>NW_027526203.1:241266137-241707579 GCF_048455015.1 Haemaphysalis longicornis | reverse complement strand
CAGCGCGTTTTTCACTAGTTTTCGTGGAAATGCTGCTTTTGTGTTTGTCGGTAAGAAGGGTAAGAAGTCTTTTTGCGGCAGAGAAACCCGCTGTAGGGTTTCTCTACGCAATGCCTTCCAACGTCGGGCTCGCGCACGTGTGCAGCGTCTGCCGAACAAGCCAAGGCGACACAAGGGCTTGGAACCGGATGGCGACGAGCGGAGTGGCGCGAGGGGATGCTTGACCCCACCGTCCGGCGCCTCTAACATTACGCCCGCTTAGGGAAAGCTACCATGGGAGTACAAAAGCCTTGTTCCACAGTCGGTGCGTCCGTCTGGACAAGAAGGATCGCTCAAAAAGGAAGCGCAACAACGTTACCAAGCCCGGCGACGGCAGGGTGACAAAGTGAAGGCGCGCATCGCAGTTGTACGGGGGCAAGAGACACCGGCGGCATTCCTTTGGACAACTAAAGGCAGTGACAGCGGCACTGTTGATTGACAGCCATTGTGGTTAATGGCTGCTATGCACAACGGCGGTGTAGTGATGCCAGCGCCGGTGGACCCCGTCGGGGCGATGACCCTCCTCCCTTCTCGCAGCTTTGCCGTGTCCCCCAAGCCGTCGGCGGAGTGGCAGCCCTTTGGGACAGCCTTGCCGGCGACCTTCTACGCGGCTTTTGGGAAGACTCGTTTCCCCCCGACTTTCCGGGGCGGCGGACAGGGGGGAGCGGGGGTCAAAATCCTAATTGGTACGTGTGTTGCTGTGTGGAGGCTGCTTCGCTTGCGACTGCATGCGCAATTTCGCTGAGCTTGTCCGGAGCTGCGGCCAAGAGCGGTCGCATGAGGACTTGCTCTCGTGGCAGTTTCTGGGCGCTAGAGCCCCACGAATTTCTCGCCAACCGCGCGGCGGTTCGGCACCCGTTTTGGCCCCCGGGCCCCCATCAGGGATCATGCCGCGATACCCTTTTTGTGAGCTGCGGCACCTGTTAATTGTAATCCAGTTTTCATTATCATGTGTTATCTTATGTTCATGCTTCGCCGTCTCCTGTAAATAAGTGTAAATAGACTTTTTCTTCATCATCTACTTGCCTCGTCTCATCATCGGGTCCTTCACGAAGACACCACCCACCTCAACAACGAACCAAACTTTACTGGCGGGTTTACGGACCCCGAGCTGCATTCCTATGAACAGACCTCGAGAACACCGGGCTTCAGCGGGGAAGGGCACGGAGTCTAAGTGGCCAATGGTCAACATGAGAGAGACGGGGTGCCGCGGCTGAACGGTGAAAATGAACCCGGGCCGGACATCTCGACGGACCCCAACCAGACTTTTGGCCGAGAGAAATTTCGGCTTGAAAATTGGACTGCGAACTGTGTCTTTGTATTAGAGAGGTTATGAAACCCCGGGTACATATGATAGCTTAGTCTCGCGATGTCGGAATATCGTCAAGGTGTCGGCAGAGAGCAACGAGTTTACTTCACCAACGGGCCGAACGAGAGGACAGAGGAGCTCATTCCCGCCTTGCTGGACAAGCCACGCAGCGACGTCGAGGAAGCGACAAGGCGCATCCCTGGATATAACAAGGTTTTTTACAAAACTGCCAGAGGTAAGCGCTGACGCGCTGGCGCTTGCCACCGTTTTTTTATCTACATTTCCTGCAGTCCAATGCGTCTCGATACTGCAATTTCCGAGGCCTGAATCATTGGTGCTTTGAATGGCAGACCGTTAAACGTCGAATTCGGAGGCTGTTCAGGGTAATAACACACGGAATTAGGCGTATGACATCTCCGATTTACCTATAGCATTTTGTTTCTTTCCTTCATAACTAGTAGCTACAGGTTTTGTTTGGAGAAAAATATGGAAGCGCAAGAGGGTTGCCACGGAGATCTGAACTCTCGAGTGCCTATGCACTTCCGTTTCTGCCGACTTCGATTGCGTATAACGTGTGGGATGCTCTGGAAATGTATAGTTAATGTGCAGTTCGCGTATTTATTCCTGTAAATATTGTAATTACTGCCGTTCTTTTTTTTTAATTTTGCAAACTTCGCGTAGGGATCTTTAACGTGCTCATAAATCTCGAACATACGAGTGTTTTTGCTTTTCGCCTCCATCACAAGGGCGGATTTCATTTCTCTATGCAGGTTTACGCGCATTTATGGTAAACGTTGCGCGTTTATCGTGTTTGTACTAGTAACGGCGGATACCCTCGCCCTCTCCCCTAATTTTCATAGAAAAGTTACCTTGGGTTGCCCCCCCCCGAAAAAAAATCCTGGGTACGTGCCTGGCTGTAGGTATCCGCGCATATACATCTTTTGTGCGTGTTTTGACTTTATCAACAAACTGCCACCGCTTGCCGGAAGTTCTTTGGGTTAAGGGACGCTATAAAATGCGCACAAAAACGCGCCAGTGACAGAAGGGCCGTGGCATCTCAACATGTCAAGAGTTCCTGAAGAAGACAGGCGCCGGATCGTCGAATTGTCGAAAAAGGGCTACTCCCAGCGACAAATCAAGGAACTCGTGAGTAGGCCCCTGCATACGGTGTTCAAGCATACTGCTACGAAGGCAGAATCCGGGACGCACCTCGAGGCCACCCTGCGCGAGCTACCACCGAGGATGAGGACCGGCTCATCGTCGCGGCTGCTGTCGCGAATCCCTTTATTTCTTCAAGGGAGTTCCGGGAGGCCCTTGCGGTGGACGCTTCAGACTCGACAGTCCGTCGGAGGTTGAGAAGCGTTGGCCTGCGCAGTGCTATTGCGGCCCAAAAGCCACTCCTGTCTGCGGCAAATAAGGAGGCGCGGCTGCGGTTCGCTATTTCGAACCAGTCGTGGACGGTGGAAGACTGGGGACGAGTCGTGTTTTTAGACGAGTCTACGTTCTCTACCAAACAGGACCAGCGTGTGCGTGTATGGCGACTGCAAGGCACACGGTAAGGCTTCTGCCATGGCTGTTACTTTTTTCACGTGCATTAAGCCCACTGCAAAAAAACGTGCAGGTCTGCAACAGCTCGCTACTCAATGGAATTTTGTGTGGCAATGCTTTGAGTAACAATAGATCTTAATGTGCGTAGTCTGGATATTTTCTGCGATTTGCTTGCGGTGTGTCATGCGTGATTAGACTTACATGTAGATGTGCGGAGCCTCGTTTAAATTGAGAAGCTGGCTTCCCAGCAGTGCTCGAATGCAATGGTGGACTTCACTGTCCATATTTCATGGGCCACCGCAGCTAGCGTTTTATTATCGAAACGACGCTGACCCTGTGGTATTGTCGGGTTCACGGTGTTTTTGCAAACCAAGAAAGCTTAGCCGTTTTGCATTAGAGGGGAACAGGTGACAGGAACTATTCTGTCGGGCCGTTAAGCTAAGTTGTGTTTGTCACTCTTGCCGCGAACTTGCTGCAGACAATCCGCTTGCTGGCTTGAAAAGTCTACCTTTCCATCGCAGCTTCTCGCGCCAATATTTTTTTCGCTCTTTTCGTACACTCAGGTGTTTAACGGCGCTCTAGAATAATTCCGCGGACACTTCTGCTATCGCCACGCACGATTTTATGCCAATAACCTGTGCTCACTCGCAGCCACGACCCGACCTACGTGCAGCGCGTCGCATCCAGCGGCAGGAAGGGCGTCAACGTCTGGGGTGCTACTTCAAGGCATGGACTGGGGCCGCTGCACCGTGTCCAGGGCGCCCTAACGGCGGCCAAGTACTGCAACATCCTGGACACGGTCGTCGTTCCATATACGAGTGGCGTCTTCCCGAACGGAGACTTCCTTTTTCAACAGGACCTGGCCCCCGTCCATACGGCCCGCTCGGTGCGGGCACACCTTCAGCAGACCGGCATCGAGCAGCTGGCATGGGTGCCGAAGGGAGCCGACCTCAACACCATCGAGAATGTTCGGGGTCGCATGAAAGTGGCGTTGAACCGGACCCCCATGCCTTCGGACACTGAGGACGAGCTGTGGGCCGCAGTGCTCGCCGAATGGCAGCGGCTGGCAAGCGACACCTCGCTTGGGACAGCTCTCTATGAATCGCTTCCGTCGAGAATGTCTGCTGTCGTCGAAGTGAGCGGCGACATGACGCACTATTAAGGGCGGCTAAACTGGTTTCTTGTTATTTTAATGGCCCACCGTATTTATTTACTGAAGCTTGAAATAAAGTGTTTCTTTCGGCCATTCATTTTTTCACCCCCTTTGTTACTGGCATTCCCATGCCAAATAATTTGCGCGCTCGCGTCAGCGATAAGCCCGTCACTGAAACCTTTTTTGCCTTGAAAAGCATACAAAATATATTCACCTTCAAAGAAAGTTTGGAAAGTCATAGTTCTGCCTATTGCGAAGCTCACGGTGGTCATTCTTATCTGAAAAAAAAAAATCCTAAACGTCTGCTGTTGTTTATTACTGCGGTTCACTGTCGCTGGCAAACATCTGCTGCTCGTTTAGCGTCGGCAGCTCTCATGTAGCAGACGACGCGGTGCCGCCCGGTGACGCGATGCGCGCGATGAGCTCTATAATCTCGGGACCCTCATAACGCGCATGCGTGCTGTTTCCGCGCGGCGCCGTTAGGAAGCACTTGTAGTACCTCGCGCCACGCGCTCCCGTGTTCCCACTAAGTGTGACCGCGATAGTACATACTGGCATGCATGTATACTGGCCGTGCACCGGCCAGTATACATGGAAATGGACAGACGTCGATGAATGAATCATTTTCTTGGCTTCTCTGCAGAGCTTTGAAATAAAGCAAAAAGGTCACTCGGTGGTTTGGCTTTCCTGCAGGACTGTAGTGTAGTGCTAGAGGGTATCACTCGCTTATTTTGCGTTTTTTCTGTGTATTGTGCCGAAAAACCCTGGTGTCTTGTTAGGTCGAGAAACTTCACATCACCGACCGTGCAAAGAAAATAGAGCTACTCACTGACTTTTTGCACAGCCACGGAAGTTTGGTAGAATCACTTGTCATTGACAAACACCATGTTTATTTTTTGGCTTAAGGTGTGAAGCTGGAAGAGTTGATTTATATTTTGGAGAGAAATACAGCGACAATAACGGTACTGAAGTACAAGGAAAGTTGCTGTGATGAACACAGTGTCCATGTGTTCGCAGCTTTTTTTTTTCAGTTTCTTTCTCGTGTTTTTTTATGAAGACGCTACAGTGCCTGAACATAGCCTGTTTTTACAAAAATGTCAAAAGCGAAGCACTTATCAATGCTTACATACTACCCATTGACACCAAAGCAGATGTACGTGCGTTAGAGTCATTTATTGTTGAAGCCATCCATGATAGACACAGCTTTCAGCTGTGCTGCAATATTCACAAACACCAACAGACATTCACGTCCACATAGGCGTCCTCGGCTCCAGTTTCTGCACAATGTATGCAGTACTCTCGGGAGAGGGTAATGTCAAGCTGCACAAGAACCATTCCCTCGTAGATGTGCTCCATAAACTGTTTTTTGGGGGGCTTGTTAGCTTAAAAAATAGTTTCAATGCCCTTTTTTTAAGCTAGTGGTCACATAACACAAGGTATCTCTATACACCACCCGAGAATGTGCTTTCCTGCAGTTGGGCTCTGCCGCGATATGCATCGTTGCGAACGAAATATGGGACACTGTATTATGGCCCTTACGACTGAGCATATTCGCTTAAGAATTTAGCTGAAACAGTTTTTTACACAGCGCAGAGTTAAAAAAAAACACCCCCCTCGCGAGTGGCACGGTCAATATCAGAGCATTTTCGGGGGGCGCACATACACGATTTTATCTGGTTCGAAAGAAATTGACAGCGAGAGCGAACGCCGAGAACCACCCCATCACGGCACGACCGCGCCACGACCACGTCACGACTACGTCACGATCACGCCACAACTGTTGTTGCTCCCACGCCAAACTACGACGCATGCGCGCCCCACCTGTTGCTGAACGCGATCCGAGCACGCAGAGAACACGCGAGGAGCAGCGGAGAGCAGGCGAGGAGGAGTGGGGGAGAGGGCGCACCTGGAACGGCTGTTGCGGACGCCGAGGCACGCCAACCCCGGGTGACATCGTGAGTTAAAGAAATGTTCCGCATTTAAAAGCAATAGCACATGAAATATCTCCTCGTAATTCGAAACTTTTACTGTTCACCTCCCCCCCCCCCCCCCCAACACTCAAAGAGCAGACAACTAAGCACTCCTTAAGCGGGATTCACACGACGGAGGAACATGCGCGCGGAGGCGGACGGATATGTGACGTCAACAGCACGTGACCGGATTAGCCGGCCTGGCGGCGCATCCGCACGTGCCGAGCTACGCGGAGTGACTAGCAGACGACAGCGCCGAGGAACAGGTTCCATTCCCCGCCGAGGGCCACCGCCGTCGAGCGAAAACATGCGGAGGCATTTTCTTCGCGGAGCCTCCGCGGGCTATCCCCACCGAGGGGCGGAGCCTAGAACCGGTCACGTGAGCGGGTCCCGCGGGCCAAAAAGAGAGGGTTACTCCGTCGCGTGAATCCCGCTTTACCAGCTGTGAACAGAAGTATTAATGTCGAGTTGAATTGCACAGGCTGCTATAGATGGGTATTGCATGTATTCACTGGCGAGGCGCGCATACAGGCAACTGTGCGAGTGCGCCCATGGCCTCCGTGATCGGCTGCCGGCGGCGCCGATCACGGCTGCCAACGTCGGCTGCCAACGGCGCGCCGCTAGGAAGCCGATCGGGGAGGCTGTGGTGTGCCGTCACTCTTTACGTTGGGCTCCGTGGGATGGAGGTACTTGTCCGTGCTAAGCACATAACTGAGTTGCACGTTACAAACTCTACCTCACCAAACGCAAAGTATTGCCTAGAGTGCATTGTGAGTGCGATTAATAACATATCTGTTGACACTACCGTTGAGAATCGGGTTGAAACGAAGCAGACGACGCACGCCGGATTTTTTTTTTTTTCTTCGGCGTGCGGGCACAGTGGCTCAAGTCGCGCCATGTCCGTGGCGCATCGGCCATGTCTGTGGCCGTTTCCAGTGTTGCAAAGCCAAGAAATTTACGGCTAAACTTTTCAATGAATACCACCTATATTGATGTCATAGCCAATCCGAATTCGTGAACCCACTGTAAGCCTTCGAGAGAAGCTTTCGCCGTCACTGGCCGCCCGACTGAGTGGGCATGAAACTATTGTGGTTGGTTATGTTGACTTCCAAGCCAAACATAAGAGTAAACAAGGAACTAGCCTACCAAAATACATAATCAGAACAGATGCAGGATGAAGTTTAGATTACTAACTGGGTTGAAAATGGCAGAAGTCACTCGGGAAAAGGTTAGGGAAATAAAAGCCATGCAGTAATTGTGAACGAAATTATGAGACACTGCCAGGCGATCAAGTAGTGAGGGGGGGGGGCTATCCTATCTATCCTTTTCTACGTCTTTACTATACTTTAGCAGATAACAACCATTCATTAAACTTGCTAGCTGACAGTTCCACGTACCCTATGTAAAAAATTTCAAGGTAGATGAAACGTTGTTGCCTGTGCATTCAATAATGGCTGCCTACAGATTGCTTAGAATTCGCAGCTAATTTGAAGTCTTGCCTATCATTAAAGCACAATAGTATTCGAAAGAACAAATTTGAAAAGCATAGATGAACAACAAGTGTCACTTGTTTAACTTATGCACACCAAACTTGAAAGCACTATTTAACAGAAGTGTCAAGCTTGGCACAAACGGTGATCTTACCGGCTTGACTTCTCCCAAACTTGCACAGTTGGAGCTTGAGCCTCCTAGCGCAGGAATCCAGCCAGTGAGCGGCTGGTTTCAGCGATAGCTTGAGTGTCTATGCTCTTGGGCGGGCAGCTGCTGGGCTCTCCCATTCACCAGGCCACCCACGAAAGTGGAGCCGCGCTCCCTACACGCAGCGTGCACAGATAGTTTCCGCGGGGTAGTCAGGTTTCTTGCACTGCCCCGCGAGAAAAATTGCAGAACAAGCTACATGCGACGACGGATTGCGTTCGACGATGCCCTGCGCCCCCTGCGCTACCTGACGATGCTTGACTCGTGCACACACTGACGCCGCTCACGCTGCGTCGCTCGCGTTATCACGTCGTCAAAGTCATCTACCTGGTTAGCCACGGCGCGACGCGCTTGAAAATACTGATCCGCACGTTTTACGCCAGAATCAAAACACAAGGCTTGGCATGCAAGTAGCGATCGGCACAAGTATACAACGAATGCAGGAGCGTAAAGCCGATGGCACGTGAACTGTAAAGCCCGTTCTACATGGTGCGTTTTCGCGCATTACCGGCAAACTCGCCGCCGTCTCCCACCACCACACTGGCGCCTCTCCAGAGAGGACGCTACAACTTGGCGGCGGCTCCAAACGAATACCTATCCACATCCCACCCGCCTCCACCTCATCTTCCCCACCCAACACTCTTCCCTCTGTGCTCACTGTCCCCAGCCTGGCACCCTCTACCATATACTGTGGGAGTGCCAACGAACTCCAGACTTGCCCCCCCTTTCCAACCCAACCTTCGAGCAGTGGAGGGCTTCCCTGGCCAGCCCGGACTCGGATATCCAGCTTAATTTGGTGACCCGAGCACGGACGGCCAGCCGAAGTCAAGGCATCCCGGACTAGGGACGCCTTCCACGGGGCGACGCCCACACATCAGCCTCTGCTGGAGAAATAAAAATATTTTTTCTCTCTCTTTCTCTACCCGCCGCGGTGGCTCAGTGGCTAAGGCGTTGCGCTGCTGAGCACGAGGTCGCGGGTTCGATTCTCGGCCGCGGCGGCCGCTTTTCTGATGGAGGCGAAAAGCAAAAACGCCCGTGTGTACGAGATTTCGGCGCACGTTAAGGATCCCCAGGTGGTCAAAATTAATCCGGAGCCCTCCACTACGGCGCGCCTCATCGCCTGCGTTGCGTCGGCGCGTTAAACCCTACAATCAATCAAATCTCTCTCTTTCTCTCGCCAGCGAATTCGGTGGAACGAACATTCGCACTTGCGAAGTTCGCACTGCCTGGAAATGTCGTCTACATGGCCTGTGAACGTCGCGATTTTCGCACTTCAGAAACACATTGTTTGCAGACCGGATTAGATCTGCCACGAGCAAAGGTTGTTGCGATGTTAAAAAATAAGTTTTATTCTACTTTCTGGAAAAGTTGTTTCAGATTGTTTTGCAGTAAATATGAGTTTATTAGCGGTTTCATGTAACAATCGCCAATTATTTTTCAATATACGCACACATAGCAGAGAAGACAAACACAGAAAGCAACCCTGGGTTCGCTTGTTGTGCGTGCCTAGGACATTTTGGTCAACGTTTATAGAACCAAGAACCTTGGTTCTATAAACGTTGATTTTGGTGAACCTCGGACGGGACCTCTTCGGTTCTTATGTACTTCTTCCGAACTGCCGTGATGTCCGCGACATGCGCGGACACCTATTAAGCAATCGTTGAAAACGGCTCGCGACATCGTGTTGTGAACACGCCTACGTCTGTGATGGTGCGCCCGCGCTTACGCTATGGTGGCTACAAGGCCACCATAGCCTTCGTAAGTATGGTGGCTAGAAGGCCACCCTTCTAGCCACCATACTTACGCCGCGTGTATGCAAGCAACGCCATCTGGTTGCTAAGAGTGCAAATGGTGATGCAGTGACGTGCCCGTGACGTTCACCTAGCTGTGTTCCTATTGGCCGCAAGTTCCGGCCCCTCTACCACCTTCACGCCGCACGAGCGGCGTTCGCCGGGGATGCTCGATCGTTCCAAATATTTGGCACTTTACCGCAGCAACAAAAAATGGTCGTTTTGCCGCACGAGCGGCACCGTATCTGCGAATTCGCAGGAAAAATCGTTCCATGTACAACGGGCTTAAGACGATATGAAGCTAGCAACATATTTAACGGCAACAAAACAGTTTAGGAGCGTGGAAAAATCGGGGCGAAGCAGCGTGCCAGAAAAGGAC
Organism: Haemaphysalis longicornis; assembly: GCF_048455015.1. NCBI lineage: Eukaryota > Metazoa > Arthropoda > Arachnida > Ixodida > Ixodidae > Haemaphysalis > Haemaphysalis longicornis. Next base: position 241,697,693 of record NW_027526203.1, on the reverse strand, counting down.
GCGTTAGGCTTACCAAAGCCTGCAGCATCAAGTTTACGAAAAATAATCTAAATAATTACAAACAATCCTCCCAGCACGAAAAAAGCGCCGAGAGGCAGCTGCTGTTCAAGACGATAAGGACGTAACGATGTGTCAGGCTTGCGGTTCGATCCACTATATATATATATATATATATATATATATATATATATATATATATATATATATATATATATATATATATATATATATATATATATATATATATATATATATATATATATATATATATATATATATATATATATATATATATATATATATATATATATATATATATATATATATAAGGTTAGTAGAGACAGAGACAAACGAGAAAGACGTAGAAAATAAAAATAAGTTTACTGACGTTTCAGGGAGAGGACTCCCTTTCTGGAGTCCTCTCCCTGAAACGTCAGTAAAGTTATTTTTATTTTCTACGTCTTTCTCGTTTGTCTCTGTCTCTACTGACCTTATTTTTTCGCGCTCTGTGTGAGTTTTTATCTTTTCAGTCTATATATATATATATATATATATATATATATATATATATATATATATATACGTGTGTGTGTGTGTGTGTGTGTTTAGTGACGTCACAGGAAATCACGTGACTAGTTTAGCTTGACGTCACTTCTTCGCGGCAGCAGCCACTGCGCGGGGGCTCTGTCTCGTGCCCCGCGCGGGTTGCCCTATTGGATTTTCCATTTCCTACAAGGAGGCGAAAAACGCGAACGGAGGGTGCCTCTAGGCGGCGAGGTTTGTAAAATACGTCCGATGATTCTTCCCGTCATCGTATGGCCGTCTATAAAACGACGGGCCCTTTCATGGCTATCAGTGTCCTCCATGATTTTTCAGAATTAAGGATCTATCGACTTGGGTCTCCTTTGAACATTTTCATTGCTCTAGTGTTTGGTTTGCTTTCTCACACTCATAAATTTTTTCAGCAGCTCTCAGCAAGCACTGAGTGCGATAAACACTCGAGCAATGGACAGCCGATCTTTGTCGGTACGCGCAAAGCATCTTGTAGACATCATCATCTCTGTAATCAACGCGCTTTTCACTATTTTGCATTATGTGATTGATTACCATGAAAAAACTTTTCTTGACCAATCACCCTAAGTGGGTATGCGCCATACTTTGGGCCGCCACCACCATCACTTCTGCTCGCCTCACGGAGCTAGGCGTTCCATCTCACCATGGCGGAGCCAGTCCCTGGATCGCCAGCCCTGTCCCTGGACGCAGCATGGAGGGGCGCCGGCGACAGCCACCTGACAACCGACGGCCAGTGCTTCCACGTACTCCACGACTGGCGCCCTGAAGACGGAGGCACGGTCGCTACGCTACACCAGGACGGCAGCCCTGCCGACGACACTAGCTGCGACCGTGACGCCTGGTCGTCCCAGCTTTCAGCAGCGGAATCGGGCCCCGTCAATTCGTCGTGCCAGCTGTGCGGCGAAGAAGGCGGTGCGCATCCCGAGGCGCTCTTCCCGTCGCCGTGCGGGTGTCTCCAGGCGTACGTGCACCTCAGCTGCGTCGAGAATCGGATCAACTGGGGGCCCGAGGGGAACGCCTGCCCCTCGTGCGGGGTGGGGTACCGGGTGCAGCGCCGCATCAGGTCGCTGTGGTATTGGTTTGTGGAGCCCAAACACGCACCGACGCCACCATGTTCGTGGTGAACATCTCGTTCACCCTGTTCAACGCGGTCATCGTTGCTTTTGCCTGGATGTACGCGTTGTTCGAAGACCACCCCAACGCGTGGATCTCCAAGCAGTCCCTGGCGGCGATGCTCCTCGCCGCGACCGTCTTCTGGGCGGCGTTCGGGTACTTCCACCTGTACATCTTCTACAAACCACTGGCCCGCTGGATGCGCGCGAACACGACGCTCACCGTACTGTCCGACGGCGACAGAGCCGAGGTAGTGTGACCCTTCCTTGAACTGCGAACTCCTCCCCGTGGTCACTGCTGCCGCACCCCGGGTGTGTGCGTCCGTCGCCCACATCTTGCTTTTTTGTGCGCAGCACAGCTGAGAACAATACCTTTTGTTCAGGAGCCTCCTCTGCTTCTTCTCGACGGCTACCACAGCGTACCATCGCTCATGGAATAAAAGGTTGAGTGAGCACTCAGCGTGCACGTATGCGCTTTCGCGGGAACTATAATGACGGTTCTTACCCTGGTTTGGGTAACTGAAAAATGGAGGTAAGAATGCATAAATAAGAAAAATATCAAGAAACAGTAAATTGTTTAGAGTTTTGTTACTTTAATTGAAAAACCTCTAAATTCTATGTGAATCAGAATAACGTCATCCCAGTTCTGTGTGCCTGCAGTCTTGCAACATATAGCGCGCTTTTTGTTGTCTACGTAAAAAGTGGGCAATGTCAGCAAAAGTATTGACCGATGATCTGCGAACAGAGAATCACAGCGAAGCAGTCGCACCCGGATAGGGGTGATGCCAAGTTTCCATTCAATATGTACAGGTCCGCGCATAAGTATACGTAGCACGAAAGCGGTGGCCGAATTGCGTCGCGACGCCGCCTAGAAAAGCCGACGGGAAGCAACGAGCGGCGTTCTAAGGATGCGTATGCACTGCCCCCGCCGCCCTATCTGATAATGCTGAATCGTCGCTCTGCTGGCGTGTCTGACTGCGCGTGCCAGTTTTCAAGGGGCAGCGCTTGGCTGTAGAATGGCGCTGGTTACATTGCCGCTCGCTGTTATCAGCAGCGACCAAAGCAGCCACGCTTGGAGTTTGAAGAAGCTACGCGCTTGAAAATGTTCCTTGTTACGCGCAATACAGCGCAACCATCGGAGTCGTGCTCACTGGCGAGATTGTATTATCTGTTTATCGGTATTTCCAGGGCCTACCTTTGCAATACAGTACAAATAAACCGACAACAAAATGTAGCTTCAGTATCCAGCACAAACTAAGAATAAACCTCTAGGATCTGTCCTTTGTTTTGTTAAATAATGCTAGCTGCGTCAGATATCTTTCTTTATTCGTGGTTGCCTCGTCTGCTCCTAGGTAATGGCTCTTAGTAATTAACTCAGAAGTGTTATGGCGAAAGGTAAATAAAAAACGCGAGTGCACACTAAAAATTCGCATGATAGGATGAGGACTCAATGAGGACAACAAGGACTCAATAGCGCGCAACAGGCACGCTTTAAGGGATAGCTTCTTCGAACTCAAAAGCAGCGGATTCGGTCGCCGCTAATTGCGGCGAGCGGAAATGTAACCAGCGCCATTCCACAGCCAAACGCTGCCTCTTGAAAACTGGACGCGTAGTTAGACACACTAGCAAAGCGACGATTAAGCATTATCAGATATGGTTGCGGGGGCAGTGCACACGCATCGCCAGAACGCTGCTCGTTGCTTCCTGTCGGCGTTTCTAGGCGGCGGCGTGATGCAATTCAGCCACCGCTCTCGTGCTCCGTTTACTTCTGCGCGGACCTGTACATGACAGGAAACATTCATTGGGAAATAAATTTGTGGTGCCAAGCTAGCGACGTGCGCAGCATTAACAACGGGGAATTTAGGAAGCCAGTCAAGACCAGTCAGTATTAAACACAGAAATCTAGACTGGTATTTTTAAACGTAAGGTCCTGTCCAGAACTGTCTACGGTTAAAAAAATCAGTTCAATGCAAGCCTGCTGTCAAATATTTACCGCTGTCGAAGTGCGTACTGCAGATCCTCGACCGCTTTGACGGCACCCATTCAGCTTCTTGCACTGTTAACAAAAACGAGAACGTTATTTTACACCGGTGTTTTGTATACAGGAATGCTTACGGAGGACTTTACATTATACGACCGCTGATTCAGCGAAGGAAAACGATGGTATGCGTGTCTGTCGCCGCACGGCTGCCAAGGAAATCTATGAAGTTCTCTCGCAAAGTTCGAAGTAGAAGACAACCTCGTCTTGGTTTCGATAGCACCCGGACGCTACCGTGTTGTCGTCGCCTTATGTCGTCATAGTATATGCATCGATAGCACGACCGCAGTGCGCCCGGCAGCGTATTTCCAAACGTCACAGAGCACCCACGTGGCATGTCTGTTCGAGCGATTGAGAACGGTATTTAATGTGGTCATTGGCTGCGCCCCAAATTTAAAGCGACCTAAAACATGCCAAACCACCATTATTAACACAAACAACGCGTGGATTTGAGTTTAGAAAAAAAAAAAAATTATACTACCTACCACATGGTGTGGGCCTGTCAAAACACCCCATCGCTTGAGCTGCCTAATAAAGTTTCATCTCTCTCTCTCTCTCCATCGCTTGCCCCCAATCCCAGACCTTCCCCAGAGCAGTGGGAGGGCCTGCTGACCAGCTCCCGTCACGCTGACCAGATCTTTCTGGTCACCCGTGCCAGGGCTGCAGCCAAGGCCCAAGGGTACCTGGACTGAGGTGAACCCACCCCACCGAGTGACGGCTCAACCACCACCGTTTGCTCTAATAAATGTTTCTTCTCTCTCTCTCTCTCTCACGCAATCTGAACTCGGAGCCGTGAGCGCCAGTACTCAGTACTCTATACATCGAGGCCACAGAGCCTGAACGGTGGGCTCGTATTAGCAGGCGCTCAAAAGGATAGCGCGCGCAGTGACATCACACATGTCACGTGGGTGCTCTGTGCAGCGAAGCGTTTGGAAGCACGCCGCCATGCACGAACACCAACTCAGCACAAAAACCACCCAAGCAGCTTCTTGGCTAATCCCCCACGTGGGTATGCGCCAAGATTCAAGGTTATTTACCGTGCCTCGGCCATCTGCTGTCTCCGCTGCACTGCCTAGAAACTCTGTAAATAGTGTAAACACAGCTATTATAATTTCGTCTACCTCGTGTCATTCCTTGGTGTCGGTACACGAGATTACAAGCTGTATTTACACTATGCAGAGCTTCTAGGCACTGCAGCGGAGATACTGTTGGTGCCGCGGCCCGCGGGTGCTGCCAGTTATACTGCTCCTTCTTCCCCGAATATAACACACCTTTCAACAAAAAGCACCTTTCCCACCATTTTCTAAACAAAAAATGGTTGCCGCTTAGCTCAGCTAACCTTGGATATGCGAAGCAAAAGCTTGGCTTAGTCTGGTTGGGTCTTGGTTTCGCTTGGTTAACCTTTGATGTAGCTGCATTGCCGACCACGGCTCAAGGTCGTTCGGTCCCGTGCAACGCTCACCGGAGGAGGCCCGGCCTCGCTTTCATTCTCGGCGAACGCGGCGTGCCTGTTTAACGGCGACCGCGAACACGACCCAGCGGTGCATGCGTGGAAAGCGGCTGTTTTGGTCGGCTGCCCATCAGCTGAGGGGACGCCCTGTCCGGCCAACAACAGATCGAGGTCGTGACGTCACAGCCAAAAGTCACGTGATAAAGGCATTTTCGTCACTTCCTGGACCGTGGGCTTTTCTTTTTTTTTACTTTTATCGCGAAGGCACTGCGCATAGCATCAAGAAGCTATGCACTGCGGTAAGGTGTTTTTTTATCACTATTGCGCAGGTACATACGCCCTTCTGCAGCGGTAGGTTCGCTTTGGCGTTTGTTTGATGCCCGAGTTTGTGTCAACGTAGCCGCGGGTCAACGTCGTGGACGGTTGCTTACATGATTGTCAAGTGTAGCGTCGAGCTGTTGGTTGATGAACGCGCCGCGTATCTGCTTTAAGCGTGCTGTTCATGTTGCCTGTTCGAGTCACTGACTCCACCATAACTCCGCTGTAGTACCAGTACCAGGCCCATAAAAAGTTTGGATGACCGATCGGCCACCGCTAACTAGCGCCGCTTTCACCGCTAGCGCCGACAGGCTTTACCGCAATGCACCTGTGACGTGCGGCTAAAGGACAGGCGGAAGGAGTTGAAAAATACGAGCGCTACAAGAACAACGGACGAGAAAGGCAAGCAGCTGTCGTATTTGTCGTCCGTTCTTTTCATACGCTGGTATTTAGCGCTCATAATTTTTTTTTTATTTTATTTTGTCAATATCATAGACCAATTCAACCAAAACACGTTTCGAAGAGAAAGGTGCTTTAGGAGAGCACTTTAATTCGAAAATATTTGTTCCTATTAAAAGCTAGTTCAATAAAACAGCTTTAAAAGCAGAATTTCATATCCTCGCAGCCCTGGTCTCTACAGAAGCTCCTATAAGATATATAACTAGAAGGGTTGCGGGCTTTTAGTTAAGACATTTTGTAGTGGTAGCAAATATTTCATCTCGTACCGAGTACCTATAGCATGGCAGAAAAAAAAAGGAAGCAGCAGCAGTAACCCAGACAAGCTGTTTTGATACCACAGTTGAAGTAAGGTCAAGTGGCAGGCTTTATCCATCTTGCACAAGAACGGAACCGATGGCTGTTTAATAAGTGGGTGGCCTCTTCTGGTTTACTTGGCTTCCTTTGCATTCTGGCTGCCTGTTTGTGAAATCTACCCGTGGGTATTCTAATTCCTGTGTGGTGGTAGTGTTGTTCCTCATAGAACAATATTGTAGTAATGATGTACACTGTCTCACCTTTTGAATAAAGCCAAGATGTAGGTTGCATACATTGTAGGGCTGGGTGTCGGTTAAAAGTTTTAATCCGATTAATCTGTCTGACCGTTTTAATCCGATTAGCTTTAATCTGGTAATTAATCAATTAATCGGTAGTGTTGGTTTTGAAAGAAAAATGACCAAAAATAATATTTAATGGAATCCATACACCGATGATAATAATAAAATGCTTCTCCGTCCCAACAGTTTTAATTGCTATCATCTGTGAGCATACTTGCATTGTTTTCTGTTGTAACGTCACGCAGGCTATTTGAACACAAATATGGTCCTCGGCATGCACACAATTTCAACGCGGTACTCCTGTTTCGGTTTGCTCACATGACTTCGACCGACTAAAAAATTAATCGCAACTAAAGCATTAATCGGAAAGTTGATCGATCAATCGCCCACCCCTAATACATAGTCCATTCAAAAGCACCACATAACGTTTACCGAGCCGCAATTTGTGCCTTTTGTAATTTGCACTGGGGACAAAAATTAAAATTTGCCACAATGTGCTGCAAACACCTCAGACATAGGAATGTAAAAGGGATCACCAGCACTTTCTTTTCAGTGGGTGTGTTGGTAATAGCTGAACCGTTTTTGCACCACCTTCAGCAGTTATAAGGGGACAGTGCATTCTCATTAGGTGAAGCAGAAGCCATTGAATGAAGATATTTACTTTCTCTAAGAGCACTGCATGTGGTTTTTCTCTTCTAATAAAGCCTTTGCACTTTATTGAGTATAGGAGCCACACCACCATGCATGATAGTTTTGATTACAGTGCCGTTACCTAACTCTGTGCTTGTGATGTCGGCTCAGAAGAAACTTCACTGAAACAAGCATTGAAGCCAACTTGTGTTCTGAGGCCCTGTTGCACCTAACACCGACTTTTTTCCAGGAGATTCAATTGCAATAAAAAGCTGTGCCCAAACAGCCTCGTATCTTTTCCAATTTCTTTTGTGCATTATACTACTCGCTTTTTCTCCATAGATGATAACTCTTGATGGCTAGTGTTAGTCTCACTTGTAGCTTACGGACTAATTATTAGGTGAAGCCATGCAGACTTTTAGTGGGTGATGTACTGGATCTCTCATGTAGCTAACCGACGGGAACTTTTGGGCGGCTTCACACGTGTAAAGTGCAAAATTTGGATGAGACAAAGAAGGATGACATGACCAAGTGCTACTTCCAACTAGGATTTATTGGTAAGATACACTCGCATATATACAGGCAAAATTTTGACACGAGACAAAGGATGACCGGAACAAGGGCAACTAAGTATTACTGGTAAAGTACAATCGTGTATATACAGAAACCGTGCGAACATCAGCAAAAAAAGCAAATTCCAGCACACAAAACAGTTATGCACCGGCACATAATAATATTTGTGACGCAGCTCATGCCCTGATGTACAAAGTATAACTAGAGATTTTTTTTTATTGGGTCAATTTCCATCGGCGATGGAGGAGGAGAGGGAAGGAAAAAGCCGTGCGAACAGCTTGACAAGCCCTATCCCCCCTCCTGGCTACAGCGATTGGCATAGCACTGACAACAACAACAATAACAAAAAAATAAAACGAAATCAACTTTTCAATATGCAGTACACAAAATAACAATCCAAAAATAGCAGTTAATACATTATACATAGTCCTGCAAACAAAAGTCATGGGCACATGGAACAATAATAAGCAAGAGAAATAAACAGTATACATAGCAATATTAATTTGACGTAGTGGTAAATCGTACCATGGCAACGTAATACAACTTCTATATACGCGCTAATTATCCATAAAGAAAATACGAACGTATCCGATGTACAACGCAATAAAATTCTCACTTTAGATCGGAACTTTAGGCAAAATTCCCATTTTTTTCCTGGAGTCCCTGTAAACTTTGTTCAACATATAAGCACGAACTACAGGGATTAAATTAATCAACTGTTGATAGTGCCTATAAGGGCCTATTTTTAGATTCGTGTCTATATTGGCTTTTTGTTGCCCTAAAAATGCCTTTTTAGGCTTGCTGAGTCCATTTTACGTAACGTGTTGCCCCAAAACATACCAACAGAGTCAACTCTTCAGAACCTATACCTGCTATCAATGTGCAAGGACATTAAAAATTCACAACTTAGTGACTCATGCATATGGATTTCAGTGGACAGGGGATTACATGTGTCCAGATTGAAAAAGTGTGAGGGCCACTCCAACTAGAAGTCTTTGGAGAGAAACTTCCTCCTATCGGAAACAGTACAAGGCAGGGAGCAGATGTAGAGGCAACTTTGAGGGCAGAGATTTTTTAGTCTTAAGAAAGCAGAAGGACCTTGAGGCAGTAATTTGGCAACGAGTTTGGTATGGTGAGGGGAAAATGTGGTCGGCAAAGTGGTTAGAAGCATTCAGGCTGTGTCTTTGCAATCACCGGATAGAAATATTGAATAGTGACCATGAATATGCTGGAGGACTCAAAGCATCTTCCTGTCCCAGTGCTTTACTGCGCTGATTAAGCTTGTGTACATGTGTGTTCCTGCATTGAGCATTTGCAGTTTTGACAGTATAATGCACAGCTGAGAGTTTCAAAGGCAATTGGAGTGACAATAGCATGAGTACAGGTGACTATTGACATCTCGATGGGGAAGGCTTGCATAGGTGACTCTTCCTTCTCTCAGTGGAATGGCTGCTTCTATGGGCAACCCAAAGTGGGTATCGGAAATAGTAGTCATGGGTGTATAACGCCATGGGAACAGGTGTTCTGGTCAGGGAAGGCTCGCCATAAAAATAAGAATACAGCGCTATGACCACTCACAGCTGGATGAACTTCGCTTTGCTCTGATTAAGTTTGTGATGATACTGAGCTGGGTGTGTTCTAAGAAAACAGAGGGACAATAAAATACCACAACACTGCAAATGGCTTATCTGCCAATATTCTCGTCCTGTACCATCACTGGGTGCAATTAGGGCAGTTACAACTGCAGGAGGTGCATATAAGACAGGCTCACCACTTGCTGTAGCTATAAGGCCTGGGACGTGCAGTTATCAAACTTTACATGCCTTCAGCTTCCCGCTGATTTACGATTTAAAGGTTGCTCTTTTCACTATTTAGGCAATGTAAAATAGTATGCATGCAATATGTAATAGCATGTATGTAAGGCACTTGTATTTGGAAGCCCGCATCATACAGCTGCCTGCAAAAAATTTCTGCCCGTGCAAGCATCGCACTCAGCCATCAAGAGCGCAGACATCAAGGGCGATAGCAAGCTAAGTGCAATGGCTAATCTCGCCTTTACCATAAAACAAATTCTTCGTTAATGGGACTGACCTCTTCAGCTTTCATTAAAGGCTCTCTCTCTCTCTGTCACCGTGGAATTCATAGATGTACCGGAACACGGTGAGCTCGACCACGCCTCGTTTGCGCATTTACCTGTCACCGCAATAACAAGCCGAATGTGGTACGTCCAGCGTGGCACCCCAATGCACACAATCATTTCCACATCACTGAATTCGCTGCATCACAGCACGGCATATCCTCGCTTGGTGAACTCTTTTGCTGCATGTTGTTGCTGACGGCAACGTGACTTGTTTTCTTGTAGGATATGGGCGCGCACAACTAGTGGTGTCACACTTCGTCCTAGATTCTTCAGGGAAAAGATCGGTGTTGTCGCCGTTTCACCTGCGAGGGCTCAAGGTGACGGCTTCATTCGTGAGCTGGCTCAAAGAAGCAGAACACGACGCCGAGGGAGACTTCGACGATACACTTCAACATATCACGCGGGTATCATCTACGTTGAAAGAAACCAACTCGGGCACAGAACAAATTCCCAGGGGCAAAATGACGCAATAACAACAATAAAAAAAGCGGCGAAGCGACCGTAGCTCACACACAGTGCCTTTGGCAATCGCCTCCAAATGCTTTGGCTGAAGCCTTGGGTGAAACTTCTGACCGCGGTGCATGGCTTCTTGATGCTATGCGCATGCCTTTGTGATAAAAGTAAAAACAAAAAAAAGCCCACGGCCCAGGAAGTGACGAAAACGCCTTTGCCACGTGACTTTTAACTGTGACGTCACGACCTCGATCTGTTGTTGGCCGGACAGGGCGTCCCTCAGCTGAGCGGCCACTCCCGTAACGGCCGCCACCGCTAAGTCGCAAAACGACTTAAAACGGGGCCTTGTGCGCAGCGCCGACAGCGGGCCCGGCGAATCGCGCGATGCGCTGCGAGGGGGTGTCGCCGGGGGCGTGTCTCCGGTCAAAAGGTCACCTTGCGCATCCTCCGCTAAACCGCTGGACAAAAGTAGTAAAGCTTCGTTATTTCTGTCAACAATCGTTCGCCAGCTCGTCGATGGCAAACAAACTTCTTTCGCGTCTCTCAACGTAAGTTTAATTGCTCGCTGCCGGCACTTCTTAATTTGCGGCCCTTTCTTCGGCTACAGCGCTGGCGCTTGTTTTGGCTGTCCTTGCAGACTAGGTCCGCGCAGCAGCCTGTTCTCAGCATTGCCATTTCCTTCTTTTTGCCGGCGGTTTGGGTGGGCAAGGATACAGGTTTGGAAATATTTCCAGGACTGCTCCTTGGACGAGGCTCCACTTTCCTCTCTCAGTTTTTACTTTCTCGCTAATGTCCTCAGGGTAAAAATGCACGTCGCACGCGCGTTATTTGGCTGAGAGGCTGCGGTCGAGACGCGGAATGGCACGGTCCCATGCTGCACGATCACTTGGAGGTGAGAAGTGCCTCGGGGTTTTGTTTCCTCTGTAACCGCTCGTGCAACGGGGGCGCAACACGTCGGCATGGCGCTTCGAACCATCCACCATCCTCAGTTTTTTTTTCTTTCTTTTTGTTCGAGCCATATGAGAATGGGATACTCTATCGCCTGACATATTCTTAACATTTTGGAAAACGATGTGTTTTACCGTGCTTTGTATCTGATCACTTTGTGTGTTTCTTCTGGCTGTAACCACCCTGTTGTAATGCCCGCTGGGGCGCTGCAGGTATATATATATATATATATATATATATATATATATATATATATATAATCAGCCTGCTCAGGTCCACTGCAGGACGAAGGGCTCTCCCATTGACCTCCAACCACTCCTGTCCTGCGCTACTCAAGTCCGCGGTTTACCCACTAAGTTCCGTATTTCTTCCCTCCCTCGTGTTATTGGCCGTCCCTTTCTTCTATACCCATCTCTTGGCATCCACTCTGTTACCCTAATTGTCCACCGGTTGTCGGTTCGCCTCACTACATGACCAGCCAAGGTCCATTTCTTTTTCTTTATTTCAACTATAGATATCGGCAACTCTAGTTTGTTCCCTGGTCCAGGTAGCTCGTTTCTTGTCCCTGAGTGTTATTCCTTACGTTACTCGTTCCATGGCGCATTGAGCCGACCTAAGTTTGCACTCTAGTTGTTTAGTAAGGCGCCACGTTTCAGCTCCGTATGTCATTGCCGGCAGTATGCACTGGTTGTAGATTTTTCTTTTGGGTGACAGAGGTAGCTTACTTTTGCTTATTTGGGAGTGTTTGCCGAGTGCTCCCCAACCCACACCTATTCCGCGCCGGATTCCTCTCTCATGGTTGGGGTCAGCACGAATCATCTGTCCGAGGTAGTTGTATTCTGTTACTTCTTCTAGCGTTTCGTTTCCTAATCTGAAGAAGACGTTCTTGGCATGCTTATTCGTTATTACTTTAGATTTATTCATATTTATTTTGAGCCCCATGGCCATGCTTTCTGATTGTAGTTCCTCAAACATTCTTTGCATGTATTCTGCAGTCCCACTCACCAAGACTATGTCATCCGCAAACCTCAAATGGCTCAAGCATTAACTGTTTATCCTTAAGTTTACGTTTCCCCAGTCAAGCTTTCTAAATACCCCCTAAAAACATGCTGTGAAGAGCTTTGGAGAGATGGTATCTCCCTGTCTTACTCCCTTACGGATGGGAAATTTATCGCTTTGCTTGTGGAGGGTTATCCTGCCCGTGCATCCCTTATATATGTCTTCTAGAAGTCTTATGTAGGTTTTCTCTATTGCCTGTTCTTTTAGTGCTTCTAAAAAGGCTGTGGTGAGTACAGAATCAAACGCTTTCTCGTAATCTATAAATGCTACGTAAAGGGGTTTAGTGTACTCGGCGGATTTTTCTATCACTTGGTTGACGACATGGATGTGATCCATGGTTGAGTAGGCTTTCCTAAACCCGGCCTGCTCTCAGGGTTGATGGGAATCTAGGCTGTCACCTATGCGGCTAACCATAACTTTGGTAAACAGCTTGTAAACAAAGGAGAGTAGGCTGATAGGTCTGTAATTCTTGAGGTCCTGGGGATCTCCCTTCTTTTGAATCAGTATAATGTTGGCATTTTTCCAGGCTGTGGGCACTTTTTGATTCTTCAAGCATTCAAAAAATAGTACAGCCAGCTTTTTGACAGAACAATATATCCTCCCTCTTTCAAAAGATCTACGGTTATGGCGTCGTCACCTGCAGCTTTTCCTCTTTTCATGACCTTGAGAGCCTTTAGTTACTAGTGGCACATCGCTAGCTAAACTTGTACTCTCAGCAGCATCCCCTGATATAGCGTCGCTGGCATACAGTCTGGTGTAAAATCGTTCTGCTACCTTTATTATCTCATCCAAGTTCTGCGTTATGTTACCCTGCTAGTCTCTGAGTGCGTTCATCCTGTCTTTTCCGATGGCTAGCTTTCTCTTAGTTGCGTTCAAGCTTACCCCTATTTGCAGCGTTTCCTCTACCACTGCCGTGTTATAAGCACGAATGTCTTTTTTTTCTCTGTTAATCAGTTTCGACAACTCGGCCAATTCAACACGATCTGCCGTACTTGATACTTTCATGTTCTTACGTCTGGCGATCAGTTCCTTCGTCTTTTTTAGGTGCGGAGCACCTTAGGGCCGCACAATGTCCGTCCGCAACCGTGCACATAGCGTTTACAATCGCAAAAAAAAAAAAAAAAAACAGGCACCGGCAAGATTCGAGCCTGCGTCTGGTAGACCAGACAGAGTTAGTGTCAGTCGTCTTACCCATGGGGCTACGACCGTTTTTTTTTTTTTGTAAGTGGGGCTACGACCGTGAGTTAGTACCCTAGAGTCAAACGGCTTACTCCCTCGACAATAACGGTGCGGAGTACCTTAGGACCTCCCAATGTCCGTCCGCGTCCATCCGAGCGCACACCACCATTAAGCGAAAATCAAGCAGAATTCGATTTGAGCGGTGAGTTGCAGTTTTATTTAGGGAATAATCGAGGTATACCTCACGGCTCAAATCGAATGACGGTCGGGGCGCAAATCGGATATCACTCGGGGCGCAACTTGGATGTCATTTCAAGTCCCCGTACTCCGCACCCTCGCCATTATCCACGGCGTTTAGACGCTGCCATTTTTTTAGTTAGTTTTCCAGTTTGTTCTCTACATGTTGCTTCTTCCACAGCTGCTACTAAATCACTGAGTGCAGATGTTAGGTTGGCATTTAGCCTGTCTACACTGACTTCCCCCTGCTCGTACAAAAGCGAGAAATTGTTTTGAAGAGTTATTTTAAACTCCTGCGATCTGGCTCTGACTGATTCCATGCGGGGTTTCTTAGTTTTCACGAGTTTCGTTCTTTCTCTTCTAAGATTCGCCCTTATCTTGCATCTAACTATCCTGTGATCGCTACTCCGAATATTACTTAGCACTTCTATGTCCTGGACGATGTCCGGGTTGTCACTTAGAATGAAGTCGATTTCGTTTCTCAGCAGCGTCTCAACAAAGTCGCCCTTCGGCGACTTTGTTTAGACGCTGCTGCTGCGTCCCTCCATAGGGCGTCAACGAACCCGTTACGGCTCCGACACTTCTTTTAATGTTCCCATATAGGTAAGGGTCTCTTCTAAGTTATTCTTTCCTCCAGGCCTTCAGCCCACGCGTTTGGTTTCTTGAGCGTGCGGATTAGCGTAGTTCAAATAGCCAACTTAAAAACACGCGTTATGCGAGAAAGCCAGCTGAATGATCATGCCTTGCTGCAAAGGAACCACTACGAGTCCCTATGAAGGTTATGCAGGAATGATTGGGAGAAAGTACTTCCAAGAGGTTTTCGTCAGGCGCCTGGAAGACACGGACTCCTCTGAGAACGGTGTACCTAGCATATAACTCCAGTTTTTAAAACAGCATCAGTATAGCAATGGAGTAGCGCATCGTTGATACGTTCCCGGTTACAACACTCTCAATTGTGGACACTAAAATGCCCCATGGCGTTACGGTGTCTTCTTTTTTTTTTTCGGTTACTACGTTCCTGGATAACCCGATTTCCCGGTAAGCACGTCTTACCGCTTTACGGTGAACAAAAAACGTGCTGGCGTGCGTGCGGACCGAGACTCAGTGCGCGTGGCGCGGCGATCGGGCCGCCTGGATCACCGAGGCGGCTTTCCCGCAGTGCTGGGCTTGCCGGAGTGACTTGGTAACGCGGCTGCCTTTAGCCAACGTCGCCTGTATAACGAAGTCCCAACGTGCGAAATGCTAACCTGGGTAGAAATCGTGGTGTAATAACGCAGGGGTGAGACAGCTGCGCATATTGCGCACATTTGATACAAATTTGTTTTCCTGCGCCAGGCTGCTCCGAAAGCTTGAAAATGGCTAAAATTGCGCCAAGCTGTTCCAAAACAGTCTCAGCCAAGTATTTTAACGCTCCCGTCAGTTTCACTGGGGGAAAATGCTCACTGACGGCATAATTTTCCAGCACCCCCATGGTGATGGTGTTCGTGAAGGTTTAATAGATTGGCCATCCAATAAAAAAAACCTGCATAAAATTGTCCCCGAGATAGTTCTTTCGAAAGTCATAATGTCGGGTTGCACATGTTATAATCTGTGCGTTTTTTGAAGTTTTCCCATCGAAAACATTGCAAAGTCCTGTAGAAAAAATACCTATGTGTACTAAGGCGTCAAACTACTTGTGCAAGCTGATGAAAAAACGGCAATTTTTGGAGCGCCGTATCTCCGGAACATTACTGGGCGCCGCCATCTTGTGGTGGTGAAGATCGGAAAACATGGCCACCGGGCGAAGCAGCTGCTTGTGGTTCAAGCAGAGTGCTCTTCGCCGATTTCTACCATGGTTTTGGTTGTGGGAGTGGCTGGGTTTACATTTAGTCGTTTGATCTGTTGCGGGAAGTTGCGTGGTGCCCACGAATTCGCCGTGCTTCGGCCTTGAGTGTGGGGCGCAATGCGCACTTGAATTGAAATTTCGGACTCATTGCGGTGTTATAAAATGCCGAGTTATTCCTTCCTTTGACAGCGAGCTTGCGAACGGCGGGAATGGGATGATCGACACTGCATAAGTGGCGGGGCAGGCTACATCGCCGCAAAATGTTCCAAGCGGTGCTCGATAGTGGGACGGGCTATTATTGCACGCTAGCAATAATGGTTCATTATCTGAAGTGAAATTTAAGGCAAAAAGGAGGTGGCTAAACATACCAACGTTACTCAAATTACGATCGTAGCGAACGTGCACCGTGGGGATTGAAATGGGAGGGCTGGTGGGGACTACGACTGTCACCTCACTTTTGCCGTGGCTCTACTACAAAAATAATAATTTCGGCATTCAGATGATAATAAAACTGCCTTAACGATTGCTTAGTTTTTCAATTCGATATTTTCAAAAGAACTCTACGCTATCTATGCATAGAGCCTAAGAATTAATAAAACTGGTTTGTAAAAAGGTAGTGCAGTTCGTACCTTGTGATACTCTGGTAGGAAAAACTTTATTGAAGGGCCGTTTCAGTGTTACGTACGTTCAAAACCTGTTAAAGTGCACTTTTTTTCCGTTGAGTAGCCAAAAATCTGATTTTTTAAGCTCCTAAGGTGGCATCATAAATGTCGTTCTTCTGCTCCAAATTAAAGTTGTGCTGCTCCAAAATCGAGATTTCGCTTCTCCGAAAACTGCTCCCAAATCTCATTCAGCTGTCTCACCCCTGATAACGCCATGAAGCAGCGCCGACGCTGGCCGAAGCCTCCGAGGAAGATGGCGGCGGCGACGGGGAGGAAGAGGCGGCTTCTCCGGCGACCACATTTGCTTAGGCCGTAGTCGGCTTGGAAGCGGTGCGGAGTTACTTCCGCGCGAAGGACAATCCCAGTGCGGACAGAAGTCTGCAATGCTTAGAAAAGGAGCTCTTGATCTGAAAGGGCCGCAGCATGCGCCAGCAGACGTTGACAGCCATGTACAAGCGAAAAAGGCTATTAAATGCTTATGTTCGTCTCTCGATTGCTTCTTTTTTTTTTTACTGCGTTGGTTCATACGTTTTTTTCCGGATACTGCGTTTCTCCCCCACGTTTCTTTTAAATTTATCAACGATGTTCTACTGTATAGCTGTCATGTGACAACCCCTCTCGAGGGGACAAATCTGCAGCGGAGATAAAAAAAACGCCTCGCCATTCGACATTGAAGAGGGTGCACGGCTTGAAATGTTACGACGAATAGCTTCCCCTGTGCTGTAGTAATTTACTGTTGCCTTCGGGACGTTGTGTCGGACATAGGCCACTGAAATTTGTATGTCGCCGGTGGACTGAGAAAGGGTATTTAGAAGACAAGTAACGTTTAGCAAATTCGTTAAAGAGACAACTGCAAAGGAACTCTTTTCCGACGCAGCGTCAACATTCATGCGGCCTCAGCCCCAACAGGACCAAGAGCGGTATGGATTGCCCCTGAGCTGGATCTAGAAAACGCATTGTCCTCATGGCCTGGATGCGTCGTGGAATGCTACATGCATCAAAATCCCGGGTTCTGCAATGAGCGGTATAGTTGCGACAGACCGAAGACTCGTCCTCCAGGTTCCCGGCATACCTTTTGCTTCGCTAACAAGATTATAATGAGCTTCAACATTGGCCCGCATTCGCCTTTTAAATGCAGAGCATTTCTTTAACTCACCATGTCACCCGTTCTAGTTGTCCATCGTAGTCCGCACCCCTCCCCCTACACTATATAAAAAAAAATAATACTTACCGGCGCCTGGTTTCGATCCCACGACCCTGAGGGCGGAACGCAAGGTACATGGTGCTCTACCCACTGCGCCACAAAGCCGACACAGAATGGAGGGCTACGAACGCGCCTTATATCCTTGACTCATTCAAACTACGTCAAGAAGCTGCTGATACAACGCATTCACTACCTGTGGGCGGAACGCGAGGTACATGGTGCTCTTCCCACTGCGCCACAATAATCATACCCACCTGCTAATAAATGATGTCATACCCACCTGCTAATAAA
The DNA here is from genome assembly GCF_048455015.1 of Haemaphysalis longicornis. Classification (NCBI taxonomy): domain Eukaryota; kingdom Metazoa; phylum Arthropoda; class Arachnida; order Ixodida; family Ixodidae; genus Haemaphysalis; species Haemaphysalis longicornis. Next base: position 241,679,949 of record NW_027526203.1, on the reverse strand, counting down.
TGATGTCACGTGACCACGTAATTACGTCTCCTCATTTAATTACAATACAACAACCAACAGCAACAAGTGCAACAACATTAACGTAACGCAAACGACTTAACGTCGTGCGCCCCCGGAAATGCTCTGCATTTGATCGTGCCCCTCGCGAGGGGGATGTTTAGTTTCCTGCCGCAGCAAGAACCAGGCGGCCTCCTGCACAGTTTGTGGCGCATACCCACTTGGGGGATTGGCCAGGATCGTTTCACTTACTACATGCCAGTTACGGCAGGGTTTGACTCGAACTTTTTTTCTTCCAGAAATCGAGGTCTTATCGCGCTTTAGGTTTGTTTTGCTTGAAATGCAGTAGCTGTTGAAATTAAAAGCTGTCCAGCAGTGGCTGCAGCCTACGGACCTGTGTCCTGCGATTATCTAGCCTCTTCATTAGGCAGATCGCCCTCCAGCGAACGAGACAATGATTCCAAAGTATTCTGAGGCCTGGCTGAGTTGCTTGAACACGATCAATATCTGGCAGACAGTTTCTGCGCATAACTGTTTATGCGCTGCGAAAGGAAGGTGCGATTTCTGAACACAGGAACGCGTTTCGCAGGCCAGATTTGTTAACGGGTCCGAATTGCAGTTATGGTTTCATTGTAAATTAGTTCACCCGTCCGCTGCGCAAAGAAAATCTGCGGATTGGCGCCGTTGTCCAGTGGTGCCAATGAATATTGGTGACCCACAGTGCGAGCGATAACAGCACGTGCGCCATGAATAAATTCCCAAGCTTCATCATGCGGACGAATACTTGAAACTAATGAGTTTGTTGCACTCAAGCGTAATGAACTTCATGCAGTCAGTAAGTATATGTAAGTTAGCCCCTCTTGTGAGGGTGTCATGTGATGGCCGGTGGTGATACTGCGGCTTACGTCCATCATATGAAAGCCAGTCTTGCAATATATTATAAGTCAGCCTTGAAGTAAAGTTAGCGTTTACAGCTATTTGACCGGTGCTCAGCGAAAAAACGTCACTTTTCAGCACGCGGCCCGAAGATCAAGAATCCATGATCACCCCGGCCGCAACAGCGGCGACAGCTCGCGCCTTTCTGGACTGAGAAGCGGCCACCCGCCTTTGTTTCCTCTTCCCTTTATTATTATTATTTGACCGCTATAAACGTTTTACTGATTTACTCACTCACATTGAATCACATTGACACTGTTACAATCGAGTAATAGTATCACACGACAGAACTGGTTTCAAATCACACGAAAGAACTGTTTTAAAAGTGTCTAATGATTGCTTAGGTGAAACAGTTAACTGCCTGCAAGCCACGCTACTTAGCACTACGTCTGACAATACATTTTTCAGGCGATAGCTTTTATGGTCGTGAAGCCACGGCAGAGGTGAAGATCATTCGGTCCGTCTGAATGCTAGTAATGACCACCTGCAGCAACAAGTGTGGGGAAAGGGAACTAGGAAAAGTAGGAAGCCAAGGGATGAGAAGAAGTAGGCAGTGCGAAGGAGAAGAAAAGGCAAGCAAGGTAGGGTCAGATGCGCCGTACACACTCATTTTCGCCTCGTCAAAGGTATTGGCGACAGTTGAGCGCTGCTTTCACGCATCAATGCTTGTTATGTCTCCGTGCGCGGCCAACGCACAGCGAACACAAATGGGGACGGGGAATGGCGCACCACTAAAAAAATCCTCCACTCGCATACATTATTAGGGTAATTCGTTTTAAACAAGTCAAGCGTAAAAATTGCTATGCATGCGTGCAATCCCGCGCCAAGGCGAAACTAAATTAGGGGTGTGTGTTCTCCTGTAAAGGGTGCAGCACTGCATTTATCCAAGCTCTGCGGAGAAGCGTTTTCTTTTGTAAGGCGGTTATCTAAGTGAAAATTCTGATCTGTCTGCCCGTCTCTCTGTCTGTTAGTCGATTCAAGAAGTTGCCGCCAGGCAAAAAATTGGCCACATGTCTGTTTGCTTTGCTGCAAATAAACTTCTGCCGTGGCTCATACATGTGCGCATTATTCAGCGCAACAATAACAAAAAAAACATAACTTAGCCACATTTAAGGAAAAATATAAGTACGCAACGGAGAGTACCAGCGTTCTTTTGATTAGGATTGTACATTCGATTGCTTTTTACCACAGCAAATAAAAAAATAACGTGCGAAAAAAAAAATGTGCCCCATTGTCGAGACAGAATATCAAGCGTGCCGTCCCAACACATGGCGCGCAAGTAGAGCGAACGCGGGAAAATTTACATAATTTTGTCAAACCTCCATCGCATTCCTCATAGGGGTAGTGACAGAGGGGGGGGGGTGCGAGGGGTTGCAGGAGAAGAGAGGAGACGGAGTTACGTGGCAGAGGAGGCAGAATAATATCGTTTTCGGCGACATTTGTGGCGAAGCAACCACATGCGCACACAATTTTCGTCTATGTTATCGTTACAGGTAACGGACACATTAGCTCGCGCCTCCCCCTCCCGCTGCGTCGTTCTCTCTCAATTTTTTGCTGAATTCGCCACGTCTTCATTAGACTGATGCGATCGCTCAAGCTGTGCACTCGGGCCTTACGGGCGACAGTGGCCTAACATGAAGCATTCGCGGGTCGCAGCTATATATTTATCTCGGAGTTCTTGTTGTCAGACACCGTAGAAAGGCTGCCGATCAGTCTTTATTACCCACTGTATTACACTGCATTACACACTGATGGCTCGAAGTGCAATGATACAGGTGACAAAAAATTGATTCCAAGCCTTTGCGTTTTTATCGCCACAAGGCTCGTATTCACTACCTCACACATCGGCATTTTCCCTTCCCCGGGCCCGTAAGTATTCACATAGCCTTCCAATTGTTAGCCCTAACATATCTCGCGCGACTTGTACGATCGAGCCGTTCTATTCACAATATCAGTATTTTCTGTTCTTCCGCGTGTTGGGTTTACGCTTACATTGGCACTGAGAGAATGGAAGCTCAATTTATTCTGTTCACGGTAACCGCCAAAAACGTCAGACGGGTAGGAAATCGTCTACTGAGCCGTACCAGTCCCACCAGCTCAAAAAGTAGGACGTTTGCATTGTTTAGTGTAATTGTTATAATTATCTTTTTTTTTTAATGTTCACTACAACAATGTTTCAGAATAACGAATATTTTTTCCGCGCTTCTCTGAAGTTTGAAAGAACAATATTTTATGTATATTGTGCACCACAACGTCAAAAGAGAGAGAAAAAAAAAGCACAACGCGGTGTGCGCAAACGACACGCGATCCCGAACTAGCCGTTTATTATAAAGATTAAAGCGAATACTATGCATAAATTTTACACACAAACAATACCACCGTATGCTTGCAATGGTACCATGCGGTTGCCTACGAAAGGTCTGCGTGACCTAGGCTATGAGATCGAATAAAATTCGTTATTGTTTGACTTTCGAAGCTGGGTCCTCCTTTATTGAGTCGCTTGGACAGTCACTTTCCCAACTGATGCACCGCAATGCTAGGGGCTTTAAACGCGAAATCCGACTTTTAGCCAGCTCAAGAAGTGGTGGCAGTTGGTAAGCAAGTGATTCAGACGTGAAACGTTGGAAAATTTCAGCGCTATTCGTTTGACACTTTGTCGGGTAGGTAATTGTCTTAGCTGCACGAGCTACTGCAATTCAATTCACTCAAATAACGTACTTATACCCGTCCACTATACAGTGCGGCTGAGCGGCCTCCACAGCAACCCGCAACGTGCAACGTGCAACCCGCAACTGATATAGCAAATTACCCAGTGACGAGTGTCTACAACAGCGCCATCGGAGTAATTTGATCGGAGTAATTTTCAAATGACGCACTCATACCCCCGTGTTTGTGTACCCTAGCAACTGCGGTGTCTACATTCAACAGGCAAAGCGCAGCTGTCCCCTCCAACTCTTTGCATAGAGAAAACTACCTGCTTCCGGGGCGCATAGCGTACTCGCTTCGCTATACGACCATTGTTTAAAACCGGCCAGCACCTTAGCCAGCGCTGCACTGTAGAAGCAGATGTTTAGTTTTGGAGTTCCAGATCTTGCGCAAACTGAGCTTTTTCATGCCATCAGATGCGTACATGTGTTAACGCATGTTTTAGAGTGAAATTGAACCTCATTATAACGAACACTGATATAGCAAATTATCGGTTATAGCGAACTCAATGCGAATTTTGGTTGGTCACGCTTCATTTCAATGACACTTCTTCTTTTATAACGAAAGTGTGAAACTGCTAAAGCCACGCGCACTATCGGATGTAACAAAGAAATATTTGACCAGTAGGCTGACAAGCTGCTTGAGAAAACTCGGGGCGTCCGAAACTGCAGAAGTAGAAAAGGCTGCTTTGTTCGTGGACACTGTGGAAAACTTCCTCCCGCTCAGTGCTGTAACAGCCACCAGACAAAGGTCGCATCCTTCCTCGAAAAAATAGGAACGCGGGCCTGTTTTGTCAAACCAACTTTGTTCTGTTGTAATTTTTCGTTTCATGTTCTGGTTCATTGAGCTTGAAATGCCGCAAGCATAAATATAAGTGACACCTTGTTTATAGTAGGTAAGAAGATTAAAATAATTCGTTTTTGTATCAAGGATTTTTGTGGGAGCCTGACTACCAATTGTTTTGAACCGATTTGTAACTACTGTTACAACGAATGTCGGATATAACGAACTAAACTACCATCCCGATACTACTTCGTTATAACAAGGTTCGACTGTATATATATATAATGAACAATTTTCAATTTTACGTCATTTCATGTTATTTATTTGGGCACCACACGAGGAGTTTGTCCCGCTCATTCATAGGTGGTGAAGATAATGGAGGACCGGACAAAAACTACAAAATGCTGGACAAAACGCGTAAGGACGTTTAGAATTTTAGGAAAACTTGGGAGAACACTGCACCCCTCTGAGCAATATGGCGCTGCTGGAAGAAAGTATTGCTGTTGCACGAGGTTTGAAGAGGAATGGCGCCCTTTTATGCAAATAGAGAGCATGCCTACCATGATTTTGTAAGTTTATGGATCCCTCGAACAAGATCTGCCGAGGGTGTGGAATCTCCAACCCCGCCGAAGACCACGCATGTGTCCCGAAGTGTGGCCTGTGCGGAGGCAAACACCTGACCGCGGACAAGGCCTGCAAAGCCCGCTTCAAGACGCCCTACGTCGGCGCTCGGCGCTGGGAACGGCGCCGAGCGAAGGAAGAAGAAGACGCTGGGAGAAGGAACTGAGACAAAAGAGGCCCTGCAGGCGGACCCCGCCATAGCGCCTCCAAACAACTGGGCCAGTCGCAAACGCCGGTCCGCAGCAGCAACAACAGTAGCGGCGAAAACGACCGCCAGAGTCGCTCCCGATCGAAGTCACGATCCGGGGATGGCAATGGCGGCGGCAACCGCCGCTGGGAGACGGTGAACCCCTGCTCGAGCGGGAGATCCGGATCCCGGACCACGTCCCGTTCGAAATCCAGGGCCGCCTCGGGGTCCCGGGCCAGTTCGAGACACCGGACCAGTTCGAGCTACCGGGCTAGTTCGAAGTCCCGGAACGAGTCAACCGGACGCCGAGGGATCGCCGAGAAAAAGGTGGGCTGGACCAACAGGCCTGCGTCTCTCGTCGCTCGAACCAGCGACACTGCATTCCCACCCCTCCCCGCCTCCCAACACCTTAAAAGCGAGCCTGCAAAAGGACAGTAGCAACGTGACAGAGCTTAAGATGATCATAGAGCGCCAAAACGCTCAGATCCAGGAGCAGAATGCCCAAATACGGGCGCTTATGAGCAAGATTGAAACGCTGGCAAGTAACGGCAGCTCAGGAAATGCAAGACCCCAAAACAACACCACGGCGACAAACAACGCCGGAGGCTTGCGCAAGGTGGCGCGGAGGGATCCCCCCCTCGCCCCGCCTAGGGCGGACGGCGGGAGCGGCTGGGTCCACGCAACGGGCATCCAACAATCAAGAGGCGATGGACGCCGAAGAGGGTCCCGCGAGCAGAGAGGAAGCGGCGGCCGCAGAGACCGCGACCACGGCAACGACAGAGATCCCACGAGGAGGAGAGCTTACGGCCATTTTGTCCGTAATTACCCAAATTAACGAAAGGCTAGGCAAAATGGACGCCCGACTCGAAGCTGTCGAGAGTCAGCTTCACACGCTCTCGGTGAAGCACGAGCGCCTAGCGCTAAAAGTAGCCACGACGTCGGTGAGGAACCGTTTCGCGTCCCTGATAAAGGAGCGGGCCGAAGGAATAAAAGTAGCCACAAACCGTTTTGCGTCCCTGAAAAAGGAGTGGGCCGAGAGAATCAAAGATGCGATCGCGAAAAGGCGCGGTCGACTCGAGACGTCCGAGGATGACGACGCAGAGGCCAAGTAAGAAGCACAGGAAGAAGTCCGGGGGAGACACCACCGTAGTTTACCAATGGAACTGCCGCGGAATTCGCAACAAAGAAGCGGAACTACTTTTACACATTGACGGGCAAGAAAACAAGCCAGATGTAATAGCTCTACAGGAAACAAACAGGAAACCACGACTCCCGGGGTACGTCACTTACACAGACCCCACGGAGAACGGAACGGCGGTGCTCGTCCTCAGCAACGTGGCGGCAACACAACACGTCACGGCGCAGGGCGGGTGCGAGCACACGCCGGTCGAAATTCATGCAAGAGAAATTGGCAACTCGGGCAATCTATTCATCATGAGCGCGTACTGCCGGCCGTCACAACGGCAGTACGAGTTTGACCGCATCGTGAGCTAGGCGAAATGGTTGGCGGGGACGAGGCCGCTCCTGATCCTCGGCGACCTTAACGCCCCTCACACGTGGGGCTATAAGTTCCAGTCCAAGAGAGGAACATCGTTGGCCAAGGCAATGGAGGATCACGAGATGGCCCTCCTGAACGAGCCAGACGTACCCACCAGAAGAGGCAACAGTGCCGCGAGGGACACTACGTCAGACCTGTCGTGGTTATCGGGCACGCTAGACGTCACCTGGAGGAGCGAAGAAGCGGACCTGGGGTCTGACCACAGCGTGATCCGCATCACGATCCAAGGCTCCCGATATCGGACTGTGCTGGGGACGGCGCGGATCACGGATTGGGACAAGATGAGGAAGTATACCCAAGAACAAGACGCGGCGGCCGAGGAAGAGCCGGCACAAGCCGAAAGAAAACAAACCTACACCGAATGGGCGAGGGACCAGAAGAAGGTCCTCCAGAAATTCACCCAAGAAATCGCAACGACGGCGCAGGTACCGTACGTGGACGCCAGACTGACCCACATGTGGGCGGCTCGGTACTCGTTAACGTGGCGGTGGAAGCATCAGAGACATAACAGAAAGCTGGCCAAACGCATTGCGGTCTTGAACAAACACATCACCGAGCACGCGGCCAAGCTATGCAGGGAAAATTGGCTGAAGACTTGCGACGGCCTGCAGGGCAAGCTCTCGGCGCGGAAGACGTGGTGTCTCTTGAGGCATTTAATCGACCCACTGAGTACCAAAACTGCGACCAATCGCAACCTCACCAAAGTATTGAACACGTACAAGGGAGACGGCTGCAGGCTCCTAGAAGACCTGAAGGCGAGGTACCTAAAGGAAGAGAAGGGCCAGTACCCGGTGCCCGAGACGTACGAAGGACCTGACAACGACGAGCTGGACAGGCCGTTTACCATGACGGAATTTTGGACAGCGATAGACGAAAGCAATAAGAGAAGTGCCCCCGGCAGGGACGCCATAACTTACAAACTGCTCGGTAACATGAGCGGTGCAGCGGCCCGCGGCCTCCTAGAGCACATCAACGAAACCCGGGAGCGCTCGCGGTTGCCGGAGGAATGGAAGGAAGCCGAGGTCCACTTCATTCCAAAGCCCGGCAAAGCCCTCACGATAGACAACATGCGGCCCATCTCCCTCACATCCTGCACGGGGAAGGTGATGGACCGCATGGTTCTTCGCCGGCTGCAGAAGCACCTCGAAGAAACAGATCAGATGCCGGGGACGATGTATGGCTCCAGACATCATCTCAGCACCCAAGACGTGATGGTCCAACTCCACGAGCTGGTCGTCAAGCAGGCAACGAGGCACGCGCCGCCCGGGATACTCGCCCTCAACTTGAAAGGAGCGTTTGACAACATGTCCCACGCAAGCGTGTTTCAGAATCTGAACAAGACCAGGTGCGGCCGCAAGACATTCGGCTACATGAAAGATTTTCTGTCAAACTGAACGGCGACCATCAGGATAGGGGACGAGAAGTCGGACCCTGTCGAGCTCGGCGATAGGGGTACCCCTCCGGGGTCGGTCTTGTCGCCCCTGCTCTTCAATCTGGCCCTCCTGCCCCTGCCCGATCTACTCAAGCAAATCGAAGGCGTGGACCACGCGTTCTACGCCGTCGACATTACGGTGTGGACGGCCCGAGCTGGGTCCGATGCCTGGGTGGAGGAAGAAGCCTTGCAGCGGGCGGCAACGACCGTGCACGAGTACGCCAAGTCGTGCGGACTGAGCTGCGCTCCCCAGAAATCTGAGCTGATCATGATCCAACCGGGGAAACCTAAGAAGGAGCCGCTGCCGAACGTGGCCATCACCATTGATGGAACGGCCATCAAGCCAACTCAGCAGATTCGCATTCTCGGCCTACTGCTTCAGAGCGACGGGAAGGCACACGCCGCTGTCAAACAGATCAAGACTACATCCGAACAGATACTCAGTATGATTCTTCGGAGGGTATCTAACAGAAACCGAGGCCTGAAAGAGGACGATGCCATGCGCCTGGTACGCGCGTTCGGCGTGTCGCGGGTTACCTATACTCCGCCCCGTATCTCCAGCTGACGAAGGTGAATAGGGACACGCTAAACACGATGCTTCACAAGGCAACGAAGCAAGCACTCGGCATTCCCATATACTTGTCCACGCAAAGACTGTTAGACATGGGCGCCCACATCACGGTGGAGGAGCTCATCGAAGCCCACCTTTCGAATCAGAGAATCCGGCTCAGTCACATGGAGCACGGACGAGCCGTCCTATGCAAGATAGGTTGGCAGATAGAGCGAGTACCCATCAAGGCAGCCCTTCTGGAAGACTGGAAGATGAGCATTCTGACCAAACCCCTTCCCCAGAACATGACGCCGGGCAAGGACGACGAGAGGCGCACCGCGCGGGCAAAAGCAATGGCCCGGAAGCTGGAAGAGAACCACAGGGTCCTCTACGCGGACGCCTCGCTCCGAAAACACAGCGACCGTGCAGCGGCGGTAGTTACGTCCAGAGACCGGCTGATCGTCAGCGTGTCCCTGAAAACAACAGACCCCGCAGTTGCCGAGGAAGTGGCCGTGGCCCTGGCACTCGCACAGCCGTGCGTGGACACCGTGGTCACCGAGTCAATGACAGCGTACGGAAGCTTCCGCAGGGGGGTAATCTCCTCCGCGGCCCGAGCCATTCTATTTAAGTGCAAGCCACCAGGAAGAGTCATAGAGCCCGTGTGGGTCCCGGCTCACTCGCGGGTAGCAGGCAACACCATTGCCGACTACCATGCCCGAGAAATGTCAATCCGGGCCGAGCACGAGCCGGAAGAGCTACCGCACCCGGTTACCAGCTTTCGGGACATTACCCGGATGTACCGAGAGGAGAGGTGCAGACTGCCGGAACTGCACCCCAAACTGACTAGGCAACAACAGACGATCCTGCGTCGAGCGCAGGCGGGATCGCTTGCGCATCCCGTACTGATGAATCGCATGTACCCTGCGGAACACGATACGCTCTGTCCGTTTTGCAAAAGAGAGAGGGGCACCCTGCCGCACATCTTGGCAGAGTGTACAGAACTCAAGAGCCCCCTCCTTCCCTTCCCCACAACACCCCCAATCCCCAACCCCCTGAGCGATGGGAGACCTTGTTGACCAGCCCCGCCCTGCCGACTCAGCTCGCACTGACAGACAGGGGCCAGGAGCTGCTGGGAACATATGGGTCCCGTAACTAGGGAACCACCCCATCTGGTGCCAGCGTGCACCACCGATTTTTTTTTTTTTTTTGGGGGGGGGGGGGCGCAGTAAAAGTTTATTCCTCCTCCTCCTCGCTGCAGGTACATATTTCTCTAACTTTGCTTCTGTTAACATAGACAGCTTCGCCAATTCGATTTGCTCTGCTGTTCCCGACACGCATTCATATTCGTGCGTTCCACAAAAATTAGCGGATTTCACGCATAGGTGGGAATCAAGGTAACGCGAAGCTTTTATTGTGGCCCATGTACCTGGGCTGAGATTAACTTGCGTGTGGCATTTTTATGCGAGTGTTATTGTGCTTGGCAATGTTGCTGATTTTTCAGATCGGCGAGGGAATGTTGCCGATTTTTCAGATCGGCGAGCAGCGGCGAGTGCGGCGAGAAATACGAGGCGTAACGAGAAACGTTCAACGTATCATTCCCCCAGCGAAGACGCCACCAGCTCCAAGCGCAAAGAATGCACCACACGCATGAACTATACTTCCCTCGCCCCCCTACCCCCTCTAGCAAGTGGCCTCCTGGGACGACTCCTCGGGCGACGTATGGGTAGGCCATCATTATATTTTGTATCTTGTCCCAGCCCACCCCGCGAGTCGTTTTCCGGACCCCGCGGGAGCGATATCAGAAGCCAGCATTTGCCCCAGCTTAGCTTGCCCCAGATGGGGCAATCTAAAGGCCAGGGGTGCACCCGGTCAGAACACAGCAGCAGCAGCAGCCCCCGTAAGGCCAGGCGGAGAGACAAAGAAAGCTTCGCTATTATAGGTACGTTTCTTCGTTTTCCGACATTATTTCCCAGTTCCTTTCCCAGGTTCTCCCCCTCACACAGCGCACTGGCTGCAGTTCTAGTCGTTAGGTTGTCATTAGTAAGCCAACGCACTCTGCATTCACTCTAGTAATAGCCTCGAATTTGTTCCGGAGGGTTATTCTTTACTGTGCCCTGCTTCTTACCGACGGTACTCCAAGTTGAGTATACCGGCACAAACTGCCATAACCACTAAATAAAAAAACGCTTGAAATGGCTGCTAGCTATCTGGTTCCGGTAATGGTAGGCACGAATATATGGAAACGCTGCTGACAGCTAAATTTATAAACAGCTAATTGCATGTAGAGATACTTGTAGAGTTATTTTTTAATTTAAAATATGCAATAGAACACTCCAAAATTCATTTTCCAAAAATTTTTGCTTGAATCGCCACAATATTTGCTCTCCTTTACTACACCATCCTTTGCCTTTTGAGCCTTCTTACTCTCCGTTTTCACATGTCCACGTTTGCATTGACAAGCACATAATTTGATACTTCCTTTACTGCTACTTTTGTAGTTAGCATGCTCAAATTAGGTCACTTAGGTCTCAGGATGCCTCCAACACACATTTCCAACATCGAGGTTACAACGCAGTCACTGGGGGGTGCCTTCACCCTTTTCCCTGATGTCTTTTTCCGACATACCCACACAGGCATCGTCAAGCAGGACATTGAGTGGGAACGTACTATCTCTATCACAGTTAGGGTGAACACGGGAGCGCGTCATTCATGGAGGAAAAATGGCGTCATTCATTCTAGGGTGCCTGGATGTTCCTCCTCGCCAACATCCAGGCACCCTAATTCATTCCGTGCGCGGGAGCCGCCTGTCGGCGTTCCGGGTAACTGTTATTTCTACGAGCCCATTTCCTATTCTGATTCGCTACATGCATAGCGAGGGCCTCTGTTCTGGCAGTCTTGGTGCCATAGGGAGCTTAAGAGGGTTCAATGCTGGTTGACCACTCTCGACATGTCGTAGACACTCGAGTCACGGCCCGGGGGTAAGAAGAAGGTCCCTTTCACCCCGAGTAGTCCGAGTGGCGCTGGCTACCACCCCAAAGTACAGGAAACAAAAATACCTTAACATAAATACCCGAGAAAGTGGATGGGAAAAATAGCCCCGCCAGTAGCGTAGTGGTCATCGCACCAGACCGGTATTCTGGAGGTCGTGGGTTTGGATCCCACCTGGCGGGCATTTTTTCTCCGCTTTCTTTCTTTCTAAATTCTTTATCTGTTTCAATGACCCACCACAACCTCCCCTTTGCTTTCCGACGTTTTCTTGACTGCCAACCCTTATTTCTGTGTTATATATATATAGAGAAAGCAATGAACCGCTGTTTCCTGCAGTTCCTTCCTCTGATGAATTACAGAGACCTAAAATTTAAAATTCAGTCTGCCTGCAGCTGCGGAACTGGCTGATGCAAGTGAATCGCTCAGCTTCCAATTGGAGGCCAATTACGTGATGCCAGGGTGGATGCAATCACTAACTGCATACGGCACAACGTATGCAAGTGTGGATAAGTGCTGAGGCTTCGTAATTCGAACTCCAAGGGGCAGTCACCTCAGTTCGAATTATTGAATGTTCGAACTGACGAAAGTGAATCACAAAAGCCGTACAATGCGACTGTGGAGCAGCACAGCGAGTCAGCAATTGAATGCTTGAAAAAGGCTGCGATTCAAACCTGCCTTTTACGATTGTAGGCAAAACAAAAGCTCGCACTTTTTTTCTCTAACGAGTGAATGTAGAGGAAGGCGCCCTTTTCGCATACTCCAGTAGCATGCCATCTGGTTGGCAGCGACAGGTTCTATGTTTCTGACCTAGTGACGGCATCTGTCAGCACGCCCCCACACCCTGAACTCTTGCCCATACCTACCTAGTCCAAGGGAAAAAAAATGTTCCAAAAAAACGTCTATTATGGGGTTTTAGATTACTTTAACCCGATTTAACTGCTCTCCATTTTTCTCTTCCGGAGGCGACTCAGCCTCATGTGTAGGCAGCGGGGCCGTTTCACTAGTCGCGCGCCAGGCCCCAAGCTATCGGCACGACGGCCCGTAGTTCCGATTATCCGTGGCAGAGGCCCCTCGCGTTCGAATTAATGAGATTTCCAATACATAGGCTTCTATGGAGACTTGGCCGAACCAAATCGTACCGTTCGAACTACCCATAAATTTGTATTCGAATTAACAAGCTTTCACTACTAGCTCAGTGCAAAGCAATAAACAATTTCAAACTTTTACAAATGCGTGGTGACGTGTCCTTCAGTGCTCCCATATGAAGAAATCCTGCAGCTTTGCTATGGTTCAAGCAGTTCAAGCCTTGCGCGACTTAGTGCAAGCTTCGCCAGTTCAGCGGGTGGAAGTCTACAATGCCGAGACGACTTCGCATCCACCACTCGCCGTAAAGACTACTATCTCTTCCATTAAGGTTCTGCGTTGACTACCGGCGACTGAACAAAATCACCAAAAGGGACGTGTACCCCCTGCCACGAATCAACGACACCCTCGACCACCTCTGCCATGCGAAGTACTTCTCATCGATGGATCTGAAGACCGGCTACTGGCAAATTGAAGTGGACGAGAGAGACCGAGAGAAGACTGCATTTATAACCCCGGATGGCCTATACGAGTTCAAGGTGATGCCTTTCGGGCTGTGCACGGCGCCAGCAACGTTTCAACGAGTCATGGACACGGTGCTAGCTGGCCTGATGTGGCACACCTGCCTCGTATACCTTGACGACGTTGTCGTATTCGCCCGGACTTTCGATGAACACCTCGCAAGGTTGGAGTCTGTACTCGAGGCCATTCGTACGTCGGGGCTAACGCTGAAGCCTGAAAAGTGCCGTTTCGCGTACAAGGAACTCAAGTTCTTGGGCCACGTCGTCAACGCCTCGGGAGTCCTACCTGACCCAGCAAAAACTTCAGCCGTTGCGAACTTCCCAAGGCCGAAAGACAAGAAGGGCGTGCGAAGATTTCTCGGACTGTGCGCATACTACCGGCGCTTCGTCGCAAACTTCGCACGCATTGCAGGGCCGCTCACGCGCTTGACAAAAGATAGCACCCCTTTCAGCTGGGACAACGACCAAGAAAAAGCATTCGGCGAGCTGAAAAAACGCCTGCAAAGCCCGCCCGTGCTCGCTCATTTCGACGAAAACGCCGAAACGGAAATACACACGGACGCCAGAGATATAGGCTTGGGTGCCGTCCTCGTCCAAAAACAAAGCGGGTGCGAAAAGGTAATCGCCTATGCCAGCCGTGGTCTGTCGGAGGAGGAAAAAAACTACTCCGCCTCTGAGAAAGAGTGTCTGGCAATTATATGGGCGATTTCAAAATTTCGCCCATACGTGTATGGAAGCGTGCCACGACGACCCGTCTTCCGGACATCTCGGCACAGCCCGCACAATTGGAAAAATCAAGGCGAAGTACTACTGGCCCCGCCTTACATCCGACGTCACCCACTACGTCCGGAGCTGCCGTGACTGTCAGCGACGAAAAACGCCACCGACGAGACCCGCCGGACTTCTGCAGCCCATCGCCGTCCCATCAAGGCCCTTCCAACAGATTGGAATGGACCTTCTGGGCCCGTTCCCTACGTCTCGATCCGAGAACAAGTGGATTGTCGTAGCAACAGACTACATGACGCGCTACGCGGAGACCGCCGCTCTTCCGAGGGGGACTGCACAAGAAGTCGCCAAGTTTTTCATAAGACAAGTTGTGCTGCGACATGGAGCTCCTGAAGTCCTCATCACGGACCGCGGAACGGCCTTTACTGCGGAGCTCATGCAAGAAATCTTACGCTACAGCAACACGGATCACCGAAGAACGACGGCGTACCACCCCCAAACGAACGGACTAACGGAACGTTTGAACAAGACGATTGCGGATATGCTGTCCATGTACGTCGACGTTGAACGTAAGGCTTGGGACGAAGTGCTCCCGTATGTCACGTTTGCGTACAACACGGCTATCCAAGAAACCACGCAGATGACACCGTTCGAGCTTGTCTACGGAAGACTGCCGACTACAATGCTTGACGCCATGCTGCCTCACGTAGAAGACGACGACCTGAACGCCGACGTCCAAGGATGCCTTCAGCGTGCGGAGGAGGCCCGCCAGCTCGCTCGAGTTCATATAACGGACCAGCAGCTGGTGGATGCCGGCCGCTACAACCTCCGACGCCGAGCCGCCGAGTACCACCCAGGGGATCGTGTGTGGGTTTGGACTCCCATCTGACGACGCGGACTGAGTGAGAAACTTCTGCGACGATATTTCGGACCCTACAAGATTCTACCACGTGTTGGCCAACTTACCTACGAAGTGATCCCCGATGGGGACTCCGGCACATCACGACGACACACGCGGCCCGAAGTCGTCCACGTGGTTCGCTTAAAACCTTTCTACAGACGATGACTTTTATTTTTATTTGTTCGGACTGTCGCTTATGTTAGCATCGGGTCGATGCACTCTTAGAGAGGGGGTAATGCCACGAACCATGCATTAGGTTTGTTTATTTGTTTTGCTTTTACCGCCCGGCTGCGCCGGTCTGTGTTATCTCTGTGCCAAGGGAAGCGCGTGTTCCATTCTTTCTTTCTGTGCCGCATGTATTATCTGTTCCGATTGGGAGAGCATCCCGATCTAACGTGAACAGCCCGGAATAATCTTCTTGGATCTAGAATGTTCTCGATGCGAATCGACGGTTCGAGAACCACACGCGCCGAATAAAAAGCCGGCAGAGCAGACGCCGGGGTATTCTATTCTGCGACGTTCGCCGATGCACGTTACTTTGTTGACCGCTGTTTCGCCGTCTCTGTATTCTTTTGAGTTGTTAGGGGAGCACAAGTTCGCTCCAATAAACTTGTTTCTTTTCCAAAACAACTGCGTCGTCCCTGGCTTCGTGACAATATTACGACGATCACTAGCACCGCAACTATGCAAATAAACAATGATACTGAAAAAATAAACAATGATACTGAAAACTTAACTTTGCCCGGCAACGCTCCCCTACACCAGCTTTGCCATTCAAGCGTTGCGCGCGAATGCAAGCTTCCCCGATTTTTTTTTTTGCAATAAAAAAACGAAAAAGAAAATTAGACCTGCTGGGGCTCAAACTCGGCCATGAGCGCCAATACCCAGAACACTACCTCGAGGCCACAGAGGCCGAATGGCAGGCTCCTTTCAGCAGTTGCGCAATAGAATAGCGCGCAGTGATACCAGACATGTCACGTGAGGGCACTTGGTAGTGAAGCATCTGGAAACACTCATGATTAAACATATCAAACACGGAAGGGAGGTGAGCGAGACCGCCTTTCTAGAACGCCTGCACTGGTTTCCGTTGGCACTTCCAGGCGGCGCACCCGCCGCGGTGGCTCAGTGGCTAAGGCATTCTGCTGCTGAGCACGAGGTCACGGGTTCGTTTCCCGGCCGCGGCGGCCGCTTTTCTGATGGAGGCGAAAAGCAAAAATGCCCGTGCGTACGAGATTTCGGCGCGCGGTAAAGATCCCCAGGTGGTCAAAATTAATCCGGAGCCCTCCACTACGGCACGCCTCATTGCCCGCGTTGCGTCGGCGCGTTAAACCCTACAATCAATCAACTTCCAGGCGGCGCAAAGATGCTTCTTTGAATCTTGGCCCACTGCTCCTGTGAATTTAACTTTCTACTAGAGCCATACACCCAAAGCCGACATACCACGAGGCTGCCACCTCCGTCAGCAGTCTTGGTTTCAAGTTGTGCCCCCAAGCATAATGGTAATTATTCAGGGATGAAAGCCACCTATACCCACACCAAACATGCTTGCTGGCCCCATGAGCCCCCCTCCCTTCCCCTTTCTTGAATCTCTACACCCCCTCTTGGCTCACCTGAACTGCCTCAACAATCCAGACAAGCAATTTCAAATAGTTGTACTGTACCCCTTTCAGCAGCAATGCTAACTTCTAAAGCACACCAAATCTCCTGAAATGGTCTATTCAACCAAATCTACACATCTGAATGCTGAAGTGCTATTCAGAAGTGCTATTCAGTTATTAAATACGCCCTCCGAAAGCTTCGAGTTAGGTACTTGCGAGATATCTGCTTTACTGCGTCTGCTAGAACAAGGTTGCACCTGGTGCAGTGATGAAACACTGATGATTTGCAAGCATGCACCAGTTTATTCACGAGGTTAGTATATATATACTTCAAACAGTAGAAGGAGAGAGCAATTATCAATAAGAGTACAGGGTTAGTAAAAATGCCATAAAATGGATACTTTTTGGCAGTACATGTGTGTGTGTGTATACGTATAAAACAAATGGACAATTGTTCTTTTCTTTCCAAACCTTCCTTGATCTTGCAACACTGAGAACTGTAATGGACAGAAACAAGCCAACCATCCATGAAATACCAAACAATAAATTTTGTGCAATCAGTAAAAAGGGAAACCATTCCACGATAGAGTAACCAAAACAGATATTGAAGAGTAATAACTAGCGATCCATCCCTGCAGCCCATTACACTTGCCAGTGGAGGCTGCGTGGCTAGGTATGCTGTGCTCGGCATACGGGCAGGCTAAGCACATTCAAGTCTAAACTCTGTGGGCATTACAACAGAGCGTGGCTCAAAATGACCCTACACGTTTGCAAGGCACTACGCAAAGCACACCCACAGCTACCCACGAGGTTATCGTCGGATGCCAGCAGCTAAACACTTGCACGGCCAACTTGTAAATGCCCAACCACTGGGTGCAAAAGCTGGCTGAATTTTAGAAAATGCTTGGCCTAACAAATCTGGAGTCCCCAAAAATAATGCATCACTGTTGTGTGCACCTATGAAACTAAAAGCAAAACTAAATCTGCAATTTACCTGAAAAAATAAGATTACCGTCAGTTTCGTTATATGCTGTCAACAGTAAAGTTACGAATGGTCAAACTTTTGCATCCCAGATACACTTCCCAGAGAGAGAGAAAAAAAGCAAAAGCTGCTGCCAGCATTAGTGGTTAGTAGAGTGTGCCATGGCACGGGTGACCTTAAAATAGAATTGTTATCCGAACGATTGCGCGCAACTCACTTTCGCGAGTTCGAATATCACGTGCTACATAGGGTCACACGCATAAAGCCCATCGCAAGCCTCCAGAGCATCTGGTGCCTTGAGTGAACACGTGTACTCTCAGCCTGAAATTAACTTAGTGGGGCAGTTCAGGCTGTGTGCAGTGCCAAAAGAGTGCAGTAATGCTGAGTAGCATAAATGTAAGTTGTTGTCAAGGCACCAGATAACTGGTAGCACTGTCACAGAAGATCAGAGTAACAAAAAACTCTTCTCGAGAACAAAAGGGCTTCCCAAAGGATTGACAGAGACAGGCGAGAAAGCAGGTTAAAAGCACTCAGGACAGGACTGCCAAGGAATAAATATATTAAGTACTAACACTTCTGCAACGGAGGACAAACACTACACATTGAAACCCAAAGGCTAACGGTTAAGTACTCTGGAAAATAGAACTGTGCGAATACATTGGGTGTTTGTATCTTAGCAAATATTCGCTTTATTCACAAAATTAAGGTTGCACGTGAAATTGTTCATCACACAGCAATTAAACAAAGAAGGCAATAAAATGAAAGTTTTTCTTGGTTTGCAATGGCTAAATTGTTGCCTGAACTGTTTGCTACACTCAACACACAGCAATGAAAGACTGCGGCAGAGTGCACAGGATGCCTCCTTTTTTTGTGGTGACCACTCTTTGAAATTGAGACATTCCGACAAGCCACAATTGTGCGCTGCTACATATTCATATATTTGCACAGCTCTACCAAATACAGACAAAACAACCACCTGTGTTAGTAAAACACGGAAGTAACAAAACAGCACAACAAGGTTAAATTCAGGACACACGCCTGACTTGAAGAACTAGAGCTGCCGCAACTGTTTCATAAAACATCTTGCGACAAAAGACAATCGTTCACCGGGGTGTGACATCTGCACCGGACGCTGGGCTGAGCCGCAGCACATGTTGGCGAGCAACATGGATAATATACTCTAAGCCGCTAAACTTTAAACTCTCAACAGCCTCATAGAAACTTTCACAACAAAACAACCACATAGAGCAAGGTAAAGTCACCACAAAAAACAACTACCAAAACACTGCCGTCACATGGGTGACAGATTTAATGCTCGCTTGGCTTTCTGCCTTTCCCAGTGTACAGCCCAGGACTCGTACACCTTTTGCTCACTTTGGACTGTGGTCCCGTATGGCAGCATGTTTGTAAATACATCTCAAAAGCTACTGTAAAAACTGCAACTTTGGCCATAAGCGATTCACTTTTGACCTTTACTTTATACAACATTTAATATTTCTCTCTGCTGGGACTGAAAGGTTCTTATCAGGACATTAAAAAATTGCACAAGCACCCATGAGGTGACAATGGAATGGGCCAAATTAAATTTCTATTATTAAGTACAGCAGCAATGAATGTCGTAAAGATCAACCACGTTCTTTCACATTAAAATGGATAACATGCTGAAGCAATTTAGACTTTTAACAAAAAACATAAACACAATAAGTTCTACAGGGGACAACAATCAACTGCAACAGCTGCAGCAGCAGCAGGCAAAGCGCCATGTTACCACACGAAGAGCATTGAATACAGAGCGAGGAAGTTCCAACACCAGTCAGAGCGCGAGCGCAGAGTGGAACGACTGCTTGCACAGTCGGAAAAGAAACGAATGTAGCCACTTGGCGTTGTCGAGATGTCACAAGCGCTATCTCTTCGGAAGGGAGTGGCCGTTCTCTCCAACTAGTTTCCAGAGACGAGCGCAATCAGGACCTTTCGATAATCGCCAGACGTGTCGCCCTGCACAAAGAAACGAGTGAGAAAGCCGCTGGTGGGGAGCTTGGGTCCGCACTACGATGCAAGTGGTCTTACAACAGCGATGTTTATTTAGAGCAAGCCACCAGCTTAACCTTTATTCCCAGCTTGAAGCGGCATGCATGCAAGAATTCGTGGGTTTAGTGCTTAAAGGAGCTCTGACATCAATTTTCGGCATTAATATTATTGCACAGTTCGCTTCCTTCACTCAACAAAATACCCTGGCTGAAATATGAGCGGCCTGCGACGCGAAGAACATAGTTCAATTGGATCTCATTCATCGCGCCGACGGAGCAGCGCGCGGAGCGGCACTCAGGCAAATGGACATCAGCGTGACATCACCCCGTGAAGCCAAAAGAAGTGACGCGACAGCGCTCGTCAAAAACTCGTGACGTCACTTCACGCGCGCGGCCCCACGAGCGGTGGCCGGGTGCAACACCCTCTCAAGCGGGCGCCGGTGATGTCCGCACAAAGCAGTGAGGTCAGGCCAGGATTTTGTCATATGCGCCTTTCGGGATGAAAGCGCGGGAATTTGAAACAAACGATTTTCAGGCCGTTCAATGTAATTAACTATCGCGCGCTGAGTATTTGAAGTGCTGTTTCAGGTTCGCCAGGCCATTAAGCATCGATAAAAGCAATAAAAGTGTAACATAAAATTTTCGTGTCGGTGCTCCTTTAAGTGGCATAATTTTTGCGCTTCTGGTGCAGCTTGGTGCAAGAAAATGAGACTATATCAAAATGGTGCAAATAGAATAGTTGTCCACTTATTAGCATAGTTGTCTCGGACTTGTGCCCCCCCAACTTTCTCGTAGCCGGTACATGGATAGGTGAACACAAGGATAGGTGAACACCTCCTGCTGTGCTTTACACAAAGAGCTCGTCCGCAGGCACAACAGTAAACGTATAGTGCCAAGGGTGCCTCCCACTTGGCTGGTGCCACACATGTATGGCCAGAGTTGTGCAGTTTTAAAGATAATGCTGTACAGCGCAGGAGCCGCACCCTCAGGGAATGCTGCTAGCTGATTGCATTTCCACAAACCAACCTCCAGTCTGAAGTTTTGTCAGGGCTTGTCTTGCCCCCCCTTTTTTTATTTGTCCTTCAATTCCCAAAATCAATTGTGGTACACATGAGGTGTCTTAGATGGCAGCACCACTTCACGAGTGTGGAGTGTCTGATATAGCAGCTCCTGCCCGCTGCATCTTTTTTAGAGGTGACTAGAAAGAAGGACTACCTATTCCTTATTACTGCAAAATATGACTTATGCGTGATGATGCTTTGATTATGCTTCCCCCGCCTCCCCCTGCTCCTATTTTTGCAACCTTATCAGGTTGCGAAAATAGGAGCAGGGGGAGGCGGGGTTAGCCCAATGCCATGGAGATAAAAGGCTCTCCTCAAATGCACCTTCGCCGTTTCACCACACATCACTGGAGCAGTGCAGGAAAGCCCAGCGCCCGTAGAGGAGAACACTGGCACATACTTTTGAACTAATTTGAAAATGTTTGAAAAATTTGAAATAATTTGAAAATTTATTCAAAGCTTTCTAATACAAGTGCCATTCAATTCGAGGTCAAATCAGATATTGCTTTATTCGCTGTGATATTCAGGTTTAAAATATTCGCACACCCCAAACCTTTTCATAATTTACCTCCTGATGTACCTGTACAAAAATGAAGCCAACCTGACACCACTATCAAATAAAAATGGTGTCCAAGCATTCATTTGCCAGCAGTACTATTGCCGGTTCGTGGTTTTGTAGACCCTGCTTTTATGGCACTTGCTTTTTATATAAAAGTCCACTAGTTACACTGTCACTGACTTTTACGTCACTTGTCCCCTCCTCACCACCACAACACCTCCCCACCTCCGAGAGTTTTTAGAGTCAGAAACTTGGGTGACTTGATATCTTAATCCCTTGCGGGATGCAGGGCGGTTGCTCAAGCAGCGTTGGTGCATGTGCAGCCACTGGCCTGCCTCACAGAAGAAGCTGGTGCAGTTTGCAGCAAGCCCCCCAATCACAGGTGCAGCCTCTCACCTTGATGGCTTCCTCAAGGCTCTTGCCATAGGCCCTCTGGAATTCCTGCTTGACGATAGCCAAGTCAGACTCACAGCGGCTTACAACAATGCGGATCAGGGTTTTGTCGTCAGTGCCGGCACCCTGCAACATTGGCACGAAAGGGGGTAAGACAGTGCGCCAGTCCCATCAAGCCCCGTTCACCCAAAATGGAGTTCCAAAAGACACAGCTGCTTGGCAAAAGGCAATCGACACGGAAATTCAAAAGATGTACAAACCTTCATAGCGTCGTGCAGCTTCTCGGCAAAGTACAGCTCCGTGTTGTAGACAGATTTCACTGGAATGAGAAAAATAAAAAATTGCTGCAGCAACTTGACAATTATCAATATATCTCGCCCTGCATATATTACTGGGTATTTCGGAAGCATCTGCTCCTCCCGTGCGAGGTTCCCTTCTTTCTGCTTGAAATGCTCAATTTATGGTAACACACCAGGGTGCATGCCCTGGTTATCAAAGTCATCATCCATCAACAATGCCATCATTTCAGCATCACTCAGGTAATGCCTGGGTCACCCGGGCAATCTATGAAGTCAGAGACAAGATTGATGACTGCCTCAGCAAAAGTCCTGTAGACCTGTAGACCGTAGACCTGTGAAACTATGTGACAACTTCAACTTAAATTCCTCCAAATATTGTGGCTTCACCAGCCAAAGCATCCTTTTAAGGGGGGACGTGGCTTTCAAAATCAACTTTTTTATTTCTTTGTGGATTTCGATGAAAATTGGCACAGCAACTGGAAATGCTTCTGTGATAACACAATAGAAATTTCACAATAATATTTTGAAAACTTTTTTATTTATTGAACTTTCTGTTCCGCTTGTACCGAGCTTGAGCGGCTTATAAAACATGATAGAAAAATTGTTCGAAGTGCTTTGCATTCCCAAATGAATGAACGAAGTCGTGACAGTATTAGAATTTTTTTTACAACACAATGTTCGTTAGTTCATTTTTTTTTTAGAGGTTAATGTACAACAGGCATGTTGACTGTGAATGACTACTTGAATAACAAATACCAAAAAATATATCTGGAAAACCAAGACTGTCACGACCTGAACTGTTCATCAAGAAATGTAATGCAATAACAATATTTGTGGCAAAAAAAAAAAAAAATACTGTTGAGAAAATGGCTTCCGAAGTTGCAACATTGGTTGCACTTATCAAAAGTCGTCAGCGTTTTAGCCTTTCGTGTCCTTTTGAACATGGGGCTTCTGGAAGGCTTTGCCTTGAAGTTGGAGTGCCTTTTACAGCCTTTCTCTTTTCACAAAACATCATTTTCAGCTCCTCTGAGAAAAGTACATAGCCCAGTTTGCAGACCAAATGGTGGGGGAGATGGCTTTCAACGGGCTTTCAATGCAATGTAAGTTAGCTGGTTGGCTGTATCGCACTGGACAACTTCCCTTTGCAGTGGTCACCATGGCAACAAGTGAAGCACTCTTATTTTTTTATTATTTAAATTTGAAAATGACTTTTGGCTTCTTTTATGTTTTATAACCTTGCCTGGAGCAGCAACTTAGTACTCATACGTGTAGATGTTCATTGTCAAAAGTTTGCATACCACAAGGATGCAAATGAGCTACTTTGAAGTTTGGTATAATATTCTGCACAACTCCAACTTCAATGCAAGAGCATTGTTTTAATGCTTTTGACATTCAAGTCATCCAATATTTCTCACAGCACAGCCAGTATGCCCTAAGCCATAGATGTATGCATCAGTATCAATAATTTCCCTAAAAAATTCACTGTTAAATGCTGCGACAATAAGGCACATTCTTAACGCAGAGAACGTATTTTTATTCCTATATTCCTAACTCACACCTGTTTGCATGATTATTAGAAGTTCACGGGAAACGTTGCGATATCTTAAAAGAGCGTTTAGAAGCGGTCGCTGGAGCTACGCGCACCTTTTCTCGGCTGGTGACACACCATGTTGCTGCCCCCGATCGATAGCGCGCAGCATGCGGGTGGTATTCGCGGCAGCGGCAGCGCGGCTGTGTCGTGCGCGGCGCGTTTTCGCGACCAGAGAACGCCCCATGCGGTTCACACTTTAGACCATAACCATGCCCATGCCAACGAAGGTGCAAATCTGTCCCCACCTCGTAGCACCCCCGATATCTCGTTTCTCTTTCCGTTACTAGCGGTAGACGGTTCGATTTCGATTCTAAGTCGACCCCCCAACATTGGATTCTCAAATTTGGAAAAAAGGTCGACCTACAATCGTGTAAATACGGTAAAGAGACAAGCGGAACCGGAAAGACGATCGCTCAGCTGATCTAACGATGTCAAGATGGCCGCGCCCGGTGGCACTGTTGCGGAGATGCAGCGCTCCGAAAATTGCAGTTTTTTCGCCCTTTTGCGCTGATATTTTGTCACCGCACCTGGCAAAAGTATTTTTTTATGCCACTTTGCGACGCTTTTTCGGGGAAAAGCTTTGCAGATGCACAGAATAGGAAACAGAAGCCGAATACGTGGCTTTCGGAAAAACGATGTTTTGGTCATTTTGATCGGAGCAAACTTTATTTTTTGACATAGAGTAATGAAATTTGGTAGGCACATTGGAAAACACTCCAAATGGTGAAATTTGAAATTTCAGGATGATAGCTTCAGTAGTTGTGTTGGAGGTGTACATGTTGCCCACTCGTGGAAAGCCTAGCAAGGTACTGACATACGGTAGGAAGTTCAGAATACTTTTCAATTGTAGTCAAAAGACCACTACAGGGTATGACATTCTTCAAATTTTTTTTAACCCCCTTCAGCGCTCTTCGCTCCTCGGGTGATGCTCCTCGCTCCTCGGGAGATGCCGCGGCTGGTTATATACCGTATTTACTCGCGTAATCCTCGCACCCCTAATGTGAGCCACCAAAACTTGAATTTTCTGGTTCCTCGCATAATCCTCGCACCCCCAACTTTGCAGCGGCGAAAGTTGCCTGCTCGCGAAACCCGCATGGTGCACGCGCTCTCCAACGCGCGCCCTCCCCCGCCGCCTCTCCGTTCGGCGGAGAGCGCTGTGTATCCAAGGCCATCCAGGCTCCCTAACAACCTGCATGGCTACTCCCTAATTAGGCGCCCTAACACGCTGCTCACACTGTCCTTGAACCCGTTTCGCGCATGTTTCGCGTGCGCGCAACTAGACGGTGTTCGCGCAGCCCGCTGTCGTGTCGCCGTCGTGGTCCCGCCGTTGAGCGGCAGCAGTCAGTGAGTCACTCGCGTCAGTGGTGGATAGCTCGCTGCCGTTTTGAGAACTTTTCGATCTAATTGTTTTGTGCTTGGTGCCGCTTTGCCATGGGGAGGAACGCCAGCTACACTGCCGCTTTCAAATTGAAAGCGAAAGAGTACGCGATCGAACACGGCAACCGTGCCGCAGGCAGGCACTTCGGCGTCACCGACTTCAACGTGCGTTACTGGAGTAGGGCACGCACATACGACGACGAGATAGAGCGCGCGCCAGAAAGCAAAGGCGGCAATTTCATGATCGCTGATCGACGGGAGACTGTTAATAATAAAATAAAAAGAAATAGCTGCTGTTGGCAACACTGAGCTTACCTATACAAAAACGACTGCTACATTTAGCGGGATTAGCATACGGCAAATTGGCAACACTGCACCGGATTTTTTTTTTTTCCCCGCATAATTCTCGCACCCCTAACTTTGCATTGACTTTTCCGAAAAAAAAGTGCGAGGATTATGCGAGTAAATACGGTATTCGTTTTTTGACATTTTTACGATGAATTACGAGCTGATAATTTCAGAAAAGCTAGTTTATGACATATACAACCCAAATACAGGGTTTTCCAAAAATTGCTTATTTCGAGATTTTTCGGTTTTCAAAGGCCGCATCCCCCCCTTAAGTCTTTTCCGATTATCGTTTATTAACGAGACTAGACTGTGTGTATGCGAAGTCTTTTGGGGCAGTGATTCTAAGCAGTTTCTTTTTTGTTTTACTTCCTCCAGGGAAAGGAACGAATGCAGATACCAAGCAGATACCAACTGCTTGACTTCCCTGGGGAACAGGCCCCTCAGATAACTGTTTGCATCAGCCATTAACGAACGCCAAGGGCATTGAGAGCATCGCTCTCAATGGGGTGAAGTGAAAGTTGGGGCAAGTAACCCGCGGTTGACGCTCTAAAATTAAGGGTGGTGATGGACGTTGTCAGTAGTGGTTGCTGTTCGATTTGGTTCGAGTGCCTTGTGGTCCATTTCAAGGATTTTTTTCCCATATTCAAAAAAATTGACACACCCAAAAGCAATGAAAGGTGGCTTTGCCACAAGGCATGCCACTTCACAGAACGGCACCCCCACTCTTTGGGCAGTTGGCTCTTCCAACACACTGCCATGGCTGTGCACAGAAGCTTGACCCACAAAAACCTTATACAAAAGTGTATGTAACCACCATGGGTTATGTCGATGATGTTTGTTATCTGACGCAAGGGCAACAAAGGCCGAAGAGCGCCAACACAATGATCGTGTCGTTTCTGGTGTAGTATTTTAACTAAAATAGTTAGAACTGTGATAGGTTAGTGTGGGGTGTACAGAGCCCTTAATTTAAAACAAAAACTTTGGAGTTCGCCAAATGATTATGAGGCAAGAGTAAAAAATGAATGCTCAATCAAAGCTGCCCTCTCTGAGGGGCTTTGTTACCATGTGTGGTATGAGATGCCTTTTAAAAATGCAATGTCTCCAAGGTAAGCAAAAAGACGTTTACTTGGAATGAAAGGTTGATCATGTGAGTGTACAGTTCCCCGAAATGATTCTTTCCCGCACTGTGGAAGAGCGGACATTCAACGAGAGCATGCATTACTGACAGACTGGGAATGAGTGGCAGATGTATGGCCTATACGTAGTCTGCACATGTACACTTCTGTTCTGTGATGTTTTCCTGTGTAGTAGCTGGCAAGTTTGGGTTTTATAGTTTTTTTTGCGCCATTTTGCCACAGGGCATAGGTAACATGAAAACAATGGACAAAACACAACAGGGGTACGGCACAGAAGGCAAGCAAACAAAAGAAAAGAAAACAACGTGAGGCGGGCGCACTACAGCAAACTATAGTCCAGTTTCGGAAATAAATTCCAATACAGTCCACGCTCGTTACAACGGACCCTCTTAATCCGGAAAAAAACGTCCGCTGTAGCCGAAGTGTGCAGTATCCGACCAGGTTGGGAAGAAGGGGGGAGGGGGGGTATACAAGCGCAAAATTGCGCACATTGACCAGTACTGCACATACATGCGGACCCTCTGTTCTTTCTACGCGCGTGCAGCACCTATGCACAGCGTTCACGCGGGGGAAAGAATCACCTACAAACCGTGTTTCCTAAGCTTAGCATCGGCACTTGGAAAAGGCCTAGCACATGTGGTCGAGTGCGTAAAGACGCACGCTAAGCTGCACAAAGAAAGCAAGAATATATCAAGGAGCAATCACTAACCCGCTATAAAATCAGTCGTGGCCAGCAGAATTAGCTAGGCTCTTTTAAAACCCTTCGTGACGAGGCACCATTCAAGCAAATCGGATCGATGCTTGACGTTCCCCCAAGGAAGCTTCCGCATTTCTTATAATTATAGTCTGGGCATTAAAACAGCCCATACGATATATTCTGATGGACAGCTGTAAATGACGAAAGTTCTACCAGTTCAACTGTGCACGGCCACCCGCACATTGCACACAGTGGATGGGAGCCAGCCTCCTACTTTAAGAATTTACCTTTTTCACCGAACGGAACGCAAAATGCATGCGTGGGAATAATAAATAGCGAGCTTCACTGAACCCGAGTTCTTTATTACATAAAAGAACCTGTGAAGATGGAGGGCAGACTCGACTCCGAGTGCGCTAGTTTCCATTATTCGAAAGCGCTGTTGTTCAATCCCACCAGCCGCGTTTCTTGGCAGCGGCCTTGTTCTTAACGGTAGAACGGACCGTCTGCTTAGATAGGCCTGTACACTTTTGGCGATGTTGGCGTGTTTTTCGCCGTGTTCGACAGCGTTAATCGTATTTAATTTATCTATCAGTGAAATCAGCTAGCCTGCCGCTCATTCCGCCACTCGCACGAAAAAAAAACAAAGGCCAGCGGCACTGGCTTGGCTTGGCTGCGCCAACGGCCCGGCTGCTGACAATGTTGCCAGACGTAACAGTTTCTTCGCCAAAATAAACAAAGAAAAAGCATATCGAGTTCCGGCTCCGCGGAAGTCCGCTATAAACATTCAGTCGAAACAATTTTCGCCTAAAATTTAGTCTGTTGTAGCCGATAGTCCGCTATAGCTGGGTCCGTTATGAACGGAGTGGATTAAAATGCATGGGGACCAGACAAACCAACAGAAATGGTCTGTTGTAACCGAAAGTCTGTTGTTGCCGGATCCGCTCTAACGAGCATAGACTGTAGTTTCTTGTAAAGTGAGCCGTGCGTCCACCGATGAATATCGGGAGGTCGGCCTGGGCGATGTCCTGTGAGCCCCATGTGTCAAGCTCGGGTGGATTGAAGCCCTGGACACGTCCCTAGCAAGTGTTCTAATGTCGCCGCAGCAATAGGGGCAGGGCAGTAGGGGCAGGTCGAGGAGGGATCTGCAAGACTTGAAGTCCATGTTGCTCGCACAGCAGGTGTCAGTGTGACGCCCAGGCGGATTCTTCGAAGCACGACCTCTTCATGGCGGGTTAAGCCGCCAGGAAGGTCAGACCCACGCGGAGGGAGAAGGGCACGCATGCAGCGCCGAAGAATATCTTTCTTGATGAGTAGGGTGTCTTCCAGTGAGAGCTGCAGAAGTGGGAGTAGGTGCATTACTTGCTGCGGGTGAGCAACCGAGTCGGCGAGGGCGTGCATGGTCATGCTCCGACGGGTCCAGAGGATGCGAACAGGATGCGAACAGGGCACGGGAATGATTGGAGTATCTGGTGCACCTCGCATGTAATGCCCAGTGTACTGTTGACGCGCCGGAGCTCTCGAGCAGCCTGAGTGGAATCGGTGTTTAATACCAAGCGCGGTGGTGGGGCAGCGCCGAGCTCAGAAGCTAAAGCACACAGGCCATCACGAATGGCAACCAGCTCCACCAACACAGTTTTATAGTTTCTTTACTGTCTGTGTGTCCCAGTGTTGCTGCCACTGTTTCCGTAGTGCCTTACGAATGGGCAATTTTATGTCAAGATAGGACAGCTGAGGAACATCGATTTCACAGTGGAGTGCTGCTGCAGCGGCGCTCTGGTCAGAGATTTCATTGCCAGGAATTCCGCTGTGTCCAGGCACCCAGCACACTATTATGGTCTGCTTTAAAGAATACGCTGACATAATTTCCTTAATGACCTTGTTCAATATCACCATGCGTTACGTTAGCCAAGAACACATGAAAATGAAAAACCATAGTGGCACGAGAGTAACTAAGAGTTAGTGTCTGTTGGCTACTCTAGCAAGCAGTCCCTCAGTTATGACACATCCCTACAGTTTTCGACAGTGAAACTTCAGAAACACATTGAATATAATACATGCAATCTGAAAATGTGACTACAAAAAAAAAAAAAAAAAAAAAGGGGGGGGGGAGAGAGAGAGAGAGAGGAGGAGGAGGAGAACACTTTCTTCGTCAACTTTTGGCAACCCATTCGCTGCATCTCAACGTAAACCAGTGCAGGGACCGCAATTAGTTGTAATCGAACACTCCCTGTATTTACTCACTGGGGCAACTCATTTCTTCAACATCGGCCACTATTTTGCGATATTGTCATTTATGATTCCTGTATCACCTCTGTCATCCGGCACTACTAATGAGCACAGGGGCTTAACTGTTGCCAAACCACCACAACTATTATTGTGATAGCCACGTTCAGAAAAAGAAGAGACTGGATGCAATTTACGGTGAACAACTTAAAATTTGCACACTGCCACTAAGATACAGGGTCATTAGCAGCGAGTGCAGCTGGAACTGTCTACAATGCTTGCGTGTGTGCGTGTGCACTCGCTCCACTTGTGTCGGATGACTGTGCTAGCCACGACTGTGCGGGATGGGCCTGCACCCTATCGGTGTTGACCGTAAACGGCCAGGCGGGTGTGCGCCACACCTAGTTCACAAATCACCATTAACTGGCTAGCACGCCCCATCAAGGCCCCAGCTTTGTTCCAATGGTTTGTGGCCGGACGACGAGAGAGGGAGGAAGAGGAAGAGAAGCACCCACCTATCGTAAGCAGGGCTTGCCTGAAGTTGCCAGACATCTCCTTCTTGATGGCCTCCATGATGTCATGGTTAGCGAAGCGCACATACTCGCGGAACACTTGGCGCAGCTGGTCATAGCTCTGGGAGGCCAGGATGGCGTTGAAGGTCGACTCATCCGTCCCCCACTTGGACACGCCAGCTGCGTGCAGCTTCTGCGCAAGAGGAACAACCCAGCGTAAGAGCCCATTCGTGGCGCTATGCACGTTCCTAACCCTACCGGTGTCCTCCACTGCAGGCTTCCCCCCCCCACTGCTCATCTGTTCCTTTTCCCAATTCAGTTACACACCCAAGTTACAGAAGCCAATCCAGTTACACACATGATCACTGTACAAGATTTATTTCAGTCCTCAATCCTAATGCTCATTTTCAGTTCTCTAAGTGTGACAGACAGCCACCATCCTTTTCAGAACAGAGCAGAACTGATTAAGTCAATCATGCTGATTGCATGTGCATGTCTGCATGAGCAATTTGGAGGCTTGAAAGGCAGGATTCCCACCCATGCCTATGCTCAATTTTGGCTAGTTGTTGTGTGTCACCCATTGATGTTTTTGTATGCTTATTCATTATAACATTATGAGATGGCTTTTGAGAATGCACGAGTCCTTTTGTTAGGCCAACAAATGAACATACTGCTATAATTTTAGTGGCATTTATATATAGCACACAGTGCAGTCCATTTATAACGAAACTGACAAAGCCACAAAACTATCGCTGTAACTGGTTATTACAGTCAAACCCCGCGATAACGAAATCCCACGGGTACGAAATTCCTGCACCAACGAAAAATTTTCGTATCCCCATACAATCCCGCATACTACCGGCAAAATGTTTTTGGAAAGCAATCCCGCGTTAATGAAGTTCGCTGCAGGTCTGGTCGGAATTTTCTACCTATTTGATGCTAACAGTGTCCAAGAAGTGCTCAAATGCATTCTTTTCGTGCTCAAAGGGCATAAACTTCTGCCACAGAGCGCTTGCATTGCCACCGCCTTATTTGTCTACAAAAAATACCCTACAGCAGGCGGCTGATGAGGCAGCCTCGAAGCGACACCACCAGGGAGCGACGCATGGTGACTCACTGCCCGGCGTTGGCTTGGAATATGCTAGCCAGCTACCAATGAACAGTGCGCATGCGATGTTCACTGGTAGCTGATAATGTATGCATAGCTGATAACGTACGCATAACTGTCCTATGAATTGTCATTGGGGCTGTTGCGCTTCCTGTTTGACAAGTCGGCATTAACTTGGAGCTCAGGACCTTCTGTCTTTAAAAATTGTAGAGATTGTCATATTGGGCAGATCGCACTACTTAACGGGGTCGCAGTCCTTCGCTCCCCGCATGAGATCAGTCACAATGTCCGAAGAGAACAACCGATGACACCTCAGTGGCACTCGACGCGTTTCGGCTTCTTGTCCCGCAATTCAGGTTGCTTAAACTGCGTAAACAGTCCTGATCACCTGCTTTCTGAACTACCCAACGCAACTCCCACTAGGCACAGCACAATGTTAAATTCCAATGCCACAAAAAGGTTTATCTTCCCCCAAAGCCGGTAACATATTGGTGGCAATACGGTAGTACTTAGGAGAGAAAGTTAGGAACACAATGCAAGTTTATAACAGTTGCACCCTGGTTGAGCCTTCACCATCAGGAAGTTTCACTGCTGCGTGGTACACTAAAGCTTGCATTATAACACACCATACAAGAATTCAGCAACCGACACACATACAAGATAAAACAAAAACAGATTCAATAATGTGCTGATACAAAGAACTGTATCAATAAAATCCCGGACGTGTGGTCATTCTTTTCGCTTTGTAAAATTAAACGCCTGCAAAGATGGCACATGCAGGAAGTCTCACCTGTGCATCGTCGGCGGCTCTGTTGGCATCTACGGGCACTCCCTCTTGACGTGAACACTGGGGCGCAGAAACAAGCAAAAAATAAATACATCAGTTATTACACAATTATCACTCTCGCTTCCTTGAATTCAATTTAAACTAACATACAGACTCCTAGCATTTTCATTTCTGTTTGACACTGTCATTCGATTTGTACAAGTTCTTTCATTTTTTTCTTTCGGCTCGATGACGCTTTTTTGTATGTGCAGACAACCACGTAGTAGTCTTACTCTTGCCATTATACTCGTCGTATTCGAAATACACTCATCACAACTTCTCTGATGATTTCCTACAACGGCCTCAAAAACAAATGGCAGAGCAAAGAAAGCGACAAAGCGTTTTGCTGAAGCAACACTGGTAATGATGCGGTGTGTATTCATACACGTGACATGATCTGCAATGACCCATCTTTTTTTCCTTCCTCTGCCAAAAAAAACACCCATCGTACTGCGGCTCCAAACCTACAATTTGGCAAAGCAACAAAAAGCCTTAGGGGAGAGAGGTGGGTCTTCAGATGATTTTTTTTAGTGCCAGCATGAAAATTGGCAGCCTCGGTGAGTTTTTTACGGCGATTTTAAATATGCAATTTGCTTTAACATAGCTTTATTTGTTCAAGAAATACAATGCTTTAAACTTTATTTATTGAGGCATTTCTTACGGGGGTTTAAAGCAATTTTGCTTGATGAAACTCAATGATTTACCGTATTTACACGATTGTAAGTCGACCCCCTAAAATTGCATCTCAAAAAAACAAGAGCGCCGCTTAGAAAATCGTATCACAAAGAGAAGCTCTTCCGTCAACCCACACGGCGACACTAATGATCGATGCTCCCACAAGAGCCGAGCGCTCGCGGTATGCGCGGTAGATGTTAAAAAAGAAAAGCTTTTGTATAAGCACCCAGAATAACCATGCGCTGTGGGTTGAGCGGGAAGAGCACATTCGCTGCGAGATGACAACCATCGAAGCAACCGGCAGCGGCCACTGCCGCGCGATGCCAAAACAAACAACATGGCGGCTGACGGAAGCGGCCGTGCGCGATTTACTTTTGAGCGACTAACCTCCCCCAATCGCGTTCGGAAGTGTACTGAACAAGGCGCCGCGCATTGAATCAAGGAATTCGCTAATACTCATTTTGTTTATTAGAGACGAATAAAACGCTTCTTGACGCGTTTTTGCACGCGATTCGTGCG
Organism: Haemaphysalis longicornis; assembly: GCF_048455015.1. Lineage (NCBI taxonomy): Eukaryota > Metazoa > Arthropoda > Arachnida > Ixodida > Ixodidae > Haemaphysalis > Haemaphysalis longicornis. Next base: position 241,647,029 of record NW_027526203.1, on the reverse strand, counting down.
CGTGTCCCGCGGGAGACTTCTTCACGCCGGCGTCGACGATTTCGCGCGCGCAGCAGCTAGTGCTGCTTTTAAGTTCTACCGCGTGACGAGCGCGGTAGTGGGAGGAACCTGACGACTTGCCCCAGCCAGCTGGCGCCGCCGGAGATGTTTAGGCTTACCACGGTGGCGGATATTTGATTGGCGCTTTCCCTAGCGGCGCGGATAATGCTTTATAGTGTCGTTTTTTACCACATTATCAGCTCCTTTCCTGCACAAACGTCTTCATTTGTGCCTTCACTGATATCTTAAAGAGCGGTTAAAAGCAGTCGCGCACCTCTTCGCGGCTGGTGATGCCGCCATGTTGCCGCCGCCGATCGCGTAGCGCGCAGCATGCAAGTGGAATTTGCGGCAGCGTCAGCGCGGCGCATTTTCGCGAGCAGAAAACGTCCCATGCGGTTCACACTTTAGACCATAACCATGGTCGGGGGTCTACGAGGTGGGGACAGCTTTGTCCCCACCTCGTAGATCCCTGACTTCTCGTTTCTCTTGCCGTTAATAGCGGTAGACAGTTCGACTTCGATTCTAAATCGACCCCCCAACATTGGTTGTCAAATTTGAAAAAAAAAAAAAAAAAAAAGGGTCGACCTACAATCATGTAAATACGGTATATGAATATAACGCCAAAGGTCTATTCTGCCAGGCTATGCTATTTTTATTCATTTCAAAGACTTTTGCAATGCATGAAAGAGGAACAGTTTATATCAACAATTCGTATAGAATTCTCATCTTCACAGATTTTTGCAAATAGGTGAGCAATGTCAGAGTAATAAAAATAGCATCACCTGCTAGATCAATTTAATACGAATGCAATGGTGCCAGTCTTGTCATCCTAGCCCAAGAGCAACATTACAAAACCCCCCGAAAGGCACAGCATGGTCTTGCAAAAAAAGAAACTAAGAAGAATGCATTTGAAGTTTCAGATGATGGTAACTTTTGCTACAGTATAGCTACAACAATATAATTAGCATCACTTTGTAGCTCTGTTCTTCACGAAGAAAAGCACACCAAGTATGTGACTAACACAATGATAACTCTGGAAAGACTGACGTAAATTCATAGGAATACTATACAAATTGTGAAGGAAAATTAAATTTCATACTTTTAACCTTCAGAAACTGCATATCCTCTCTCTCCTTTTCTCTCTGTGACCTCACAAAATAAACTGCAGAGCTGCAGGTGGGCTTCAATTAGGCGATCAATGCCAGAGTAATACAAACAGCATCACCTGCTAGGTCTATTGGTTGCAAATGAAATGACACCAGTCTTATCCTAGTTGAAAAGCCACATAATGAAACACTCCGTAAGGCAGCGCATGACGTCGCAAAATAAGATAGAGAAAAATGCATCTTTAATTTCTCACTTTTGCTACAGCATAGCCAAATATAAAAAGTGCCGTGTCACACTGTTTCTCATAATAAAAAACCAAGTATGCGACTACACCACAAAAATAACCTGGAAAGCTCCGTGCAAGTAATGAAAAACCTTTGTAAACAGCACTGGAAAACTACTTTTTGCTGAACTTCACAAACTGTGCTTTTTATTAGTTTGCATAGACGTTGAAGAAAGTGCAAAGTAGGAAGTACAAACAATGTGCTGCAGACTTTTTTTTTTCACAAGACCAAAGCACAACAGCTAACTAAATCTGGAGGTTTTTACGCGGCGCTTCTCGGACCAGATTCATATATGACAGGCGATCTCGGCACCGCCGTCTACTCAGTCGTTTTTTCGTACGCTTGCAGCACGTAATTCATTGAGGTAAAGGTCTCCAAGCATTGCAGCATGAGACAAAAAGACATTGCGACAGAACCACAGTCACTATCACCAGAGAAAACACACCCCAATCGAAAATACTGCGGCGGCCAACGCGCGCCTGCAAAAGCAAAACAAAACAAAAAAAATGGCAGCTCAACTGCGCCGGCCAATTGGGGGGCTTGACTCGAGTGTGCGTTCTCCTGCCAATCAGCTGCTTGTAAATGACCTTCGTGAAATCGGCGGTAACACTCGTTCTCACGCAACGCCATGTTGAGATAGCGCAAAGTACGCACAAAGAAATCAGCTAAAAACTAAGCCCAAGATGGCCACCGCCGGCAGTTGTTTCTAGTGTGGCACAAGTGCAAGCTTTTTAGCCCTGTATTCAGCATTTTGTGGCTCCCGCTGCATTTTCAAAGTCGATTTTGAGATTCTTCCTGATCAAATCCAGCGGTGAAACTTTTAGAGTAGGTTCATAAAGGTATAAGACTCTAAAGATTTTTTTGTGCTATACGTACTGGTTAGGCACACATTGCAGTGACATGAAATGCAGATTATTCCACTCGCTTTCCAACGACACCAGTTTTAATAATGTTTTCGTAAATAATGATTGCAAAAAAAATTATCGAATTCGAAATTTTTGTCCACGCGTCGAAGAAAATAAGAAAAAAGTAAGTTGTGTATAATAAACCAACAGTATTAGAAAAAATTTAGAATATAGATTTTGTAGGTAGACATTTCAAAAACACGTCTTAGAAAAAAAATTGAGTTGCGCAGTACGATTTGTCAGATATAAAAGAAAATGCTAGCCCGCGTGGTGCCCGTGCCATGTGGTGAAGCCCAACCACTATTTCAAATTTTGCTATTTTGGATGGCTCTTTAGAAGAAATCTGGTGGTTTGACATTAATAAAGGCCCCAACTAGCCGCCACGTGATGTAAAGACACCTTGTCAATGATTATGACCGACACAATATTGAAGGCAAGCAAGCGATGTGAAAAAATCCGCTTGGAGTTGAAAACCAAACTCTTTGGCGGATGCTTGTTGACATTCTGATAATCACTTATCAGTCAGAACTTTCATTTGCGGTTTATTATCATGTTCTAACTAACTATGGTACCCATGCTTGCAGGAATAAGGTAGGATGCGCTAGAATCATGCCCAGCAAGCTTTCACCAAGCCGCCGTGGGGCTGTGAAGCGAGTTCAGCACTACGAGCCTACTACATTGCAGCGCCACCTAGCAACTTCGAAAAGAAACAAATACAAGGCTGTTGGAGACTTTGTCAGAATAGAGAGTACTACTAAAAAGCGATACTAGACCTCCGGAAATACACTCGCATGAAACCGAAACTGGCCGGTGAACAGCTGGTGGTGTTCAAGGCTAATTGGAAGCGTTCTCCTCGTCTGAACTGGTACCAGACGACTTGCTGTTATCGTTTGACTTTCAACGGAAGCTCTTATCGCAGAAGCAAGGCGTAGATAATGTGAAAGCGCGAGCGGCATGCTTGTTTTGAGGAGCAGTAGCGGGCAACGGAGGCGCCATGGCAAATGAGCTTGTAGTTGGGTAACTGCGTAGTAGCGCCAAATATGAATTTCGCAATGCAAAAACGAAACCGAAACTACTGGAAACTGGTTGAAAATGCCAATGCGGGGGACCATCAGAAATAAGCTTTGGAAGGATAAAGCTACCCTTCGTCCGAACCAAAGATGATTAGTGAATAGCTGGTGCCATTTTCAAAAATTATCACCTCTCATCGCTGTCGGATCACAAAGCTGACAGCATTATTTGGTATTTGACTAGCCAGGAGCCTTTTCACAAAAAAAATATTATGGTAATGCAGCCTAACCACGATCTGCATCCTTTTTTCTGAAGTGCAGCAGACACGCCCCCTTCCTCAAAAACACATGCACCTCAGCTCGCAAAAAACGCCGTCAAAAATCTCAATGTCCCCGGAGCGGGAAAACTTAAACTGATTCTAAAAGGGCAGTGCCTAGACTAACCACTGGCCGCATTAGGTGTACGAGAAACGACTACAACATGTCGAAATAGGAAATATAAATCATCGATCACCGGTGATCGATTTGAATAGGCGTGGTAACGAAAGAGTTAACTACGTCCCCCCACCAGGTGACTTTGTTCAACTATCATTAAAGCTCAATACTAGGGGTGTCTAAAAAATGATTTTTGGGCTAAAAGCCAATACGAAGTGGATATAAGTTGGCTCGAATATTTTCGAACTAAAATGAACATTTATTGATTCCCAATAAAGAACAAATTTACAATTTCTCAAGTACAATGAGGTACCTAGCCTGGAAAAAAAGGCCTACTTAAAAAGGTGTTGCAAAAATTGCTCTATGGCATAAAGCTATTCCGCTGTTACAGAAGCTATTCTGCTGCTGGCATAAAGCTATTCCGCTGTTACAGAAGCTATTCTGCTGCTTTTAGCTTTACTAATACAGTCTACGCTCGTTACAGCGGATCCGGCAACAACAGACTTTCGGTTACAACAGACCATTTCTGTTGGTTTGTCTGGTACCCATGCATTTTAAATGGAGTCCACTCCGCTCACAACGGACCCGGCTAGAGCAGACTGTCGGCTACAACAGACTAAATTTTAGGCGAAAATTGTTTCGACTGAACGTTTATTGCGGACTTCCGCGGGGCCGGCGCCCGGCGTGCTTTTTCGTTTATTTTGGCAAGAAAACTATTATGTCTGGCAACATTGCTGGCAGCCGGGTCGTGGCGCAGCCAAGCCAAGCCAGTGGCTTTTTTTTTTTTGTGCGACCAGCGGCATGAGCGGCAGGGTGGCTGATTTCACTGTCGGATAAATTAAGCGTAATTAATGCTGTTGAACACGAGGAAAAACAGGCTGACATCGCCAGAAGTACAGGCCTGTCTAAGCACAGTGTCCGCTGTACCGTCAAGAACAAGGCCGCTGCCGATAAGCGCGACTCCGGTGAGATTGAAAACAGGGCAATCGAATACTCGAAGTGGTGCACTCGGAGGCGAGTCTGCCCTCGTCAGTTTTTTTATGTAATAAAAAAGTCGGGTTCAGTGAAGTTCGGCTTTTATTATTCCCACGCATGCATCGTTCCCGTTCCGTTCGGTGAAAAAGGTAAGAAATGCCTCAAGTAGGGGTTGTTCCCCATCCATTGTGTGCAATCTGCCGGTAACCGTGCGCAGTCCAACTGGTCTAACTTTGGATTTTACAGCTGACCGTCATCAGATTATTTCATTACAACTGTTTCAATGACCAGAATAAAATCGCTAAAAATGTGGAATCTGCCTTGAGGGAACGTCAGGCAGCGATCCGATTTGTTTGACGAACGGTTTCTGGAAAACCTGCCTCGTCGTGAGGGGATTTAAAAGAGCCTAGCTAATGCTGATGGGCACGACTGATGTTTTATAGCTGGTTTATAATTGCGCCTAGTTATATTCTTGCGTTATTTGCTCAGCTCATCTTGCGTCTTTACACGCTTGACCACATGCGCTAGGCCTTTTCGAAGTGCCGGTGCTAAGTTTTGTTATCGGTGTTTACGCGATTCTTTGCCCTCGCGCGAACACTGTGCAGAGCTGCTGCAGGCGTGTAGAAAGAACAAAGTGTATGTACTATGCATGCAATATCGGTCAAAGTACCCACTGTAGAGCTCATAGCCCCCCCCCCCCCCCCCCCCCCCCCGTCGGATACTGCATACTTCGGCTACAGCGGACGTTTTTTTCCGGATTCAGAGTGTCCGTTGTAACGGGCGTAGACTGTAATATCGTTCATATGGGGGCAACTTTGACCTCTTGTGCCGACCTCAAGCTGCAATTATCACTGTTCTCATTAAAAAACAGCGAACGGAAGACCTTCATGTCAGTTCCAGGAAAGAAACCTGGCACAAGGTATGAAAAATTTGCCTGGTTTTTAAACCCCCACCAGCATGCCTTCATGATATGGCAATATGATCCCCACTTTGAACTTGCCCACGGGTCCAGTTCTGCAAAGGGCATTTTATGCTTAAAATAAACTTGCAAAAAACAACGGGGAATAACCCTCCGGCAAGTGCATAATAACAATTTGCACAGTCGCAAACCAAGAATGCCACTGCCTGAATGCCTTCTCGTCAAGAAAGGTTTAGCTGGGTGTCTAGGAGCGTGGAGCTAGGCAAGCTCATTTTTCCTACGTCCTATATCGAAAGGAAAAAAAAAAAAAAGCAACATCAGAAGTTAAAAAATTGATCGGGGGACTCCAGGTTTACGTCAGTACCCAGCAAGGCTTTCTTAACCTAGAGTGTGAGGGGGAGCAGGGTTCGTACAGGCTTTAAAAGCAAAAATTCAAGGGTTTTCAAGCACTTTCAAGGACCAGAAAACAAATTTTCAAGGTCCCCATCTAATGTTTAATCTGGGATTATTTATAACTTCTTCAACACAATGCAAAATTTCTTTATTGCACAATGCCTCAGCACATTAGTGCACATTTAGATGAGCGCTAACGGGTCCGTAAATGCTCTTCCAGCTTTATTCTTATTTCATGGTTGTTATTTAGAGATTTTTCTTTTTTCTTGGCGTCTTGGGCTGCTTGATTTCAAAACTTCGTTAATGTTGCCTGCATCGTTTGCTTTGTTAGCATGAGTACCAGCTGAAATTAAATCAGCAAGTGTTGCTGCAAGGCAGGACGAACTATGTACACGTCTACCATTTGCACGTACAAGCAAACGCAGATGGAGTGTGTGAGGCACAGCAAACATGCAATGGGCGTACGTCCACAGACTAGATGGAAGGTGCTAGAGAACAGAAGCCAGCTTTCACTGAATTGTACCGTGACATGGATTGGATTGAGAAGTGCCTGCTCCCAGTGTTGCCTCGTAATAATAAAAATCCACCGAACTTATAATTTCATGCAATGCACTGAAACTTGATTGTTACAATGTTTCTTTACATTTGTTAGCACTTTACATTTGTTGGCAGAATCCACGACAAACACTTTAAATTCTTGTGAAAAGACAGGGCCATTGATTCTCTTCAGAAAAATTAGCAGTGGCTTAGCTTGGCAATGCCAGGATATACGTAGCGTGAGCTAAGGTTCAACTGGTTATTCTTGGGTTTCCTGGTTGTATAGGATTGGCTTATTATCATGCTTACTGCTGCTAAAACGATTTGTAATCCAATCTAATCTAATTCAATCCAGTCCAGTCTAGTCCAGTCCAGTCCAGTCACTGCTCCTCGAGCATGCGCAGCACGGCTCTCCAGGAACCACGCAAAACGGCTATCACGCGGCTCCGGCGCAGTGTCAGACTTGGCTGCTGTGCAACGGAGGCGCAGAGCTAAGCACGAGCCGGCGCCAGTGCGTTTGCCGCGGCTATAACGTCAGTCCTCTTGAATGCGCAGACCGGCGAATCTGTAGACCAAATTCTCTACACACGCGTACTCCAATTGGATTGGATTCCAATCCAACACAATCCAATCAAATCAAATCCAAGCCAAGCCAATCCAATCCGATCCAATCCTGTGCTCCTCGCACTTGCGCAGAACGGCCCTTCACGGCACACGCGAAACCGCTAAACCTCGGGCAGTGTAGCTTACGCTACAAAATTCAAGGGTATTCAAGGACCATTTAAAAATCCCAGGACTTTCCAGGCCTTGAAATTGACACTCGTATATTCAAGGGTTTTCAAGGTTTTCAAGGACCTGTGCGAACCCTGGGGAGAGTGAGGGCGACCGCATTATCAGAATGCCATCTTGCCAAGATTTCAAAAGAAGCAGAATTGTGGAGCTGGCAGAGATCAGGGATGCTCTAAAGCCCCTCTATTCTGCCCTCTCACCAGTGCATTATGGGAAGCCTGTCCCCACTAGCAGAGAACGGCGGTGCACGCTTGCGGCAGTCGATCACAAGGGCCCAAAGTGGGATACATACAATGCTCAACTAGTTCAAACTCAAAGAATGAAGCTTTTTTAGAGCGGCATTACAAGTCTTCAACAAAAGTTCAGCATGTATCTGATTAAACAACTGTCCCTTTGCATTTTGGAACTTCGAAATACTCAAAACATTCAAAGTTTTCGAATAGAGCCATCCGATTCGAGGCCAAATCAAAGGTCACGTTATTCGCTACAACATTCAAACGTTTCGTATATTCGTACAATCCTGCCCAATAAGTCACAAAAATACACGCGCAATTACGAAGGCTCACCGTCAACATGGAGACAAGGATACGCTTGAAGTCGCCAGATGTTTCACTTGTCACGGCCGACTCAAGGTCCTTGCCATACTCTGCAAAACAAGGCAAAGCAGAGATGTGTTGATGTACAGACATTTAAAAAACAACTAAGAATTGCTGACAACACAGGACTCCAGCCATGCCGCAAACAGTCATCCGCCTGGTACCACTCATAAAATGGCCATCATCCCCATCATGCTCCACAAGGACTAGCTGGGCCTGTACACAGCGAAAAAAGGGCTTTTCTTTTATTCCACACAGGTTAGCCCATCACTTCTGCTTAGTAGTAGTTACTTCAGCACCAACGGGCAGCTGGCAAAAAATTCAAAGGAAAAAAAAAAAAAAGCACTATCGTCCCCCCAACTGTTGGAAATCTGGTGCACAGCATTTCGAAATGGCATCATCTGGTTAGACGTGTTGCTGCCTCTTCGCAAATATTTTGCCAGGCTTTCAAGATGAATTGCTTGCCAATGTTACGCCAGGCTTGAATGAGATGAATTAAACAAACCATTCGAGCAGTGCAATGAAACTGGGCATCCCAGTAGGAGCTCGCAGTTGTTTGGACATCATAAAAGGGAAACAGTTGCAAAAAGACACCTAATACCTCATTCATGGGTCATATGTTCCTGACAATTGCCCTAATTTTTCCAAGCACCTAACTTTCCTCTGACATTTCCCTGTAGCCAGCCACACTGGCATTACACTGTATTAAATTTTCATCACGAGGGCAACCATAAAGCAGGTGAATGGATAGCAAGTTACTGGGGTTTCGGGGCTGTGGAATTTTGCAAACACAAGTCGCACAACTTGGCTAGCTGAAAGCTACACCGAGTGCACAATATCATTTGCGAGGTCAGAGCATGATGACACCAGCACTCATTACCCTAACCACAATGTCGCACTACTGTGGCAAGCATAAAATGTATGAATGTCCACGACAACCTGCATGGAGTCTGTGCAACCTGGGTACAGGAAAGTGTTTTTGGACCTCTCCAAATGGAGATGAATAAATGAAAGACATTTCGAAAGTAACTGAACCCCTTTACGTATTCCAAGCAAAGAAACATAGAAATCTCAACTGATTGATTGATTGTAGGGTTTAAAGCGCCGACGCAACGCAGGCGATGAGGCGCGCAGTAGTGGAGGGCTCCGGATTAATTTCGACCACCTGGGGATCTTTAACAAGTGCCAAAATCTCGAACACACGGGCGTTTTGCTTTTCGCCTCCATCACAAAAGCGGCGGTCGCGGCCGGGAACCAAACCCGTGACTTCATGCTCAGCAGCACAATGCCTTAGCCACTGAGCCACCGCAGCAGGTATAGAAATATCAACTGCCAGAGAGCATCTGGTACTTTTATCGGTGGCAAGGTAATATCACCGGCAAGTGACGAGCACCTGCTGAAGTCGTGGATGGCTTGCGGCTGTTCTCAAGTGCTGTGCCCTCATGGATCTCATGTTTCTCGCGTCCCAAATCCGCAAGACAACTTGAAGGGATTAGTCTTCAGCTACACAACCAATGGCATCCATCCTCGTTAGTGACAAGCTTTAGGCCTTCATTGACACACGTGCCCAAAAGTAATTAATTCAAGAATCAATCAAATTTCAATTAAAACCAAGAACTGCACAAGCTGATAATTTTTATGGAGGCTGCAAAGTCCTGTAAATGTTCAGTGAAAACAGTGCGCACATAAAACACCAGCTACTTTAAAAATTTGTCGGAAAAAAAAAAAAAAAAGACCCTACAGGGAAGTGATTTCACACTACACAGTAATAAAACAAGAAACTATTTTCGAACCCCATAAAAACAGTAGCAGTCATCCGTGTGAGCGCCGCCATGAACCAAAACGCCCCCTCAAAGTCCCTACAACCCTTGCCAAATGGCAGCCTCCACGCATACGCATCCACACTAAACACCATTACCCGCAACACCCCACAATGACTCGCAAAATGTTTCCAGGAAACGCTTCCGGTTTGCGGGAGGCAAAGCCAACACCTGGGAGTGGGACCCTGAAGTGTAGACACTGGGGAGAAAACAGGCTGCCCCTTACTCTGCTTGTAGATTTGCTTGATGGCAGCAATCTCGGCGTTGGTACGGGTGCAGAGGACTTCAATCAGGCAGTCCTCATCAGTTCCAGCACCCTTCATGGCAGCCTTCAGCTCGGACGCCAGGAATTCGTACAGCGGTGTCATCAGCCCCACAATGACATCCTCAAACTTGCCGGACAGCTCAGACTTGAGATCCTTTACAAGGTCCTGCAGGGGACAAAAGAAGCAGTACACCTCATCCCATCAGAAAGTGCAAGCCACACATGTTAATAGACCTTCTCAAACAGCAAGAGAAACCATCGCTCTCAGAACACTGCAAAGTGAAACGTCTCTTCTTCGTACAAGGTGCATGCTTGCGCAAAATTAACATTGATTTTTTTGCATAAAGTGAACATTATGCAAATAAGCACTGCATTACAAAAGTTACCAATTTTAAAGAAACGTGTAGCTTTCGGCATCCTATGGCAGGGAACACTCCTCTAGGTAACCTCCAATACAGGTGTTAACTACTCACCATAAAGCTACTTTAAAAACTGCTGGTACCTTTGGCTAGGAAACACCGGAGTTTTTGATGCACCTTCAAACCAACAACGTATATAGGCGGAAAATGCAATCAAGAAATTGAGAAAATTGAGCATGTCCCAACCAAGGGTATCTATCGTGGGAATAGGATTTGCATCTATGCCAACGCAAATTTAGTGCAAGAATCGCAACATCAACTTTGCCTCAGTACTGGAAAAACGGAGAACTATCCGCAATTAATATAAACAGAAACAGCTCATTTAATATGAGGAAAAATACGGACTTTTTCTGTGATGCTTGCCAAGTGCTAATTGCTCACCACGCCAATACATCTATTTTTAAAGCTCCAAGACACGTGTACCTTTAAAACAAATCCTTTGAACCAACCGAAAAATTGAAACATTGAGAAAGGTGGCCACCTCATTTATATTCACGTTGTCTACATCATTTGGTTAGTTGAGATTTAGCATGGCTGGCCAAGTGGATGTTCTGTCAAAGTGAACAAGGCATTTAATGCCCATGACACACTAGCTATGAAAACTTCTTTTGCACTTTAAAGTGACACAAGGCTAACTTTTGCAAAAGTATTTTGCACTTACTGCCATTTTAAATTTAGCCAATCAAAGAATTTTCATGCACCTTCTTTTTTATGCACTGCAGAACAATATTAGCCTAACAGTTTCTGGGGAAAGAAATATAAATTAGGTTTTTTTTTGTATTTAGGGAATGAGTCAATTGAAAGTAGGCACCCTTGACCTTGCAGACTACTGACCTACTATTTCAAGGTGTGTGCTCAATAGCGGAGTTATCTCTGCCGCAGAGCCAACAAAGATAAGAGGTAGCTGCCCTTTGCTGTAACAATTCAATGTTCCCCACGAGCCTAGATGCTATCAAGTGCAGACAAACGCCCCAAGTCCCGATTCTGAGCAGACAATAGCTCATTCCTGCTTACACAGAGGGCATGCCCGACAGTGGAGACGCCCTGCATTACGATAACAAATGGACGCACTGCCCGCATTTTTGTGCTGATTTTGCGGTGACCATGCGCAATGGCAGGGACATGCGTGGCAACGTTCAGAAATACCATGCTCCTATTTCATAACTACATAGATAATTGCTGCAGTTAAATCTTAGGACATAAGCGTAACAAAAACCGAAATTAATAACATGCACCCAGAAAAGAAAATAGCATAACTGGCACAAACGAGCCAGATTCTGGCACACTTTACCCTTAAGTGTTTTTAGTGGCGAAGCCCCGTAGGGGCTCTGGGTGTTGGCATCTCCTAACATTGTCTCGTGTAGTCACAGTACTAAAACACCGAGACACTCGTTTTCCAACACCTCGCATAGAATGTAACGCGTACTAAAAGAACCCGCCGGGACACTCAATTTTTAATGCCCCGCGCTAGAACGCTTCGTGCTTCAGACACGCGACACTTTTACAGCAAAGCTGTATACCTCACCCCCAACGGTTTCATCTCCGCAGGCAAAAATGTACACTGCATGCTTCGCCTCTCCCCAGGTTTCACGTTAGTAGAGATGGCCCGGGATTTTTTTTTTTTTTTCCCCACACAAGTTGCATGCAGCTTTCAGCTAATGCCAAACCCCATCAGTAACCAACCTCTCCCAGATTCCCAGACACTGGAAAACAATAACATTAAGTAACCGACCTTCCCATCAGGTGCGATGATAACTTCGTTAGAATTTCCAAAATTTGCACAAATACCCACTGCAATGACACGTCATGCTGCACTGTTCAATTTCCGGCCATTTATAGTGGAATGTTCCAACAAAAATTTAATTCCCACAAACAATACTGTGACCTCATGCGACTTCAATTAGCCAAAAACACTACAAAAAAAAAAAAAAAAAAAAAAAAAGCTTAGGAGATTTGGCTTGCTTTAATTGAAAAAGGGAAGGTGAAAGACAGAAGCTGTATAGCATTAGCCAGCCAAAGCACAAAATCCCGTAATGTGCTGCGCATCTCCGGCCCGGACAACAAATCACGGCGCAGCCAGCTACGCGTGACTGCCCGTACGCGTGCATCCCCCCTAGCTGCAGTGCACACTTTGCCCAAGATGACACGCCCCGCCAGGCACGCAAGACAAGATGGGCACAAGCCGCAATGAGCCTCCGCAGCAGCAGCAGCATCCATCAACCGTGGCCGCAGACAATGGAAGCCCGACTCACCCGTCCAAACAACTGCTTGTACGTTGTCATGATCACCTGCCGCTGGTCGCTTGTCCGTTTTGCGAGAATATCAATGATGGCAGCCTCATCGGTGCCTGCGAGCACAAACAAAGAGGAAATTTTTGTTTTGGGTCAAACGCCAGCTGCAGTAGCCAAAACGGGAGGCTGAAAAAAACAGCTGCACAGCTGGACATTCAAACCACACCCCAAGGCCTGCCTTCATTGTAGGAGTAAAACTTTGTAAACATTCATCGAGCAGCTGGAAAGTTTTTATGGGCTTGGAATTACAGGGACCTCGTGCACTTGCTAGTGCACATGCAGGGCTGTAATTTTATAGTCGGGAACACGTAAAGAATTCCTATAGTTAAACTACAGAAAATAAATTTAATCTTGCACCAAAAGTAGTGAAACCTGAAAGGTAGCAACGTTCCAACGTTCAACGCCTGAACTTGCCATTACAACCGTAGGCGCATCACATCATCTAAACCATGGTTTCTCAAAGTGGGTTCCGCGGAACCTAGGGCTTCCGCAGGCCCCTCCTTAGGGTTCCGCGAGCCACTGATAAATTTTCCCTGGTTCCGCAGTCGCAAGGTCTTATATGGTGAACTTGAGGTGCGATCGATCTAAGGAACCTCCATTACTCACGCCCGAGTGTCAGTAAGCACATCTCGGCGCATAACAGAAACGCGCGAGCTGCGCAATAAACCTCGCCAGCAGCTTGTAGCCAGCCACACTCCGAAATCGGGCCACGTGGTTAAACTATTGCACTTGAATCTCGGCCTTATATTACCCCCATGCGCATTTCTGCTGTTTGGAGATAGGTGCCGCTAGCGTACGCATTCGCGTAAAGTCGACGGGGGAAAAAACGATACCCGTGCTTGCTTTTGAATTTATTGCACGTTAATGTAGCATGAACGGAATAAAAAACGGCGGGAGGGGGTTCCTTGGCACTTAACGGAACTTAGCAGGGTTCCCTGGGACCAACACGCTTGAGAACCCCTTATCTAAACCATTTTAGACAGATTGACTTTACTGAAGAGCACGAAGAAAAAAAAAAAAAAACACGAAATTGTTTTGGATTGTTGCAATTACTTTTTAGTTTGAAATGTTTTCCCGCTGAACAACCGTTGTCTGTGCGTTTCAGCACAGGTGACACCAGCTACTTCCCTACTAGTGTTCCAATGCTTTTCAAAATAGCACGCTCCTTCAGATCTATAATTATACAAGATCACATTCCATCATCTATTTATTTTAATATATTAATATCAGTGACAGTGGCCTGGTTATTTATTATTAGATAAATGCTACTTTCGATCTCGACTAGAGCAGCCTTGTTTTTTGAATGGACTGGTATAGCTCTCTAGTAGCAAAATATTAAGACGCATTATGCAGACAAGCTCTAAAGCATTTCACACTAAAATGTATTAGCTTTAGTAACGTTTTCACATTGTTTTTTTTTTTTTAATTTTCATGAGCAAACACAAACAGGTGGCATTGTGGTTTAGTAGCACGGTTGCCAGTGCTGACCGTGGTGGCCAAGCAGACTACATACCTTGGCGGGAGGAAAAAAGTTTAGAAATGTTTCCCGGCATTGCCAGCAAAAACTGCCATTCAGTGCTTGAAGTGATGGCTTTCGTTTGGGCTTGAGAACATATACCAGACAAATTTCAGCCGGCGGACCCTTTAAAGTGACACCTTTAAACACAAGAATTCTGTAAGAAGCTAGAAATTGTGCCTACCTAGCATGTCCCTTCTCCCTTTGCTCTTATGTTTGCTTACTATGACATTACAGGTTCCTGGATGTGCTGGCAAGCACACAGAACACATGAAAGGGCAGAGCCTACAATATGATAAAAGAAAAAGACAAGGCAAACACAGAGCCGGTCTTTAGGGTCATAAGGAGGTCGTGACACTCCCATTAATTTTGATTACACAGACAATGGGAAAAAACAGTGAAGACTGAGCCATAACACTTCTAGCTAGCGGAAAAGCAGATGCGCATGAGCTTTGCTTCCTCATGGTTTGGCAGCTATTTAAACTATGCCACATGCAAGGCACCACAACGAGCTGTAGTGTATCAACTCCGTGGATGATGGCGAGGGTGCGGAGTACGGGGACTTGACATGACATCCAAGTTGCGCCCCGAGTGACATCCGATTTGCGCCTCGACCGTCATTCGATTTGAGCCGCAAGTTGCACCTTGATTATTCCATAAATGAAACTGCAACTCGCGGCTCAAATCGAATTTCGCTTGATTTTCGCTTGACGGTGGTGTGCGCACGGATGGACGCGGACGGACATTGGGAGGTCCTAGGGTACTCCGCACCGTTACAGGCGAGGAAGTAAGCCGTTTGACTATCGGGAACTAACTCACGATCGTAGCCCAATGGATAAGACGACTGACACTAACTCTGTCTGGTGTACCAGACACAGGCTCGAATCCTGCCAGTGCCTGTGCGATTGTAAATGCTATGTGCACAGACACGGACGGACATTGTGTGGTCCTAAGGTACTCCACACCTAAGATTCTCACGGTACAGAAATTTGATGAAGAGCTCATTTTTGTCAGCTGAAATAAAATATATAGATATGAAATATAGACAAAAAAGCTGGAATACACAATTTTTTATGCCCACTAAGCTAGCCATCAAAACAGGTTGTTACGTTCAAGGGGTCCCATTTCTACAAACGAATGCAAAGCACCGGATGTATTTACCATACTGGCAACAGAACAACCACAGCGAAACTAACAAGAGGGCCCACTGCACTGAAAGGAATACGCAGCCCCTTTACCTAGGACGCACACACTGGCATTTGTAATAAATAGCTACAAAAAGGAACGATAGAGGTGGCCGTATGCCTCCATGATTTTAGACATCAATGGCCCTGCAAAAGCTACTGCAAACCACCCGTCATGAATTGGATCAAAATGAAGATTCTGGATGACTTGTTAGGAACTTATTAAGCAAAATCAAGGGTACGGGAGCAATCAGATGCAAGAATGTCACACACCTATCGATTTCTCAATATGCACACGTTCAAAACAGTTCCTACATGCTTTTATTGAACGATTAGTATAGGCCACAAGAGATCGTTTAAACCACTAAGCCAAGTTTGGGCAGCTGCATGCGCCGAACACCGCACTGAGTTTCAAGCTAGCGTGAGGCAATAGATACCTGTAGGTAATCTCATTAAAAGACCTGCAGGTAATCTTGTTAAAGGGTCTGAACCTCTGAAAACTTATAGGTGCAAGCAAAGTGATTTTACCTCCAAAGGTATATATGACTGGCTTGTAAGAACTGATGGATGTTTTGCAAGAATACTACATCTTTACAAGATTGGGTTACTCCAAGTTTAACATTGCCTGTAACTATTTCCACAACAGTAACAGTAGGATCAGTAAAGTGGAGTTTTCGAACTGTTAGGTCTCCAAAAAAAGAGTACACTGACACCACTCTCACAGCTGGTTAAGTGTTGGCTGAATTGTTTGCAATACCAGGTTTTCCCGCACTGGTTGCAATTGCAGAAATATATATATATATATATATATATATATATGGAAATAGAGAGAGAGAGAGAGAGAGAGAGAGAGAGAGAGAGAGAGAGAGAGAGAGAGAGAGAGAGAGTACATTTAGTCACGTACAATGCCTACAGTGCTTGCCAGCTTTAAAACATGCAGGCGGACAGCCTACAATACCCAACATGCATACCAACTTCGCGGATAAACACCAACAAACTCGCCAGTGCATTTGTTTAGAAGACTGCAAGCTGCGCAAACTGCCTGCTTGAATGCACTGCTCCGATCTTTGGAAGACAAACTTATTTGTAAATAAAGTTTGATATAGCTTTTTGTTGCACCCACGCACACTTCTAGTCTCCAGAAAGAGAAAGGAAACTCCTGCCTGCATAAACACTCCCAAGATCTCCGATATGCACGACGAAACAGTCAAGTCCGTAATTCAGTTGGTGGATAATAGCTGCCACAGGCTGTACATGTAATACAACACAAACTAGAGCTGACTACAGTTAACGAAGTGCCCATTTTGAATGCACATTTTTCCACACAAGAAGGATCAATTTCTGATCAGTAGGAATAGTGGCATACCAAAGCCCTTCATGGCCTTCCTCAGCGCTTGAGCATCGTCCTGGGCATTGAATCCTGGGTAGGGTCTGATGGTGGCCTAAGTAAAGTGAAGAGGGAATACCACAAAAAGGGATTTAACGTAAGTGCGACCATCAAAACAGCCAGGAGGAAGAATTAAAGCAGGAGACTAAAACTCACCATGTTTCTTGCGTTGCCTTGACTCTGCAAGCAGAAATGACACAAGGAAGGTATGAGCGTCAGGTGCACGACACCGTCGTTTTGAAAGTGGGACAGCAGTAGGGGCGGGGCGACACCGGACGACGGAACGACGCGCCGCCGCCGCCGCCACAGGAAATAAAAAGGGGAGGATTCACGTGTGCGCTGACGTCACCAACACGTGACATGAGTCACGTATCCTGCCAAGCAACCGTTTACACTGGCCTCTCATCACCGTGTGTTTGGTAAACGCACCCGACATACCGTTCCTCCGCGCGCCGAAAGTTCGTAAAATAGCAAAAAGAAAGCTCCCCCTTCTAGAAGACATGGCGGATGAAAGCCACGCGAGCGAGCTTCTCCCCTCCCTCAATGGCGGCATAAATGAAGAGATGCCTCAAGAACCGCACGCCGACTGGAGAATCAGCTCTCCCCACAGGGTCCCCACACCGCTAATCACGGCAGCATAACTAACACGCGGTCAACCGTAACGCCGCCATGGAAACACCGCACCAGCCCTCGATCCAGCCCACATGGTTACCGATCCACACCCCGAGGGGCGAGCCGGAGCGAGATCGGTCAGTCGCAATGCGGGCGTTCGCCGACGACGCTCTAAATATCAGTACCACAGAAACCCGCAACCAGCTGAAGACAGCCCGGCTCACCTGAGAGGCGCTGCTGATGCGAATTTTGTTCCAAAAGGCTATCCCGCCGCGGTCAAACAGGAGCAGTCAACGCAAAAAACCTGGCCACACCTACTCCAGCATCAGCAGCGTTACCGACTGGCTTGGCCGCCCGTTGTCAAGGAAGGGGCTGGAGGGAGGAACAGCGCGGGCGCCGCTGGCGCCGCGCACGAAACACGAGCGGAGCGAGGTTTATAAGATGGCGCTGCGGTCGTGTCGCGAACAGAGCAGCGTCAATCTTTGGGCGCGAACCCTGCGGGACTTCGATTGCCGGCGTTGTTCGCCGCATCGTGCAACAGGCCAAACTCCTCGAATAACTGTTATCCGTCATTTAACGAACAGACTACCCGCCTATCTGTCGGTGCCAACCGCACGGGACCTCGGCTGCTGACGCCGTTCGCAATTACGTGCGATGAGAAAAAATACTGGAGTGGCCGTTATCCTGGTTATCCTCTGCCGCTGTACAATTAGAAAGAAATAAAACTCAACAGCGCAATTCTTTTTTGTACCTTCCGTTTCCAGAGCAAGCGGTCTCCCCTTCACGTGATAAAAGAAAATGCTGTTTAGTTCCTCTTTCTAGTAAAGTGGATCCCCAAATCAGATAGTGGCTGACACACCAACTGTAGGTCCCGATTGGTGGGCCAGAACAAACCGGTACCAATCTAAGCGTTATTTTCACTGCGTGGCTGCGCATCAGTTTATTACGCTTTTAGCCAACAATAATACGCTGTAAAGGGTATTTCGGCATATGTTGAATGCAGCGAGCACCGGTATCGCAGAACCAACATGGCGGACCAAATCCGTACTCTGGCAATAAGGTAGGACCCTTCTCCGCTCTCCCACTTTTTCATACGAGGGAAACGGATTACCGCCCCGAGCGCGGCTTCAGGAAAGCGAAGCGCTGAACGCGGTCAAACAGCAAGAAATAAAAGACGAAGTACGGTATACAGAACGCCCTCCAGCGCGGTGTCGCCGAGAACTTGGCGAGCGTCGCGACGCGCTTCCAGATAAATGCGCCGCCGTAAAAATGCATGCCCTCCGCAGCCTGGCAGACCTTGCGCGCTTTGTTTCCTCATTCTCTCCGTCCCCGCTTTTTTTATGCATCCGCAATAGGCGGCAGTTGCGCACTGCCGCCGTGGCGCCGGGATATCGACTTGGGCCGTCCGAAAAGTTGGCCCCTTCCCAAGACGCTTTTCGCTCACTGGGCGCTAAAAATATGTGCATCTGACGACCATTCGAGGGGAACATAAAAAAGAGCGATGCGAGCGTTTTTAGCACGGTCTGGCCACACAACTGCGGGCCCATCAACGGAGGTTACAAAATTACAAAGCGGCCGTAACGGGCTCGGTTCTTCCTATTGCCTTTCGAAATTACTTTGCCAATCTTGCGCCATTAAAATTCAACCATCATCATTATCCAAATTACTTTCCTTTCTTTGGGGGGGGGGGGGGGGGGCGGGGCGTGAGCGCCACGTACTGCCTGCTTACCCTAACAGTACAACAGTGGGAGGAATAAGCAAAACTAACAAACAAAGAAGACAATCAGAAAATAACTTTTCGTCTTCACGTATTTCATGGCCAACATGTACTTCATGCAACACGAATAAGCAAATGGGTAGAACACGTACTCAGGGCTCCAAATGTGCTTAACTTAACTCATTTTTTATCAACAAAAGCCAACAAATGCGAAATTTTAAAAACGTTCGTAACCATGAAACATCCCTAAATCATGACCACTAATCGGTTTTGAAGTACAAAAGCGCTTGAAATTGTCAAAACTGACAGCTTATGCAAATTTGCACGTCAATAAGTTGCAGTGTTCATATGCACCCTTTGAAAATGTTTTAAATATGGGTCACTTCGCGCCTAACGTCCCAGACGATGTGGTGCGCGTGACCATCTCCGATAACACACACACACAAAAATCATGGTCAATAACTTCACAACACTATTCGTTTTCGTGACCGATATTTTTAAGGAAAAAAATTTTTCCCCTCTCACAGAGCAATTTAAATGTCGTAGCTGTGACCAAAACTGGGTTGCGGAAAAAATTCGCAAAAATAAAATAGTATACGGAGCGCGGTAGAAAAATTCCAATTGGTAGACAAAGAACCGCGCTGTCTTGCTACGAGGCATTTAGAGCTGTTAACTGTCTCTCAATATGTGCTTTGCGGGGAAGCAAAGCGGCGTTTCCAGGCCATGTTTAGACATTTTTTTTACAGCTCTTAAAACTTTTTCAGACTATGAAGCTGCATAGTTTGTTTATATTTTTGACGTTAAGTGTGGGAAAAAAAAAAAAAATATGGGAGTCCGGAAGCGAGTAGTTTCGAAGCGCTAAACACATTCACTTTGAATAATTTGCAATATGTGAAATTATCGCGGTGTGCGGCGGTCCTTCTAAAAATACAGTTGGGCTCATTTGAAAGGATGTAGAAATGGCATTGATTCCTGAAAGTTTTTTCGGAGTACTCTGTTCTAAGCGATTTTTTTTTTTTATTGAGCTGCTGCCCCGGCCCCAGTCGGCGGGCCGTAAGTGCGCTTCACTGCACTGACGGTTCCTCCGCGGCAGGCCAGAGGTGCGGCGGATTAGCAGTTCGAGAGGCCACATGCTTTGTTCGGTTTTAATTATGTTTTCCAGTTGGTAAAAGTGATTCCACATACATCTTCCGGGCTTTCGCAATGCCGCAGGCGAAACAGGAAGCGAGATAAACTGTGAAAGACGACGCCACCTGGCAATTAGTGAGAATGGGGCATAATGCATTGTGGCAGGGAGGGAGGGAAGAGGTTTCCTCGCTGTGTCGCAGATATTAACTGCAGACAAGAAAGTAGTAGTAGTAGTAGTAGTAGTAGTAGTAGTAGTAGTAGTAGTAGTAGTAGTAGTAAAAGCTGTATTTTGCCCAAAAAGTTGCATAATCTGTAGTTATTCACTCAGTCATCTAGACAGCCGGGCCCGATCCCAATGTTTTTGGGAGCTCGGAGTCTTCAGCCAACTGGGCGAGGGCCTCTTGCACGAGGGGAGCTGGGCTAGCGATAGCAGGCTTCCTACTCTGGAAAGGGTGATAGGATATGAAGGATGGGATGAGCTCCTCTGCGTGATGCCGGTGTGTCTGGGCATGACCAAATGATGTGGGTTCCACTCCCACAGTGGAGCTCAGAATGTTTTCTCTCTCGAGGCTCGTTCTACTGAACAGAAGGGGGCAAGCGCCCTTATACATCTGTAAGCTGCACAAGAAAGAGTAATTTCAAGTTCTGCCGAATTTTCAGAAAAGTTTCTGCAGAATTTTCTGCAGAGTTTTCGGCAAGACGCAATAAAACAGCTCAAGCTGCACCACTTCACGTGGAGACAGCCAGCAACGTACCCGAGTCACCTGAACAGCAGCCTGAAGGACGATGAGATGATTCTTCTTTTAGACTTCGAGGATAATTATAGTTGTCTCGTGAAAGATGCTGGGTAGTACCACTGGGTAAATGCGCAAGCCACGTGATGCACCCCTGCGTGACATACTGCTGTTCAGAAGGAACTGGGCCCTTTGCGTAAAATCACACGCGTGATTTCGGACTGTCTTGACCACGCTACGGCAGCCGTGGCTACTTTTCAAAATGAGGCGCTACACGTACTGAAACACGTATTTTCTCTGCCCGGAAAATTGCCTATCCTTCCGTTGGTGCATCATCGTACTAGCACAAAAACAAGAACACTTTCGTAAATTTGTGCTACCATGAAAACGGCTTAGATTTATCGGCCGAGTGGAGCTTTTTTGCAACACCGAATGGAAAGAGCTTAGACGGGGTTGACAGCGCACCACCGTGGAGCAACTGGCAGACACGGCAGTTTTCAGAGAGGGTCACTTACGCCCACCTGCTGCTTTTTACTTGAAAAAGCCATGAGGATTGCGCGGAAGGACGACACAAAGAGGAGGCAACAGGACTAGCGCATCCTGTGCACTCGTCCTGTTGCCTCCTCTTTGTGTCATCCTTTCGCGCAATCCTCATGGCTTTTCAAGTATCAGACCAACTAGCCAGTCAACAAATCTTGCTGCAGCTTTTTACATGGGTGGTGGAAAAGACCACGAAAGGTATATCCCTGCCACCCAGAATTTCCAAGCTGCAAAGCACCAACGTCGTTGACCACGGTGAAAAGTGCAGCCTCCTAAATGCACCAAAGCCAGCCGGTCGATGTGTGCTCTACTACATAGGTCTGCATGAACGCAGCGTTGCAGAAGTGATTTAGGAGCCCCTACAACTGATCATCTGCAGATGACGCCGTCAAGAAATCCAGTACCAGCCAGCTGCACTTTTATGAAGCAGCTAGACACGTGACCACCCGAAAAGTGGGCGGCCACCGCATCTCTCGCTGCCGCTGAGGTACATTGGCGCAGTGAAGCCAACTTACGGCCCGCCTACTGAGGCCTCGGTAATAGCTCGAGTCAAACTATAAAAAATATTTTCTCGCTTAAACTAGGAGTACTCCGATTAAGCTTTCAGAAATAAATGCCCTTCCTACACCCTTTCGAATGAGCCCAACTGTATTTTAGAAGGGCCGCCACACACCCGATAAGCGCCTAACCATGAGCACTATTGCAAATTTTTCCAACTTAATGTGTTTAGCGCTTCGAAACTACTCACTTCCCGACTCCCAGATTTTTTGCCCGCACTTACCGCCAAAAATATAAGCAAACTGTGCAGCTGGCATTGTCTCTGAAAAAGTTGTAACAGTTGTAAAAAATGTCTCAATATGGCCCATAAACGCCACTTTGCTTCCCCACAAAGCACATTTTGAGACATACTAGCAGCTGTAAATGCCTTGTAACAAGAAAGAACAGTTCTTTTTCTACCAACTGGAATTGTTTTACCGTGCTTCGCACAATATTTTATTTTTGCAATTTCTTTTTTTTTTGCTACTCAAGTTTTGGGCCCGCCCCGATATTCAAATTGCTCTGAGAAAATTTTTTTTTCCTCCAAAAATCCCTCGGGGAAACGAATAGTAGTGTAGTAAAGTGATCTACCATGAATTTTTAGAGTAATCAGAGATGGTCGAGCGCACCACCTGGGACGCCTGGCGTGGAATGACCCATATATCAGGTACAAAACTACATCACAGTTGTTAAAATCTATAGTTAATCCAAAGAGGTAGCGGACCACGCAACAAAGATGAAAAAATTTTCGTTGCAAGAATTTCGTATTTTACAGTTTTTAATGCCTAATGAAAATCAATATATAAGTGAAATTAAGATGCCCCCTTCACAATTCACTATGTCTCAAAAACTTATCCATCTTCAAACACCCAGCTTTTCTTCCTGCATTTCTACTGCAATTTATTGCGTATGCCGAGCGTGAATACTGCCCGTACTTAAGTTTCCTCTTCAGATCAGCCAAGTGCATGCCGTGTATACGCAGCCCATTACGCCACAATCTACAGATTGGCTTGCTACAAGTTCCCGAAGCTTAAATTAGCACATTTAAGCTGGCCAAACAGGCCCTTTGTATTCCCTAATCCCACACCTGTCTTCCCTAATCATGGATAAGTTTGCTCGGCCAACACCATTTCCAGTTCACCATGATACTGCAACATGGTGCGTGTAAAACACAATTGCAGGAAATTTTGTTTTTAAGGATGGAGCCAGGTTATTATATCCGAGCCGAGAGGCTGTGAACAGGCAAATTCATATCTGGGGAAGGGGAAAGGGAGCGGGAAAGATATGCAGGGTGCAGACCATAACGATATTGGACATCATAAAGCTGGAAGCGATCGTAGGGAAGTCGGAGGAGCAGAACAATGCTTTAAAGGAGAGGAAGGCATTCGCCGCATTTCACGCCCCGAAGGCATCGCACAGGCCAGTGTGTTTGTGTAGGAAAGCAAATAGATTTTGCCTTCACCGTCGCTAATAGATCCAGCATCGGATGCACACTGACCCTTCTTCACAAGCACCCACAACCGAAATTAACAAATCAGTACAGCTTTGCTACCTGCCCATGTCACCGACTGGAATTTGCTATAACTTATCGGGATACATTTCAGAAACAAGTGCTGCGGCCATGTCAAATACATATGCACAACAGAGTTTCCATGAAGTGTTGAACTGTGAAACATTCCGACTTCATGCTGTATTTCTTGGAGCCCCTTGTCAGACAACTGCGCGTGACGTGTCTTCTGAAAACATGGGCAACTATGACGGACTAAAGCTGCTTCATTGAAACAACAGCAGACTAAACCTCAACTGATCCAACTTCAAAAGTTTCCCAACTTCCACTCACACCTACTAAATAAGGGAAATCAAAGCCACCAAGAAGATAAAGCACTGCTACATTGGTACAACTCGGGATATTGTCTCAGGAGGCCCCTTGTTTCTTGCATGCATTAACGGTCTCATACAATGTAAGCAAGCTAATATTCACTTGCTTGTCGACAACCAAGATTTCACAACATTATGGACCCAACTGATGGTAACACTACTTTAAAATGACTTGAGTTGTTGTACATGGAACACCTACAAGTTATGAACCAGCTTTGAGTACATTTTGTTTTGCATCTAGTATATTTCGACAAGTGCTCTCAAACTTGTCGCTCACATTCTTCCCTGCTTCATACAATCAGCTCAAATAGGTACCAGAATAAACAATGTTGAGCTAATGCTCATTGATTGATTGTAGGGTTTAACGCGCCGACGCAACGCAGACGATGAGGCGCGCCGTAGTGGAGGGCTCCGGATTAATTTTGACCACCTGGGGATCTTTAACGTGCGTCGAAATATCGTACACACGGGCGTTTTTGCTTTTCGCCTCCATCAGAAAAGCAGCCGCCGCGGCCGAGAATTGAACCCGCGACCTCGTGCTCAGCAGCGCAACGCCTTAGCCACTGAGCTACCGCGGCGGGGTGAGCTAATGTTCATTTGGTTTCCTTAAACTCCAATTGTGTCAATATTTTACCATAACTTCTGTGGTATATGTACAACATTGGCATGCAGAATACCAAAATATGCTTTGAAACTGCAGCGCTTCCAACTTGACGTCACCCAGTTCCCAGTAACCTTACAGGGTTTATTTTGCAATCTACGGAATAAACTCAAGAAAAAACTCGCACTACCTAGCTCATTTTGCCTTTTGTCAAATGTTTTCTTCATCCTGCAAATGGTTTCACCAAGCTCATCTCACACACTAATTTTTAACTTTCGCTTTAATACATCCTGAATTAGCCATTCTCATGATGCCAGCAGCTTGATTTGCAAAGCAAATCATTACATGTGCACCCTTGTTCATTTTTAACTTGGCAGGCACAACTCTGCAGCCGCCCCTGTGCATTAAATGCTTAATACGTTCATTCAATATCCGGCAACACTTCATGACAAGAAGTTTAATAACTTTGCAGAATTTTTTGTTGGTGGGGTGCGGCACTTTTTTTATTCCTCTACCTTCTTACCACACATGCCTAAAATAAAAAAGAAAACAAAAACAAAGTAAACTAAAACAGAATGCAAGGTAGGCTGAGTCACACTTCAGCTCCCCATAAACAAACAAGAGCATAGTCCGTCCTCTCAGTGCAAGGTATGCATCACAGCTCTAGACACGTTGTGCCTGCCCGCAAGGACGTCACTCACATCTCGCAGGCGCTGTCCCGTGTAGGATGCCGAGTGGGTGACTCGGGCGGCACTTGAATAAGCAGGCGCTGCTCCATAGGCCGAATGTGGCTGGGGGGTGCCGTAACCACCGGGGTAGGCTGTCGGGTGACCAACTGACGGGTACGGACTAGGAGCTGCTTGTGTTGCAGGGTAGCTTGCAGCTGACACAGGCGCAGAGTAGCTGCTCTGGCTTGTTGGATAACCTGGGTAACCCTGGGTGGCACTGGCAGGCTGGGGGTAGCCCGCTTGAGCTGGGTTGCTGGGCTGGCCAGGGTAGCCAGGCTGGCTTGGGTTGCAGGGCTGGCTTGGATACCCAGGTTGGCTCGGATAACTAGGTTGGCTTGGGTAGCCAGGTTGGCTCGGATAACCAGGTTGGCTGGAGTAGCCAGGCTGGTTGGGATAACCAGGCTGGCTTGGATAGCCAGGTTGCGATGCAAAACCGGGCTGGCTGGTGGGATAGCCAGTAGAGGAAGACTGCGGGTACGCCTGATTTGGCACTTGAGGCGGATAGCCAGGGATGTTTTGGCCAACTGGCGGCGCCCCATAGACGGCCCCCATGGGGTAGTTAGGCCTGTCTTGAGGTGCGTACCCCGGGTAACCTTGCTGCGGAGGGTAGGGGCTCCCACTTCCACCAGGATAGCTCATGGTTTCTGGCTGTGTGGCACTGCAAGGAGGCACAATATTGCCGCGACGCCCACTTCCCCGCGTTCTTTGACTGGGGTTTTTAATTAGCGTCGCTATCTCAGCACTACTAGGAGCGAGTTAGGGCCGTATGCTTAGATTTACTGCGCACCAAGTATACAATGATGGGGTAACCACATGAAGTGACTGACGAGTGACGCGGCAAGTGTACCTATAGTATGTGCACTGCCACCGGTACCCTCCGTCGGTTATACCTTGTCGTCCGACAAGCGACAGAGAGGGAGGAGACTGCGGCGGCAGCGTACTATCGGTATCATATCTTGTCACTCACGCCAGTATGTCACTGCCTGCTTCCTATGAGTCACGCTTGTCGCGTTGCTCGCCAATCGTTGCTTGTGGTGTCGCAAGCCTGATATAAAAAACGGAAAGTAGCAGAAATCCGTTGGACACCGGAACCAGGCATAACCGAACAGAACAAACGCCCAGGGTGCGATTGTCTAGAAAGCGTCCTGTATTTTTTCACGAGTTACCACCTAGACCCCGCCACCGCTATTTGTTTCGACAAATTCCATCCACTGGTGGCATCTTTTCCAGGCCCAGTTCCTCCCGCTAGCACCGCGGCACACCACACGCTGGTGTTCGCTCTGTCCTTGCTGTTGAATAAGCAACAGGTCGGCGAAGTCACTCACCTTCCCCTCGAACGCAAGACTGAGCAGGAGCGAGCGTCATACGCAACAGACAACCCGCCGTTCAGTTGAACGGAACAGCACGGAACTTGAGCCCAGCTTACGTCACGAGGAAAAAGGGGGCCGTTACGAACCGGCAGCCGGATTGGGCGTGTGCGCACACTTTGTTTACAGAGGCGAACTAGAAGTTAGCGCGTGCATGACAAGCAATCACTGCGGTGCGACAAAATGTTTCGTATGAAATTAACATCGAGCTAAGAGCTGAAACACTCCTCGGAGGCTGTGTTCCAGCTTAGCACATCGAAAACAAGAGCCGAGCAAGCAAATGAATGTCATCTGCTGCCGGATGGAGGTAGCACGCAGAGCTAAACGTGATTGAACGCGGCCCTACTGCACACACAACGGCAGAGTAGCGACTTTTCAGGCAGTATCACTCACCGATATTCCGTTTGCAATAGACAAAAGCGCAGAGCCGGCTAATGCGACTAACGAGTTTTGCAGACACTGCAACACAGTCGACACAGTCACAAAGCGGATCCTACGCGCTTCCGTCACTTCCGTGCGTTTTACGCCGCGGCCGCAGCAGCACAGCGGCAGCACCTCACGGAACAGGCAACGATGTCGCTTGATCACCGCTACGAAGGAAGAGTTTGGGCAGTTTGGGGATCACATACGTTTATCTAAAAGTACTCTGCATTCGCTATTTTTTATATATAGATATATAAGGCCGTCACACCTGGCCAAACCGCCAACCACTGCGAAGGCTGTTTTCACACGATGGTGACGCTTCTTCCAAGTCCACCGGTGTCGGGATGTAAAAGCAATTCAATAACTGCCCCGCCGCTCAGGTGCATGGGTGCACTCTGTACAGAAAAACACGAAGCGTCAATGCGTTCATTTCAGTTGATGCGAGACAATTCAGTGTTCAGCTTATTTATTATTCAGTAGGCCACTACAACGCAGCTGTTTCTTGCGGACGACCCAAACACCACCCCGCTCACCAAAAGTCAATGTTCACAGACATGTTTCACTAATGTTCACATCACAATTTTGCCACTTGCAGTTCAGCGCTTCTCGAGGGCTTTAAACTTTGCCTCTGGAACAAAGCAAAAATAAAGAGAGGTGCACAATAAAACCCCGCACATCAGCCAACGGCAAGAGATGCAACTTTCTCGAACCCCTTACCAAGGCGTTTAGAATAGGCGTCCAGTTTATACGCAGCTTGTTCCAACTTCGTGACACTGTCCTCCACTTGGTCGATTTGGTCCAAGTACGGCTTGAGACAGCGATCTAAGAGTGGGAAGCCAATGTGCGGATTTTCATCGGCCGACTATCCGCACGAAAACATCCGCGCGGTGTGCGTAAACAAAAACACTTCCGTCGCGACTCACAACTCACATTTTTCGTTGAGGTCTTTCAGAGCTTTGGAGACATTGCCAGCTATTTGTTTCATGTCGCTGTACTTTGTAATTGTCAGCTTGTTCATTTCTTCCGTCAACCTGTAATCGTCCAAAGTAGCTGCAAAAGCACCAGCATGAGAGTCAAACGAGCTAGCATGACGAAACAGCCAATAAACATCCTGAGCACCATGCAGGCGCCGTCAAACCTTGTTAAAGATAAACTATCACAGCATGACCTCAGGTTAAAATTAACAATCACAAAAATGGTTCACTCGATAGACAAGCAGTCATGACAACATCAGCTGATTCGCAACTCACACGAAAGCTCGGCTTGAATGTACTCTCCTGTTTTCTCGAACATTGTTGCTGATAGTTCCTTTAAGTTCGGAGATTCTGCTGCTGTGTCACCAGACTCCATTATAAATACTATAAGTTAAAAGCAACGATGATGAAGAAGAAAATTTTGCTATCGGGGAAGCGACTGGCGGGGCACTGGTAGAGATAGTACGGCCAGTGCATCCGACAAATTTCTCCGGGTATTCGCCACTGGTGTCGCTAGTTTCACGGGTTCAGTGTTGCCCGCATCGCTGTGCGAATGTGCGGACTGCGAACGGAGACCTTTAAATTCTCAAGACGTATTTACGACGCGTTGAGCAATATTTTTGTGTAAATTTGGTGCTTGAGGTCGCTTTAGTAAAGTGCCAAGCATAGGCAGTAAAAATTACAACTTAGCAGTTTAGGCGCCAACTTTTGTTGCTAAAACCCTAAAACTGCAGTTAGAGTTCCTGTATATAGCTCCCTCAGGGATATAGCTCCTCTAACTGCAGTGTCCTAAGAGCGCTGTACTTTGGAGGGCGGCATAACTAATTTTTCACAAGAAAAGCAGGCCTTCTGCATTTATTGTAGACCATCGACTACGGGCACAAATTGTAAACTAGCAGGCTCTTGTCAGTTTTCTGAGTTTTCGGGTAGCCCCTGGAAAATGATTCGACGAATTTGCGTAGATGACTACATCTGACTACATTTGCCACATTTTCCGCCGTTCACATGTAGTTACTGTAAGTCTAGAGCAATTCTGGACTGCGTGATTTCCGTTCGAAATATTACGCTTTGTACGTCCTCACAAATATCTAACCATGGCGGTTTGACATAACTCCGTCTATTGTCAATAGCGAGTTTTAGCATGGCGGCTAGCGTATGCTACACTACGGTCGGCGGGCACTGGGACCCGACTGGGCAGGTGCGCATTCGTTCCGCGGGGACGAGCGGCTCTCAGGCCTCGCCGAGCCCACGCATTCGTTGCCCGCGCGCGTATGCGAAGTAGGGCCCCGCTTCCCGTCGACCCTGGTGTAGCCAGTGTAGCTTATGCTAGCCGCTATCGTTAGATGTATGTGAGGACGTACAAAGCGTAATATTTCGAACGGAAATGACTGAGTGCACAGTTCCTCTAGACTCACAGTAACCACACGCGAACGGCGGGAAACGCAGCAACCGTATAGTCATCTACGCATATTCGCTGAATCATTTTCCAGGGACTACCCGAAAACCCAGAAAAGGTACGCTAAAACTATTTGTTACACGCGATGCTCCATCCAGCTTTCAGCCTTGCGGAAGTCCCAAAATCGGGACGACAATGCCCTGTTGTAGTGGTGTTTGTTTATCATTTGTTTAATATTTTTAAAGTCTCTCTCTCCCTCTGTAGCATAATATATTGATATCGACGCTGCTTACATTACGCCACAATCGATGTAAATTTATTTTATCAGATTGGTGGTCTTTTGTTTTGCGGGAAAGGTGGGTTGCAAAGCGCATTTTTTGTAAGTGAGAGTTCAAACTTATGAGGAGATGGTAGTTGCGATGAATTTTAACGTTTATTTATTCCATTATATAACGTCATTTAATAACAGGAATACATTAAAAAAACTCCAGACGTATCAGCAGATGGAACCTATAGGTGGCATGTGGTATCACCTGCACATGCAGGCTAAATTATGCGATAGGACCCAACTATCGAGCCACCATTACTTCTTTATTTTTTAATCCGAAAGTTTGCCCTGTGGCATACCGATACACCACTTCACAGGTACACGAACAAGTTGACTTCGTGTATAAAGTCCCAGAGTTGCCTTTTTTTTTTTTGCGATAGTATGCCCGTTGGCATCAAGTACTGCGTCACAGGTATAGATTAACCCCCCTATGAAATGGTCTATGAACCCAGCGCTGCACGTCTGGATGGCGGCCAGGGTGGAGGCCGGTTGCACGAATTCGTGCCGTCATTCGCATGGTTATGTTTAGTGTTCTTTTAGGTGCGGCGGCATCTCATTCACTCGCCTTGTCCCTCCATACGGCGTTGTCGTTGTCCGTCGACACCCCTCCCCCATTCTCCTCGCCGCGCGAGCTGCGCTCTCCGCCGCTCACCCCCTCTCCTCTCCGATAGCGAACACTCTCTCGCGAGGGGCATTGGATTGGATTGTATTGGCTTGGCTTGGCTTGGATTTGGATTGGATTGGATTAAAGTGGATTGTGTTGGATTGTGTTGCGTCATAGCCGCGCCACGTTGCGTCATAGCCGCGGCAGGGGGCTCACGGCACGTTTCACGCGATGGGAGAATCAACCTAACGGAAACAACAACGGAACACCCTATGCGTCGCATCTATGCGTTCCCGCGAGGGGAGGTGGGAGTAATTTTTTGGTGGACCTGTGCGCGCCTTCGTTCGTGATTGTGTGCGCGCCTCAGGTGTACAGCCTTGTGTTACACTTTTTAAAAGGTATGTGCTTCGTGATTTATTTTTGTTCATATTACGAACACTACTGTATAGGAATTGTTTGTATTGTTAGTTGCATAGGAACACTACTGTATAGGAACTGTGTAGGAATTGTTACGCACACCACTTTTAGGAATAGGAAAAGTACTACTCTTCACCCATGATGTGGGATAGGAGTAGTGCTCTGAGCTCGAGGTCGTATGTTCGAGTCCCTGACGCGGCGGCTGTTCTTTTGGTGAAGCTTAGCAAAAGGAACAAGAACAATTAAGTCTTAATTCGCAACCCTCGACTGCGGTGTATAGCGATCGTCACGTAAAACCCAAATTTTTTGTTTGATTTTAGTAGTAGTAGGCTAGTAGCTAGGATAGTGCTGTTCGCACATAGCTGATAACGACGATGACGAGGGGAACGACTCAGATTCGATAGCTGGGGCATATTGCAGCGGCATTCCCTTCCCCTGTAGGCACAAGCCAGTCACTTCATGTGCGCACCCGGCGCCGTTAACTGGTTCGCTCGGAATATTTCTATTCTTTTGCAGCGCTGCTAAACGAACACAGCTGTTTGGCCTCCGGGTTACTGCGGGTTTGGGAGCGAACGGCCAGGCTTCGAGCCCCAGCCACGCTATATTTTAACAGCGAATTCGCTGTTTAGCAAATCGTAAGTTTTCGTGTGCGCAGTTAAAAATACCAAGAAATTGCCGAGTGCGCGCACGTGAGCGCGGGCCCCGTGGCGACGGCCCAGCGTCCTCTGCGCACGTTTGTCAAGCCAACTGCACACGGATTGGTTGGAAAAAAAAATATTGCAGCGTTCGCTGTAATCGTGGCAACACTAGCTCGGAACGAGAAAGACACGCCATAGCGTACACCCCTCCAAGTTTGATGTCCAATGATTAACACTTCCAAAAAAAATGGACAGATATGCTCACACTTTACAGCAACAATTATGGAGTAAAGGTCGTTGCGACGGCAAAGCAGAATC
Source organism: Haemaphysalis longicornis (assembly GCF_048455015.1). Classification (NCBI taxonomy): domain Eukaryota; kingdom Metazoa; phylum Arthropoda; class Arachnida; order Ixodida; family Ixodidae; genus Haemaphysalis; species Haemaphysalis longicornis. The sequence goes on along the minus strand of NW_027526203.1, from coordinate 241,615,218 downwards.
AAATCGGCTGCAATCGAGGACTTAAACCTTCGTGATGGCTGTGAAGGTTGTGTACAGCTTCGCTAAGTCTTACGCGTTAGTGTGAGCTTCCTTCATTTTTTTCTTTCCGTGATTTTTTTTTTTTTTTACTGTCAAGTTTACTCTTTTCTCAATTCGACTCGTTGTTTTTAAAAGTAAGGGTGGTGTGATATATCATTTAGGTCGGCTTAGGAGCTGGGCACAGCATAAGCATATCCACCGTTTTATTAGCTTTCTGCATATCGCACCGAAAGTGTCGGGATTGTACCTGTCTCGAAACGGACATGCATTGCAAGTGTCAGCACAGGGTATTCACACAACCCGCCGCGGTGGCTCAGTGGCTAAAGCGGGATTCACGCGACGGAGAAACCCTCTCACGGAGGCGGACGGATATGTGACGTCAACAGCACGTGACCGGATTATCCGGTCTGGCGGCGCATCCACACGTGCGGAGCTACGCGGAGTGACTATACTCGGTTACAACTCAAGAACGGCACCACCTCATGTAGTGTATCACTCCGCCAAAGCGCTGGACCCGTGACGTCACTGCGCGCGCGTTTTGAAAGTGGTTTGCTATGAATGCGTGATATCGTCTGCCTTGTCTCACGCAGTTTGTTTGTCGTCACTGGAGTCGTTTATAAGCCTATTAAGTCCAAAAAATCACGGGAACGCTCACGCCATGCTCAAAATGCTCCCAGTAACGCCCTACTTGCGCCGCGCGGAGAAACATCCGGCTACGGTGATAAGGCACAGCGGCAACTTCCGGTGCCGTTCTCACCGAGTATAGCAGACGACAGCGCCGAGGAACAGGTTCCATTCCCCGCCGAGGGCCACCGCCGTCGAGCGAAAACATGCGGAGGCATTTTCTTTCGCGGAGCCACCGCGGGCTATCCCCACCGAGGGGCGGAGCCTAAAACCGGTCACGTGAGCGGGTCCCGCGGGCCAAAAAGAGAGGGTTTCTCCGTCGTGTGAATCCCGCTTAAGGGGTTGTGCTACTGAGCACGAGGACGCGGGTTCGATTCCCGGCCGCGGCGACTACTTTTCTGATGGAGGCGAAAAGCAAGAACGCCCGTGTGTACGAGATTTCGGCGCACGTTAAAGATCCTCAGGCGGTCAAAATGAATCCGGAGCCCTCCACTACGGCGCACATCATCGCCTGTGTTGCGCCGGTGCGTTAAACCGTACAATCAATCAATCAATCAATCAATCAATCAATCAATCAATCAATCAATCAATCAATCAATCAATCAATCAATCAATCAATCAATCAATCAATATTGACACAGACACTGGAATTGGCTACGAAATGGCGGTGTGAACACCAAAACCGCATCACAGTATCATCGTTGGGTTTAAGGTGGTCTTTACCCTTCCAACAAATGAACTAGCCGATGATGATGATGCTTAGTGGCTTCCCCTTTGTAACGGGGTGGCGTTGCACAGCGGCCTTAGTCGCAACGCTACTGTACAATCACCTCGCCAAAAAATACAAACAAAATAAATAAAAAATAATGTCAAAATAAAAAGCAAATACTTTTACGAAATACTTTTACGTGAAAGCGACCCCTTATGTGCTTTCCAGTTTTGGTCAGGATAATGGAGGTTGGGTAAAAATTGTTTGCTTTGATGTGTTCATACATGTTTGTAATGCTGGGCCAATCATTTGTCGACCGATACCACACATAGTGAAATGTCTCACTGCGGCTCGGGTTTTTCTGGTTTTGTTATCGCGTTGAAAAATTGCTTACTGCTAACATGGATCCTGCAGCCCATTCTTTTTCAGCGCACGAGCAGCCTGCTTGACGTGTATTGCTCGTGTATGCAATTAAACAAGACGTACATCAGTACAGACGCCAGAGTGCGCTACCAGGAGCCGCTAGATAGGGTGCCTCGATGCCAGCGCCGCCGTACGCGCGTGAATCGAGGCACATTACCGCTAGAGTGAACGCACTACCCCACACCAAGCGAAAAACGACGAGAGAGAGAGAGAGAGAGAGAGAGAGAGAGAGAGAGAGAGAGAGAGAGAGAGAGAGAGAGAGAGAGAGAGAGAGAGAACAAAATTATTTAAAATAAGAAAACCGGGTTAGCGAAGGGGGGTGGCGGAGGACCAGAGGTCCGCCGCGACCGCCAGAGCTCGGCAGGTGACCAGCACTTGGCTGGACTCCTCGGAGATGCCGACGACAGTGCTGCCACTTTTGGTGGGAAAGGCGAGGAAGAAGCCGATGCGGGAGTTTATTATAATTTTTGGTGGCCCAACGTAGAAGGTGAGCTGGGCTCTGGAGAGTTTGTCAGCGAAGCCTGGTGGCGGAAAAGCCTCAAGGCGCTCCTTCCTTTGCTGCCCACGGTGCAGCCAGCGCTGCCATGGTGTGCAGGGAATCGGGATAAATTTGTTTTCGGCTTTCTCCGGATCCAGCTTGAGGCCAATGCATTCCGCGTAGTCACCAAGGCCGTAGAGCCGTTGACGCTGCATTAGAAGGAAAAAAAGGCTTTTACGGTGCTGTTTCTTACAGAGCCAACAGGTCTCATGTCGCGTTATAAGGAGGCTTGTCCCCGAGCAACATACGGTATCCGGGGGCGTCTCACGTCCACAGCATTCTCAACCAACCACGGAAGCAGCCGATCCCCTCCGCCCGAAACACCACAGGACGTGGTGACCCTTCTTCGACAGGTGCGACCTCCTGACAATGCCCCTGACAGTCGCCGAAGCATGAGTCACGTGCAATAGCACACTTTGTATTTTTCTTCTCGCCCGGACTTTTGTTTCTGCCACGTATGCGCAGCCACTTGGCAGCAACATAAAGCCACTGCTATGCTGATACTATGGTGAAGCTGGGGAAAATAAGCCGGGTCCGTGGTTCTCTTAACGGGATGCCCCCATCCCCCATCGTCCTTCGCAATGGCCGTGCTCTTTAGTCGTCTTGCCTACATTTGTTTGTGACCCCAAAAATTCTGAATTTACGCGTGGGGCAAAGATCACACCACAGCACATTAGCTGTTCTGTGTTTATCAACTGGTGTGTCTTGGGCCCAGAGAGGAATAGAGGAATACATGTATGCGAACATAAAATGGATCCTTACGTCAATTAAATATCTCGGAGTACTTTGGTGCCACGAAGACAGTGCGCCGCACTTGCACAGAAAGACCGCTGTAGTGTGGCAAAAGGCTGGAAAGTGGAAACGGTGGAAATACACGCTCGCACACAGCATGTTTTGTGACGTTTTTGGTTAGCAAATTGTGGTGTGCACTATACAGGTTTTGAACTGTCCGCGTTTATGCGGACAGAAACTGTGTTAAGTGTTTCACGAGTCGAAGCAACATACTTGGGAAACCAGGGGGGGGGGAGGGATCAGTTTGTCGCACTTGTTTTTGCGACAGCTTGTTAACCATTCCTATTTTAGTCGTGAAATGTGGGCAACCCTTTTGCGTATACCGATTTGCAACTACGGCAAGGGTTATGTTATTCGCTTGTATTGTGTTTCCGGTAGATTGCTTGAAAGAGACAGAGATATGGAGACTTGAAAGAAGTCTCCATATCTTCCTTTGGAGTTCCTGAGCGTTGCATCCGGTAAAAATGTGTGTAAGGCTAATTATTACTTAATGCCGTGATACCAGTTCCTCTATATAAAGAGAAGCACATACAGCGCAGGCCAAGGCACAATATGTTACTTGCACCGGAGTGAAGTGATTCTCGAACTTGTACTCAAACAACACATTGGCAGTAAAAAACCTGGATGCGGGAAAAAGGTGTATTCGTCCCGTGAGGTGAGCACTGATGTGTGGGTAAACAGCCTGAAACAGCTGAGCACGTCTTCCGAGCCTCTTGGGAGGGCGTGTTCCTTGGCACATTCTTCGGCGTACATGGAAGAAACCTGTCCATTTAGATGCTCACAGCTTTCCGGTTCTTGACGATAGTGAAATCCCGGGTAACACCATAATATTGCTGGGCTTGTACTGTAGTTGGAAGGAAAGGGGGTAGACGTTCGCTACGTGAATATGTTCGGGGGACAATGTCGGTGTTTACGAAGAAATTCAAGCCGCCACCAGACGGGCTAGCGCGAATTGCTCAGACGATACCAGCAAAACTATACCTTAACGCATTGTTTTAATACATGAGTGTGGTTTGGTATCTTATTTCGGTTCAGGTGCGGGGCGGAAGTGCCCGACTTGTACCTATTTTAAGACAGAATGCCACGCAGCGCATGCGTAAGCTATCACGAAAACTAGGATGGTGCACTATTTCGCTTCAAAGTGGCTTGTTTGCTTTACGATATTTTTCTAAAGCGAAAGCTTTCTTAGTGGGACCGACGACGTCCTGTCAAAAAACTAACGCATTTCCCCATAGACCAGCTGGTCAACCGAAAAGCTCTGATAAGATCTCAAGACACAAAACGAGTGTGTGAAACCGGGCTTCCACGTGTCAAAACGTTTACGTGAAGATGGCGAAAAAAAGAACGATCCTAGATAAGACAATACACTTCATTAAGCGAATCTGTTGGGCAAGTTGGTACATTATGATTAAAAAAAATAGAGCGCGACTTGGCCAACGACAGTAAAGAAGAAGCTTGAGCGCTTGTCCCGTCGTCCTGTTCTGTCGTTGTCCAAGTCGCGCTTTATTTTTTTGAAGACAATACACGCATTGATTATGAAGGAATACAGTAGTATACCTTTATCTCCTAAACCACGTATCGTATGCACCTCGATCGTTCGTAGGTGCGATTACTTAGCGCGGAAAAAATCGTCGCATCGGTTCGTTCTTTGTCTGCGAATTGGTTCTTTGAAGGTTTTACAATCGATTGGACGCACTTTCAGCGAAGGTTGAACGCACTTTTAGCTTTCGTGCTTCTTTCAACTTTATCTAGGAAGAGATGGTGATTTTTTTCCGCATCTAGCGCTACTTCACCTACTGTGATCTGATTCAGGCTGGCAATCAAGGCTTCTTTTTTTCTTTTTCACTAAATAAAAACAGCCATTGTCATGGAAAAAGTATCACCATACCTTCACAGAAACCCCATATTTCTGTTCCGACCGGCGTCCTTGATGTTTTGCTAAATGTCGGCCACGTTTAAAGATTCTCCTTCACAGTCGCACCGCCCCACTTAGAGTATTCGTGGCTTAGTACCGTATGGCTTTCCTCGCAAAGGTTCCTCGCGAAAAGCCAGCCCACTGATTTCCGACAAGGTTTAATTACCAGCGCTTATACTGCTGCTTTACTGTTTACAGTTAATCTGAAAGAAAAGACGATGTGAAGTTGCTCACATCGCAGTTATGCATCTTATGCTGGCTTACGGCGCAACATTTTCTGAAACATTTCAAACCCACTGCGGTATCCCTGTTGCTAAGGCGTTTTGCTGCTGCGCCCGAAGATGCATGTTTGCTCCCGGCAGCGGCGGCCATTCCTCTGATAGATCTGACAGAAAACGGTTACGCCCGTGTGTCGAGATTTTGGCTCACTCTAAGGATCCCCAGGTAATCTAAATTAATCCGCAGCCCTCCTCCTCCCACCCCACCTCCTCCTCCCACCATTTTTTTTTTGTTTCCAGTGCGTAGTTAACAAACCCCCAAAACCTCCCCGCAGAAGTTCACCAATAAAGGTTCTTGTCACCTAAAAGAAGGGCAGTAGAGTCGCACCTGCAAACAGCCCTTACCACAGCACTATGCGCCATCGGAGGGATACCGCAGTACAGAGCAGACTCACAAAAGCAGCTGGTGGCAGGAAACCACAACGGAAGCAATGAGGAAACGAGACACATAAGTATAGAATTATATGCAGTAAAAGTTCGCTAATTCGAACTTCCGGTTAATTCTAACTCACGCCCTGGTCCCGGCACAGCTCCCTACATTTCAATGGGGGAAAACTTCCGATAATTCGAACGCGTCGGTATCCAGGACGGTTAATTCGAACTGATGATTCCCTGGGTTACATCGCTCCTCGCAGAAGAAGTCGGCCCAGAGTGATTAATGTGTGGCAAATCCAAACCAAATCAAATTTACCAGAGATGCAAAACAACGAAACAGAAAAACAACAGCGTGGCGCGTGCGCTCCTGAACAGCTTATTTCGCTTCTACAGAGGGCGCCGCGCCACCGGCGCCAGGGCTCCGGCGCATGCCATTGATATTTAGGAAACATTATTTACGAAATCACCTGCCACAAATGTGTAGTAGCGCCTAATTCGCGATAACGAGTCCAGAGGTGGCTTCTTTGTGTTCTGCCCGCGCAGTGTGGCGCGATTTCCATTCATTCTAGCGCCCGCCCGCTAATTCGAACTCCGCTTAATTCGAACAATTCTATGGTCCCCTTCGAGTTCGAATTAATGAGCTTTTACTGTAGATACTAAATGCGGGACATGTGTCAATACATACTAAATTACAGTCCCCGTTAAACGCCGATTAGGGCTGTGATAGTGGGATGCGAGCCATTAAACAAAACACGTATGCCGCAACTTGGGCTTGCTACGAATAAAGCAGGCAGAACATCGACTGCTGCCCACTTGCCTTCATGCAGAGCAAGGCATGTTTATCAGGGGCATTGACGATAACTTTGTGGCGTAAGAAACTAATACCGGATTTACAGGCTCGTCACCCTCGCACTACACCAAGCAAGAAATTAAAAAAAAAATATATTTATTTGCCTGTATCCTGAGGCGCACTTCCTGGTAAGCCTATATGGACGCTAGGTTACACTCTTCACAGAGTACGCCATAATTGGTTCTTACCTTGAAAAAATTTGTCAATATCTCTGCTCCCACCAGTCCAGCACCCGTCGGAACCGGACTCCTAACTGCCGTTGGCGGCGGGTGGGGGCGCCTGAACGCCTTGCTTGCTTGGAGACTTCTTTCGCGACTTCCGGGGCTTCGACTTCGACGCAGCGTTTTCGGCACCGTTGGAGCCGGCAGTGTTTTTCTTCGATCGCCTCGAAGTCGCTTTCTTCGCCCTCTTGTTCTTGGAACTGCCGCGAGAACGGCTTTTGCCCGCTGTCTTGCGCTTTTTTCCACGTCCGGTTCCACCGTTGTCTTCGGCACCCTTGGACTTAGCCGCTCGCTTTTTAGGCGCTATGGAGCGCGACAGGGACCGGGACTTGGCCCTCTTCCGAGCCGCGGTGGCCGTCTTCTTAGCGGTCTTGGTCTTCACGCGCGAACGGCTCCTCTTCCGGGAAGCCGAGCGGGAACGCCGCCCAGCGGACTTGCGCCCCTTGCGCGTGGCAGCATGGGTGGCTCCTCCGGAGGACTTGGACCTCGACCTCCTGGCCTTCTTTCCCGGGCTCTTAGCGGTGGCGCGAGCTCCGCTCTTCCGAGTGACGGCCTTATGGCTCCTAGCCCTTGAACGGGAACCGGAGCGAGACTTGGCTCGGGTGGAACGCTTGGGCGTGGCCCCACGCCTGGCTTTCTTCGCCGGGGTTTTATCGACAACCTGAGCCTTGCCCTTCCCAGCTGCGGTCTTGCGAGCTGGACGCCTGGACCGGGACCGGGACCGGGACGCGGAGCGAGACGCGGCGCGGGCGGGACGCTTGGCCCCAGCCATGGTGGTAGGACCGCCGCCCTGCTTCCCCCAGTTTCAGCCGAGGAGGCCGAGGCCGCCCAGGTCAGTGCAGCCGGCGGTGGAACCGACGGCGGCGCGCGTTGCAAGTGCGCGAGGAGTGCCGTCGCGTGCGCCCGCGCCACGCAGCAGATAGCAGGGATCCCATCTGGCGGCAAACTTTAATGCTAGAACGAAGTGAATTCTGATAAAAAGGCGTGCAAGGGTAAATAAGGCAAAGGGAAAGAAACTGGGAATACTCAATGCGATATAAAAAAAATTGCGGGAATTTTTTTATATGCACCTATTCTTCATTTCTTGCACAATATACAATCGCGAGGCATAGATAACCTGCGTGGGCATGTGTTAAGGCCACCAAACACTAGTGAATCATCTATTGTTCGTTTTTTTTTTTCTGGCCTTCTAAAGGGTCACCTGAGGTGCTGCGTTATCATCTCCCACCCGTAAACTTCGGTTTACAAATTCTGTCTTAGAATCTAATGGCTCCACGACTTTTAAAGCAGACAGCCTCAACTGACGTGCGTGAGGATGCATTGTCATCATCGTCACCTGCCATCTGAATCACTCGGTTCCAATAGTCATAGTGACGAAGAGAAGAAAAAAACGCAATGGGGAAAGATGATGACAATAATGAAAGGACAGGGGGTACATGGCGGCGCATATATGGAGAATCTTTTTGCAGGTTCTGTCGCAACAGGCTGTTATGAATGAAACGGTATTGAGAAAAGCCTGGTTCGGTCAGACTAGATTAGGCTAGGTTTAATATAGTTTTAGATTAGGTTAAACTTAGTTTAGGTTAGGTTTACGGTTACTTAGGTTATGCTAAGTTACGTTGAAACACTGTTCTGATGTTGGTGATGCGATGGAACGACCAGCAAACAGACTCTCTCGGCGTCCACAGTACCGGCATATCAGTTTAGCAATTTAAATTCGGTGCTTTCACTTTCGTTAGGCGCACTGCATTTTTTTATTTTTTTAAGGCACGCAACGTCTCTTTCTGTACTGTGTGGTTCACAATCCCTTTCCAGTTGACCTGTCGTTCCTCTTTGACGCCCCCGATATGGGGATAGCGTAACGCTACCCACTAGGTCGGAGTCGAGGGGAAAAGAGGCAACGCAGGTTTTCTTATAGAAATAATTTAATTAAGAATGAAGTTGGCTGGTGCCGACGCGCTCGCCCGGCGAGATGATGCGGCTCGTAGGAGCGGGTCGTGAAGGCGGCCGGCGCTCGACCTCGGACACGGGACCTCTCTCTCTGTGGCTGGGGTGCACGAGGTACGCTTGCTCTGTAGGCCCGGGAAGGTCGGGGCTCTCGTTCCGGTGCACGGTGATGTCCACACACGCTACAGGGCCATAGGGGCGAAATCAAAGTGCTGTTGCGGGATCGCTGGTCTGCGTAGATGGGTAAGAATCATCTCGATATCGGCCGGGATTCGGGAGGGCTTTCGGGTGTTTCCGACGACGGCGGGTGGCGAAAGAGTGATCCAGGGGCGTGCTGGCCTTCCTATCACCTCCGCCGGTGCGTGGAGGGAAGGCAGAGCTGGGTGCTGGTTCAGGGAACTCGCGGCTGGCCGGTCGTTGCGCGCTCCACGCGCGTAGGCGACTACTCCACCTGGCACCGGGGTGAGCCTAGCGTCACTAAATAAGATTTAGGGGCTCTAGGTGAGCCCGGTGGAGGCGTGCGTCTCCCGAGGGGGGAGAGCCACCAGATCAGCTTATTTAGTGGCTCTACGAGGGGTGGTACGCACGTCGGCTCTTCAATTGGTGGCACGAAGTTAGCGGTCTTTGGCAACATCCGAACGTCACACCTGATAGTGTCTAGTTGTACGGGCCCACAGATGCCCTCCTTGGCCTTTTTAAAAGAAAGGTCAAGGAGGCCAACAACGCGCGGTACTTTCTAAAGGAAGTTGTTGGCCCCAGTTTGTTCTTTGATGCGCGCTTCTATTTTGGGTGCTTGTTCACCCTTAATAGTCGTAAAGCCCTCACAGCTCGGATGCGGTTGATATCATATTCTCAAGTCACCATCCGTCAACTCTAAACAAACTCGTTCCCACACTCCGCAAGACTACACGCTACACCCCCCCCCCCCCCCCCCTACTGTACGCCACTTTGTGCGGACACTGCGACCAACGGGAGTGCCAGAATGACCCAGATTTTCATCCGAATCGCAGTCCTGCCTACGAGCAGTGGGAGCGTGAACTTGCCAGCTCTGACTCGAATAGGCAGCTATGGCTGACCGAAAGGGCAAAGACGGCGAGTGGAACCAACGAAGTATGGACTAAGGACCCCGCCCGCCTACCAGCACTTCGGTAGAAAATCAAAGCCCCTTTCATCTAACGAGAGAGATGGTTGAAACGCCAAGACTTTTCTGCGCGAAATCAAGTAAGTGGACGTTTGAGATTGATTCGTTTCAAATTTATTCATTTAGAAGTTCTAGTTTGTTAATTCATTTAGTTAGTTAGAAGTTGTTTCTCTAGGTTGCTCTGCGCCAGTCCTGGGAACTCGTAGCTTCCACAGCTTTGGAGGCGCGAAGGAAGGGGGGGAAGCTCCAGGCCTTACTGCTCCCCCTTATTAAGAACGATAACTCGTCCAATACTTAACGCCCTTAAACCATTTTTGCGGGATGACGTTCCTTGGGCAGTACTCCAGCTATTGCGCACGAAAAATCGCAACCTTTGGAACCCGGTTTAGGGCGCATTTGAGAGCAGATTGAGCGAGTCCCCGCAATCGCGATGCGAAAATAAGCAGAAGGGGGGAGTGGCTCATGCCCAGAAAGGAAGAGGCGCTCCCCGAAAGCACCTTCCTTTTGCTGTTTGGCCGCACGTCACTGGAGCAGTGCGGGAAAGCCCGCTCCCGCAAGTGGTAAACGCTGATGCGACTTCTCGAACTTCAAAATATACTTCGAAAACTTGCTCGAAATTAAAAAAAAGCGCTATTCGATTGGAAACCGAATCGAACATTGCGTTATTTGCTTCGATAACCGAAAGTTTCGAATATTCGCACACCGATAGTGTATAGGCATGCCAAGCTTTGTCGTTGTGGGGTATCGTTTTTTTTTTTTTTCGGGATGTAGCTGCACAGGTGCATAATGTTATTGGTTAAATCCTGTTGATTGGATCCGTGAACATGGCTTGTGTGCCGGCCTGCCAGAGGTGTACTAACCTTCTCGATCCTTATGTTCATTTCCTACAGCGCCTCATCCAGTGTTCTATTTGCATCAAACACTGGTGGTGGTCATTTATAAAAGGAACAAAAAAGGAATGGCCGACTGCCGCTTCATGAGCAGTTGGGCGTGGGTTCGATACCCACAGCTTTTGTAAATAGCGAAAAGCATTTTGTTTTTCGTATCTGTGCTAGGTGGCTCGCGTCCCGTGACACGTGTGATGGGCACACAGTACACGTGCCGAGAAAATACGCAGAGGGAACGGGGAGAGCGATCGCCCCACCATGCAACTTTTCCTAGCGCCCCTGAAAGCAGAACTATGAAGCACCCACTTCCGTCCCAGGTATGCACCGCTTCAAATCCCCCCACCACATGTGTAACGCTGGAACCAGTGATCACGCACTCATGCAAGCATGTATACGCACGCGCTCATGCACGCACAGGCGTTCAAAAGTGTAACAGTGTGTTTATATCATATATTTCTTTATTTATTTGGTTATGCAAAAGCCTACGTCGCCCTCACTGGCATTGTTCTAAGGGGGCGAAGGAGAGAAGACAAACAGTACAGCTGAAATCTTGACGAGAAGGGTTGGGAACAGATGACCATGTGATTGAAACCAGGAAGTGTTAGTTTACACTGTCGGAAACATTGCGTCACAGTGTTAATTGAAAAGACGAAGGAGAAAGTGCTAAACGTATAATACAGAGCAGGTAAATTCTGTGTGCGGTTTCAGCGTTCTTGCAGCGGCTGGAAAGAGCTTTTCCTGGAAATGACTTCTTTTTTTTTTACAGGACTGCGACGCTGTTGCAGGTCCACTGGTATGAAGCAGGTGACTATCGCCAACCTCGCCTACAATATAAAGTGCCGTATCACAACGATGACCCTCGCACATCGTAGACGACGCGTCAACCGGCACTACTTTTTGCCGGTTGCGGACCATTGCGCGAGGACTTCAGCTGTGAACTCCTGTTCGAAAGCGGCATAGCAATTGCTATATGGGCATTGTACAACGAAGTTGAAAGCCACTATGAAGTTCTCTTGACGTGCTTTACGAATGAGCGCCTGTACTCCGTAAAAGGAACCGCAGTGGCTTCTTTTGAGGATGTAGCCGAACCAGTACACCCAGCGCTTAAAAGTTGCATCCACACCAGAGGCGGATGAGCTCGCTGTAGGCGCAGACACCAGCTTGCCACCGGAGAGACAACGACGACTTGGAGACCTGCTGCTGTTTTGAAGCTGTTATGAGCCTACATGTAGCGTTCGTTTGACTTCGCTGACAAAACACCGTATAATACCCCCCATGACGACGCGTCCAATTCGGCCCAATTCGTATTGTGTCGCGCCAAACGAGCGTTACCCAATACGGCAAGAAGCCCTACAAATGCCCAAAGATGACGCCGTTGAACCGTCCGACAGAAACTGGGTGGCGCAAATCGTCCTGGTGGACGGGTATGATTGACATAGGTGGTGTATAACTGCATGGTTACCGCTAGCTGAGCCAGGGATGGCAGATGCCTATCCTTTGCCACTTCATAGGCTACTTAGTGTCCACTACTTTTCTTGGGTGGATTTTAAGAGTGGATACTGCCAAACCAAAGTCGATGGACGGGATACCGAAAAGACTGCATTTGTGACACCGTATATATATGGCCTGTATGGGCTTAACCTCTGCATTCTGAATCCCTCCTCCACTCGAACCTCCAGTGGGGGAGATCCTCGAAAGTGATTTTGGCATGCAAAGGAATTGCGGTATCCTCGCCTCAGTCGAGTCGAGAAACGACAAGGAGTGGAGGACAGACCCAGAATACGGCCGTAAGTTCCTACGTGGTCATCGGACTGTGCTCTGTCCCAGCAAAATTCCGTCAACTAGTGGACCTCCTGCTTTCTGTCCTTACATGACAGGCGTGTTCAATGTATCTGGACGACGTGGTTGTGTTTTTTATAAATTTTGAAGGCATTGAGAACACCGCTCGTCTGCCCTCAGAGCCATACGATCGGCTTCTCTAACGCTGAATCACAATAAGTACCATGTCGGCCAGGTTTTAAGCCAGGCGAGTGTCCGTCGTCATCTTATTAAGATTTACCAACGTTCCCACTGCTTCCGAAGACAAGAGCGCGGTAAGGATTTTAGTGCTGCGCTCCTACTACCGGCGCGTTTTATCCAACTTCTCACGTAATGCGGCTTTGCTAACTTATTCCTTTGACGGAAATATTGTTTTCGCATGTGCCGAGGATCAAAATGAATCATTCCATCAGCTGCGTCGCCGTCTGCAGACACTGCGAGTTGGCTACTTAGATGAAAACGCCGTAACCACGCTCCGTACACACGTCGAGCTGTATGATACTTGGAGCCGTTCCAGCGGCGCCAAGAAAGTTTTGGCCGATGCAACCAGCCAAGTATCAAGCTCCGAAGCAAACTGCTCAGCGTTAAAAAAAGAATGTCTTGTCGTTGAACTATTGGTATTAAAATTTCGTAACTAACTTTCCGGTCGGCCATTTGTAGTAGTCAACGATCAACACTCTTTTTGATGGCCCATAAACAAAGGAAGCTTATCCGGACAACCTGCACGATAGAGGGGCAGGCTTCGCGAATTGACTTTGCTGTCGTGTGCAGTGCATCAGGCAGCCAGCATACCAACGCTGAAATCATCTCCCGGCACTCACATTCCAGTGCCTTTTCAGATGGCGTACCATTTCTTAATGTTTTTGACGCGTCCGCCATGGTACATCAAAATGAATCAGAATAAGAACTCCACCGCTCGCTTATTCACGCGAAAGTCTTATACGTCTCATTAAAAGGGGACCATGAATCACCGCAGCATGGACAGGATTTGTACAAAAAACCCACGAAAGCCGGAAGCAAACCAAAGCATGCCAGCCGCGGCCAACAGATGATTACGATTGCCAAAGTTTAACTATTGATTATTGATTGATAACAAATTCGTAAGGTGGGATTAAGGTCAATTAAGATAGGTTAAGGTGTATTAAGGTTATATACTTGGTTATTGATTGATAGTAATGATCAGGAAGGTCGTATTAAAGTTGACCGAGATGTACTAAGGTGAATTGAGGTGGACTACGGTGGATTCAAGGTGAATTAAAAGGGCTTAAGGTGGATTAAAGCGTATTCAGGACGGTAAAATATGGTAGCTGTTGTGTCGACGGGTGGGCGTGTATAGAGGAGCTACTTGTCCCAATAGTACTCCAGGCTTTCCCACTTCAAAGAATGTAAGCAGTTTTACGCACCTCGAAAAAAATTTATTAGAAGGATGCGCCTTCCGCGTGCCTCGGCTGTTTTAAAAAGAGCTGTCGTTGTTCTGTATCCACAGCAACGCCCCCTGTATAAAAAGCTCTTCCCAGCAGGGTAAACGTTACCTTTTTGTTATCGCCTTTTTGTTATCGCCTGTGACGACGATTCTACCACCTGACCCGAATGCTGACATGAATCCAGAAGTCTAATTACGGCTTACGATTTCAACGGCCGTGACACATTCGGTTCACACGTGCCAGATTACCTGTGGTAGAATTAACCACACGAAGCCGTTTGAGCCAGTAGGAGCTGATTTTTAGGGCCATTTCGCAAATCCTCCAAAGGAAATAAGTGGAATATAGAAGCCAATGCTTAGCCTCATCCCATATGCGAAATAAAGGCTTTCCAGCAAGCTGTAGCAGCCGACAGGGCTGAGTTTTTCATGCTCAACATCGAGCTTCGGCAGAGTTCTCGTTAGGCCATTTGTCTCCGAATGGTTGCAGTATAAACTTCGGTATAGTACGTGCGTACCGCGTAGGTCACTGACTACAGTGCACTCCCGTCATGACGAAGTCGGTTAAGACGAATTCTCGCTTAGGCCGAACAACGTGGGAACGTTTGTTTGGTTTTCTATAGACCCAATGCAAAAAAAAAATTTCCGCGCCTTCCCGCGAGGGGAACACGAGTAAATGCAGAGCATTGGGGGTCGTTAACGCCGCGTAAAGTCGCGTTAGGGTGGGTAGTTGGGTCGTAGTTGCGTTGGTGTTGGTTTGGGGTAGAGAGAGGAGAGTAAAGTCGCATTAGGATGGAGCGAGCGTCAACCAAGGAAGGAAGGAGCAACGCATGTGACTGAAGCATGAGCGACTGCTAGCCGCTTTATATTTGTAGCGCGCGCAGTAGAGGGAGACCAGTACGGGGGGGGGGGGGGGGGGGAGAGCACGCATGCGCAAGCAGCGCGCGCCCTTCCACGCCCCACCGCGCTGCTATCACGCACCTGTTACGCCGAGACCGCGACGGAGCGAACGGGCTGACTACGACGCATGCGCGCGCCAGCTGCTGTTGAGAGAGAGGATGGAAGGAGGAGAGGCGCACCTGCTGTGGACGCGGAGCTGTGGACGCCGTCCGACGCAGGAAGAGGCGAGGCTAAGAAATGCTCTGCATTTAAAAAAAAACGCTTCGGCTAAGACGAGCAACTTTCGGGATGACCACCACTGCTGGCAAATCTGGTAGCGAACATGGCAGCCTTGGAAGGGTGCGACGGGGCATTCACGCAAACACAGGGAAAGAAAAGTTGCCCCATCATCCACCATCCACCCCTGTACACTTCTATTCACGGATTTTGTCAGATAATTTCATGCCTGGTCCACTCTCAAAGAAAACAGCCTGAACGGCCGTGCGAGACGATGCGTTGCGTCATCATCATTGTAACTGCAATCACAATTCTTTGGTTGACGATATGCCGTGGCAGATGAGAATACAGTCGAGAAGAATGCCACATGATCACTCACCTTGAGAAGACTGACCCCGCTCCCTTTCGTGGTGGTGTTTGAAAGTTTTTGAGAGCTTTATAAGTTTTAAAGCTTTATTAAAGCTGTTTACAGCTTTCAAATGCAGTTTTAAAGTTTAATGATCTTTACGAAGTATGAGGGTTACAGAAACAGATATGGGCAGTCGGCCAAATGTTTAAATAGTGTGCGCGAGCTCCGAATTTTCAGTCTTATGACTTGCTTAGGAAAGAACAGCCTAGCAGACGATGGGCCTTTTTGCAACTTGGCTTCCGACCTGTTTGCAACACGACCTGTTTGCAACTTGGCTTCCGTCATACGCCGCTGACGCATGAAAAGTCGCCGCTCCCGAACGCTAGTTAAAGTTATGTCCCACTGTACAGACAAGGGTCCCATTGTTGAGACCGTAGCGGGACCCTCGGAGAGCGACAATTGGTTCATTACAAAGGGAGACCCTTTTTGACCTGCCATCATCCCCAGCCATGTTGACGGTATTCAACTGAGAAGTTGTTTGGGGGGAATGGGGGCTTTGTTTCTTGTGTATGCGTATGCCCATTATCTGCCATCGTAGTCTAGGTTCTTACGAATTTCTACCCAGGAGGGTTGAGAGGTCAATATTTCGGAAAACCTTACAAAACACTGCGGTCCCGCAAAGATAATAGGACCTTGAGCAACTGCAGCTGCCGAATGCGTAAACCGTTACAGGTGAATCTCACAGGACAATATCTCACACGGTTCATCCTAAAGTTGTCGGTTTAAAATGACAAAATAAAAATCCCGACAAAAAAAAGACATGTGCCATGGCACATATCTTTTGGTCGGGATTTGTCTTTTGGTTGGGATTTGACCGGCATATGCCCAGTGCACTGGGCATATGCGGTGTTGGTGTGAAGTAGATAACCCTCCACGTGTACTGGTAAGGTATTGGCCGGGGCTTTTTAAGCCAATCACCCGTGCGGATATGCGTCATGTGTGTGCGGGCGTAGGTCTGAACCAGAAACGGCAGGTTTGTCCGGTGTTTCAAATTGCAAGCGGCAACATTGAAATGTTTCTTCCGCACTATTAGAGCGAGCCATAAAGCGTGAAAAAAAAACATCGGAACTAGGCGATTTGCACTTCTGATGGAGAACTCGGCTTCTCAGACTAATGGCGCGATAAAGCGGAGAATCCAACACAAAAATGCAACATTTTTTTTTTAGTTTTCAACCTATACCGCATACAGGTTATGCATACTACTAGCGTCATGTGCAGTATTCCGGCGATCCATATAGCCTTTGCTCATTTTATTAATTCGTAAGCCTTAAATGTCCTAATCTGAGAAAAACCATCGTTGTTGTTGTTCGGTCAAGAAAATGGCCGCAGCTGCAAAATGTAAACAAAAAAGTTCCTTTGGGCACTGCAGTCTGCTTACGTACTTTGAAGGCGAACGCATGGTGGTGGTTGTAAGACTTTATTTCCAAAACGGGTCTTGAAGGACACCTGACAGGTGTCAAGGTGTAGAGGGCACCTCCTACCTCGGGACGGGCAGCCCTAGACTCTCCGCCGCTACGCGGGCCTTCTGGGCAGCCCAGAGTTGATCTTGAAGTTCGCTACTCCTGGAAGCACTGTCTCACTTGACGTTATCCTCCAAATAGGAGGCTTGCGTAGCCCAACCACACAGCATGTGACCCATGTTCACACGTCTATCACGCTTTGAAGCCTGGTGATAACTTGTTTTCTGTTACATGGTATTTGCACCAATTTCTTCGCTTTCGCTCAATTCTGTTTGGGCGTGAGTTACTTCAACCGCCTACGGTTCTGTTACACCGTTTATGCGTTGCTTTCTTAGCTTTCGTTTCTTTGTCTTACGGCGCGATTTATGCCATCAAGCAGACTGGCGCACGCCACAACCTCCCTAGAATCACGGTTCTGCGGCGGCTGGTGTGCGTGCACATGTTCTGGCGTGCACGTTCAGGTGTCAGGCGGCACGAGCTACTCTGCAAGTTTTACGTTTTTGCATCAATTTTGCGAATTTTCCGAATCCGGCAAATTAGCGGCTCAAAGCTCCCGATCCCTCACCCCAAGTTAGTACACGCCACAAACAAAGCAGCAACAACAGCGGTAAGGACTTTTGTTTTACGCGGGCAACGGGCGGAGATGGATTGGTCGAGCACTGGGCTGCTAGTGCACAGACCCGGATTTAAATCCCACCGTACCGCACGCGTTTTTTTTTGTATTTATTAACTTTTTATAGCGGAGGTCACTTTCTTGACCTGACATCTACAACACCGACAACGGCGCATTTTCACAGAATGGGGCACTTAAGGTTTTCGTTTTAAAACCCAATGTGTGATCCGATGGTGTTTGAACCCAGGTCTCCACACTAGCAGCACGATGTGCTATCGCTGTGCTATCGCCGTACACTGCTGGCAGCAGAAAAAACGTTGCTGTCGTCGTTGTTGCTCCTTTGTTCGTTGCACATACCCACTTGCAAGGTAATGTATTGGTATCGAGAGCTTTGAGCAGCTAATGTGCCGCCTTCAGAAAATTCACGATACTGTGAACTGTAAAGGTAAAAACGCAAAAGTTGTAGTATAGTGCGTGCCGCCTTACTCATGAACGTGATTGCACGTGAGCATAACGGATGCGCACCAGCCGCTTAGAAACCTAATTAGTAGTGCCGTGTGCCAGCCTGCTTGCTGACGTAAATCGCGCCGTCGAGCAGGCGTAGAATCAGACGCAAACACGGTGTTGTAGCAGAAAAAAAGCCGATGGAAGACGTAATTCGCGCGAAAACACAAAGAAACGAAAGGGAAAAAAGAGACGCGAGTACGATGTTTTAGAAAGAAGTTTAAGTATCACCAGGCTTTTGCCTTCAAAGGGCGTAAGCAGAATTAAGTGTCCTGAGGAATTTTTTTAGGAACACAAACATACCTCGCGTAGACCGGCCTTGAGGAAGAGAGTATGAGCCAAAAAAATTTTTCTGCAGTTGCTATGGCCAGCTTTTGAGGGTAATTAAGCCTTTAAGCCTACAAAACTTCTATTTTCTGTCTTTAGAAACTACTGATCCTAATATGCAGTTGAAGCCAAATAGTCTAACGGTGGGTAAACTCTCTCCTCGCATATATTAGGCTTGTTCACAAACCTGCCGCCAGGTCCCAAACAATTCTTGAATAAGTTCAATTATTGATGGAGTAATTAGGATAAAATGGCAGACACATAATTACTAGAAGCAAAGACTACTCCACAGTTTCAGTTCAATTAAAAATCAAGCGAGCGCCACCACGGGACAACGTAATTTATTATAATTTTGCTTGTCAAACTTAAATCGGGACTGTGTGCTAGATCGGGCGGGGCGTGATGGGCGTGTCGAAGCAGGGGAATCTCGAGACAGGAAAAACTTGCGTCCCTCCCCAAGGAACAGTCGGACTGTCAAGGCCTCTATGTCGCGGCACGGCCATGCATCAGGAGGAGGAGCTGCGGGTGCACCTTGGGGCTCGCAACTGCCGCAGTCCTGTTGATGCTGCAGGAGAGAAGAGTTTTTTCGTGGTACTGCAGTTTCTTGAAACACTTGGAGAACACTACATACAGTCATCAAGCCACACGTGCTTTGTAAGTAGGCCTGCCCATGAACTGATTAGGATATGAGCAAGGGTATGATAGCCTCCACAACATCCCCAAGCCACCGGTTCTGGAAGGACAACCCCTCCGTCCGTACCCCCACAAGACATGCTACGCCTCAGCAACATCTTCAAGTCCTAACTATCCTCGGGAGAGCCTTTAAATGTTAACCGGAATGATCAGGAAAACAAATAGCCACTTCTATGCTGATACCGTTTTGCAACTGAGATAAATAGGCAGGATCTCGCAGGCTTAAATGGAAGCCCGCGTACCGTAAGGACTATTACCTTCGCAACAATACGACCCTGTCTTTACCTCGCTAACTTTGTTCGCGACGCAAATC
Organism: Haemaphysalis longicornis; assembly: GCF_048455015.1. Classification (NCBI taxonomy): domain Eukaryota; kingdom Metazoa; phylum Arthropoda; class Arachnida; order Ixodida; family Ixodidae; genus Haemaphysalis; species Haemaphysalis longicornis. The sequence continues at coordinate 241,595,806 of NW_027526203.1, read as the reverse complement.
GTTGGTTTCAAGAACTGACTCCTCACTGGTCTTTTTTTTTTTGTGCGAGACCCGTTCTTTGGAAGAGAAGCAGATTAAAAAAAAAGGCGCAGAAATTGGCTAGTCAGGGGATACTTCAGCCACATGTTCAAATCACTTTTGCAGCACCTCAGGCGTTACCCTACCGCTACCGCTTCGTCCTAGGGACGTCATTATACTTATAAAAGCCAAGTAAGGGTAGCCACCTCATTTATCTTTGAGGGGCACCCTGATAAGTGAACAGGGCAGCCATCTTAGGGATTCAGCGGAAGACAAGAAAGATTCTGATATATTCACATTTATATCTACACGTGCCCTGAAAACAGCCTATTAAAAGCGGCCTCAAAGCTTCGTGTTCTTCGTACTGCAATCCGGGGTGAAATCTATGTATACGCCTCTGCAAGAAAAAGCGGTACTATGAGATTGACGTCGCACAGTAGTGTTGACTATACAAATTGTACAGCATACTTTACGGGGCCCTTGATACCTTGTCAGCAAAAGAGAAGATGCTTAGTTGGGAAGCGTGTTACACGTTTCTCGAATAGATTATGTTTATAATCGCACGAGGTCGGGATTCTGGGGGTGAATGAAGGGCCGTTTCTAAAATGACACGCAGTGTGGACATGCAAATATCAAAAGAAGATTGTATGAAGTCAAGTTTTTGTAGGCTCCCCGTGGGTTGTTTCTGTTCATGAATTATTTCCGATCAAGTTTGTCCTGACCTTGTCACCGGTAATAAAATAAAGCATCGCATAACAGTGATAACGAATAAAAAATGGCAGCATCTTCACTCCGTGGACGATGGCGAGGGTGCGGAGTACGGGGACTTGAAATGACATCCAAGTTGCGCCCCGAGTGATTTCCGATTTGCGCCCCGACCGTCATTCGATTTGAGCGATGAGTTGCACCTTGATTATTCCATAAATGAAACTGCAAATCACGGCTCAAATCGAATTTCGTTTGATTTTCGCTTGATGGTGGTGTGCGCGCGGATGGACGCGGACGGACATAGGGAGGTCCTAAGGTACTCCGCACCGTTACTGGCGAGGGAGTAAGCCGTTTGACTCGCGAGTACTAACTCACGGTCGTAGCCCAATGGGTAAGACGACTGACACTCACTGCCAGTGTGATTTTTTGCGATTGTAAATGCTGCGCACGGATGCCGACGGACATTGTGCGGTCCTAAGGTACTCCGCACCTAAAATTAATAATGCATACCGCAACACTCCGTAGGCCGCACCGTGTGTCCCCGATATGTTTGTATACCCTGAGAATCTCGATATTTTGCTATATGGTGGTCCATACCTAAGATTCTTCCATAGAGTTTCTTACAATATACACTATAGAGGAATCTGGCTCTAGCGTCTACGCGGTTCACCTCAAGGCCGTCTGTGTCGTCATGGGCCGCCAATAAATCGTGTGCTCGCCTAAATTTCATCATTGGCTTGGGTTGAAACGTTTTAGTGACAGCAAATTTAAACAAAGTTCCACAAAAACGCGAAAAATAGTGTGCAATTATGTAAGTGGAAAATAAAACAGGCTGTTTTAAAACTGAGAAAAAAGAAGTAAAGCGTATTTTTGCCGGAACGTTTGTTCCTGCTATTTTGCCGGCCAAGGTGGTAGTTACGAACAATGTTAATATTTGGGGAGGAAACTCATTATAGACTTATTTTATGAACTTTACCATTATTTCAAATAATAAGTTAGAAGAGTTTGGAAAGTTTTTGCAGCGGGCCTATGAAAACGCCACCTTCGTGGTGAACCGGCCACCGACCGTCAGCTGCAGTTTAACAGGAAAAAAGAAAACGTGGCGTTAAACAGTCGTGGACGATGACAAGATACTAGGACGGATTCAGGAGCCCGTATCTGTCGTATCTTGTGTTCGTCGAAGTCCTTTTGTTTATTTTTTTTGTCGGTTACAAATTTCGCGGCGGCATATTACCCGCTCAGTCATACGTCCTTCGACTGCGGCATGACCAACGTCAGGTGCGATCACGCACTGCCTGCTGTTTCACCGAACACGGCTACCACAGGACAGGAAGGATTTCGGCTTCCTCGTAGCTCGTAGACGTGTTAATGCATAGTGAAGAAAGCAAATCCCCAAAACCGCTTAAGAATCCAATTTTAATGCCAAGCCCAAGTCAAAAAGGGGGGTCTTCCCATAAACCCCCACGACGACATGGAATACCAGGCGCAGTTTCCTCTCTTGTATACTTACTAAGAAACTCTGTGGATTCTCCCTTTCAACTTCTTACCACCCCATCGTGGTTCTTGCCAGCCTATACTGTCCTTACTCCAAGCGTTTAGTACACTATAGTTAGACGCGCGTACAACAACACTGTGGGGCCGAGTTAGTTCGCACACCACTTAACCTGCAAGAATAAAGCAGGTTGGTTTGATTTCAAACGCAATTTTAATTCTACCTGCAACGGTGGTTCAGGCGTTGCTCTGCTGACAACGAGGTCGCGGATTCGATCTACAGCAGCGACTGCGGTAGACGTGGATAACAAACGGATATCGGAGCCTGTCAAAGATCCAGATGGTCAAAATTCATTCGCCGACGTCCACTACCGCGCACCTCATAGCCCATGTATTGCTTCGGTGCACAAAAGTTTTTTTTATCTTCCTATCGGTGGTCTTTTCGTAAGCTTACTGTGCGTTACTGAGTTGGCAGCACGCCAGTAATCTACGAACTAGTGCCAGAGCTTCCATTTATTTTGAATTTTCGGGCTGCGGGTAGGAAAAAAGGCAAAACAAGCTGGGAGGAGATTCACCTTGCAGTTTCAGGTTTCTACACGCCTACACAGATGACTTAAAGGGTACCGTTTCCTGACATGTTCCCGAGTCCTCAGCGAATTAGTTTACATACAAGGGAAAAAGCGCCAAGATGACACCTTGGAGTGAATACTCACCGGTACATTTTTATCTAGTTTATTTCTTTCAAAGAATACGCGGGAGTTCCTCAAAAGTCACCGCGATTTTGAACTCGCAATCAGTGGTCATTCACAAAGTTTCAAAAACCGAAAAGTCACAGCTTTACTGGCGGGCAGTAGTGATAGAAACAGTGAAAGAACTGGGCGAAGTGTAAATGATAGCCGCGCAAATTGCCAGCTGCCACATCAACTGCTCTGAAATTTACAAGGTTGTGCGAGCCATCCCAAGAAACCATTTTTTCTGCCTAGAATTGAGCTGATCTAGATAACCTAATAGCGCACGGAAAGCAGTGATATATGGAAGCTTTGCGTGGATGTTGGTGGGAGTCACACCACATCAGCACAGCATGGATACCGATGTTAGGGAACGAAAAACTTAGACACCGTCTTCAACTTCGCCGGCGCAAAACAACTGCCCGTAGTAATTGGTATTGCTACCTATAGGAAAATATATATAGCCGATTTAGCGCTTCCTGCACCGTAATTTTACGCGCGAATTGTCTATTGTGCCAGCCTCCGGCGAAATTGGTTGAGGCAAATGTTGCCGGAACGGCGAAACCATTGGCTGGCCGCGACCATTTGACCATGACCCACCGCGGTGGCTCAGTAGCTAAGGTGTTGCGCTGCTGAGCACGAGGTCGCGGGTTCCATTCCCGGCCGCGGCGGCCGCTTTTCTGATGGAGGCGAAAAGCAAAAACGCCCGTGTGTTCGAGATTTCGGCGCACGTTAAAGATCCCCAGGTGGTCAAAATTAATACGGAGCCCTCCACTACGGCGCCTCATCACCCGAGTTGCGTCGGCGCGTTAAACCCTACAATCAATCAATCAACCATTTGACCATCCACCCCGCCGGTACTTGATGCCGGCTGAAGGCATTTTACTATCTCCCGCGCGGCTCCTTCGTCTTACGTGCATGATTTATTCGTGTGTATTTTAAGCCAACATCGGGCCTAAAAACCTAGCCTAACCCGACCCATAAAGGTAAGTATCGAATGAATAGAACCCCAGACGCAATGCCGAAACAGAACCGAGCAGAGCTGTGTTACCTAGTACCGAGTTTCTGAATCGAAAAACACCGTGAATAAAAGAAAAACGCACAAGGAACAACGTTTATTAAAAATAAAAATTAGTTACTGGAGGAGGCGGTATTGAACCATCGATGCCGATCGCAAACCGGTGGCGCTACCACTGCGTTACTACGCGAGACTGCGCACTTTTCAGAGGTAGACATAGCAATAACGGTGAAATAAGCTTGTACGATCAATCAGGAGACAGTGTCGAAAAAATATTTTACCAGCTGAAGTGCCGGCTGCCGGAAATTACAATTTTTTAGCAAGCCCACGGTTCATATGTATAACTGAGCACTGGTAGGGTACGAGCGGATGAGTTTCACCTTATCTCGACAAAATTTTGTGGAGTCGCTGCATCACAAAAGCCCAGCACACGTCCGAACGGGGGCCCTAATTAATATAAGCCTCAGCAGGTGGAGGCACCGGAACGGCTTCTTGGCTCGGAGATTTCTTTCGCGACTTCCGAGGCTTCGCCTTCGACGCAGCGTTTTCGGCATCGTTGGAGCCAGCAGTGTTTTTCTTCGGTCGCCTCGGAGTTGCTTTCTTTTCTTTCTTGCCCTCGGAGCTGCCGCGAGAACGACCTTTGCCCGCTGTCTTGCGCTTTTTTCCACGTCCGGTTCCACCTTTGTCTTCGGCACCCTTGGACTTTGCCGCTCGCTTCTTAGGCGCTTTGGAGCGCGACAGGGACCGGGACTTGGCCCTCTTCCGAGCCGCGGTGGCCGTCTTCTTAGCGGTCTTGGTCTTCACGCGCGAACGGCTCCTCTTCCGGGAAGCCGAGCGGGAACGCCGCCCAGCGGACTTGCGCCCCTTGCGCGTGGCAGCATGGGTGGCTCCTCCGGAGGACTTGGACCTCGACCTCCTGGCCTTCGTTCCCGGGCTCTTAGCGGTGGCGCGAGCTCCGCTCTTCCGAGTGACGGCCTTATGGCTCCTAGCCCTTGAACGGGAACCGGAGCGAGACTTGGCTCGGGTGGAACGCTTGGGCGTGGCCCCACGCCTGGCTTTCTTCGCCGGGGTTTTATCGACGGCCTGAGCCTTGCCCTTCCCAGTTGCGGTCTTGCGGGCTGGACGCCTGGACCGGGACCTCGACCGGGACGCGGAGCGAGACGCGGCGCGGGCGGCCCTTACAAAAATGGGTTCTGAATTTCTGTTGACGTTTCATTGAGTTCTCATTGATTCAACGGAAAATCAACAGAAACTCAATGTTCATTGAGTTTACACATTGAGAACACAACGGAATTTTCGTTGTGGTCCGCACAATGATTTTTATATTGTGGAGTTCTTGTTGACTTTTTGTTGTATTTTCAGTGACTCATGGTGATTATTTGTGAAACTCAATGTTCATTGAGTTTACACATTGAGAACACAACGGAATTTTCGTTGTGGTCCGCACAATGATTTTTCTATTGTGGAGTTCTTGTTGACTTTTTGTTGTATTTTCAGTGACTCATGGTGATTATTTGTGAAACTCAATGTTCATTGAGTTTACACATTGAGAACACAACGGAATTTTCGTTGTGGTCCGCACAATGATTTTTCTATTGTGGAGTTCTTGTTGACTTTTTGTTGTATTTTCAGTGACTCATGGTGATTATTTGTGGGCAAGTCATCAGCAACTGATGCCAAATACTATCTGCATGCTTCTTCGACATGGACAGCCACGTGCACTAAAACTTTAATACCCACTGTCCTGGATGTATGAGCCTAATTAGGCAGCATCTTAGCATATTTTTGTGCAGTGTGAGTGTATTAAATAAGTTGCATTTTTCAAGGAAGTTGCATTTTGTACCGGTAGCCAGCTTTCACAATGCAACTCTCAGCGCTTTCTTGTACATATGGCAACATATCCATACGACATGCATGATATCATAACGATTTCGAGATGTCTTCAATATCACAAAGATTTCAACGAAAATCACATAACTTTTACGGCATGTTGTCGACACCTTATGAATTCAACGACATTTCGTTGTCCTCAACATCATGAAGGTCCAATATCGCAAAGATTTCAACGACTTGTCGAATAAGTATAACGACATGTCTTTAATGATAAGGACTTCTACTAGATGTCGATATACTGCAAGATTATAAAGGTCTGATATCGTAAAGAGTCAAACAACATGTCGAAGATCAACAACATGTTCATGATATAAAGATTTCAACGATGAGTCCTAGACATTCTGCAACATGTCTTCAAGGTATTCTTACAACATGTCACATATCGCACAAATCAGCGCGTCATGTCTGATGCTTTGTGTAACATCTCGCAGACAATATATGTTCTGCCTTGTCAGCATTGGAAGCATACAAAGTACAAGATACAGCACAAGGTAAAGTACAGTACAAACTCTGATAACTTGCACTTTCAGTGTGATCGAACAAAATTCAAATTCTTGTTTATACTGTTGTTTTATCAATGTTTCTAGAGTGCATATTTCAATTTCAGCCATTCAGTTAACCCATAAAATTCACTTGTCCATACTACAAAATATCCGCTGCTTCACCATTAGCTAAAAATTTGTCTCCAGATATCATTAAACAGCAGCGTCTATATCTGGTATAGACGCTAGACGAAAACGTTTGCGTTCTGATTTTTCCCTTCTAGACGGACGATAGCATAACGACAACGATGTCAAGATATGCTTTGACTCATACCACGGCAAGCACAATCGTTTGTTGCTGAAGCCTCGGTTGCTCTTCGTCAACAACAAACTGAATCGGCCGGACAGTTTTTTTCGATTGCGTGTTTCCATTTCTGCGCAGGCCGGCGGGGGCGGCCCATGTTACATCTTTTTCGCTCGTCGCTGCCGCCCACAGTACCTGTTTGCTGCACTTATTACGTCGCCGCCACCACATGCTTCGGTCTCTTTAATATTGCCTTGCATTATCCCCAACTTGTTACAAACTCAGAGGTTTTCGCTGCTGTATGCGCCTGACATGCCAGGAGTGACATCGCTTGTAGTTTTAGCGCGATGTTGCTTGTCTGCAAGATCGGTGCGTGACAAACAAGCGTTACCAACGCCACAACGGCCACAATTCCAACGGCGCATGCCATTTCCTTCGTGGCTACCGTGGCCTGCGAAGAAAAGATCGCGGGTGACCTGCGATAGCTTTGCTTGAGTCAAATAAGGGAGCTCCGGCTCAATCGCTCGGAGTACTAACAATGTGACCTCGTCTGCAAGATCGGTGCGTGAGAAACAAGCGTTAGAACTGCCAGAATTCCAAAAATGCAGCATTGACTAGACACAAACGACAATTTTCATTGCCGGCTTACGTAGTTATACAATCATTTTAGACACTGGCTGAAGTCCCGCGTGTATGGCCGAGTGGTTGCGTCTTCGATTAGTGTTTTGAGGGTCCGCAGTTCAAATCCTCGTTGGATGTTTTTTTTTTTTTCCTTATGAAGGTTTTATTACCTCTTCTTTTTTAAAACCATAGTAAGCGCCTGTTCCTTGCTTTCAATCACACCGACGTTTGCCACCCTCTTCCTAAACCCAAAGTAGTTCGTTTTCTCGCACCTCCTCTGTAGAGAAACCCGCCGTGAAAACAAAACCAAAACTAACTTTAAAACCTTTACAATTTAAGTATATATGTCAGTTAGTTTACTGTTATTCGCTTTTGCGTTTAAAAACCTCAAATTCAAGTTATAAACACTTTTAATACTTTAAAAGCAGGAAGTTAATTACCAATAACACAATTTTCGTCAAACACAGAAATGCTGCTATTGCAGTCTGGCAACTATCACTCCCTTTTTGTGTGTTTGTTTATGGAGTTGGTTTTGTGCGGAGTGGTAGCTGGGGCGATTTGTTCAGTTTTATCTATTTCAAGCTTAAATCATAGTTATAAAAGCTTTATAGGGTGACGATCATCGCCTCAACGATCATCGCGCGTCAAAGGTGGATGACATTGCGTCCGAACAAAGTGTCGGTGTCCTTGAAGGGCAAGACGAGCGTGAAGAAGGATTTTTGGCGGGAAACGTCGTTTCTGCTGGGGTGAGTACGCATTTTTTTGTTTTTCTGTTCTTGTTCGGAACGAGTTCTGGTGCTTATGGGCCAGTTATTCCGTAGACCCCCATCTCATTTGCTCTCAGAGCCTATGCGATATAGCATACTTGTTTGGCGCCTTGGATTTACCAGTCTACCGTTTCCGCAGCCGTCAGCATCAATTTACGCTGAAGCTAGACCTTTGTTGCGATGCTCGCGCTGTAGAACGCGGCAGCTAATTATTTGACATCACTCAAGGCTCTTAAACACCGGGGCGTTTGTTTGTTATGTGTCTCTCAAACAGTGCCTTTGCGGCGACTGTTAATTCCGTGCAGTGCGCTTCGCAGCTATTACGCTCGCGAGACCGGCTGCCGCCGTCGCGACCCGTCTCGTGGTCTTCGGGCCGCGATATGCGTCGTGGTATGCGTGCCGTACTCGTGAAGCTCACATTCACATACGTGGAAATTGAAGGTGAAATGCGCGCGCGTGGTCTCGCAGGGGCGCCTGCCCACTCAACTCTATTTATATTGGAGAATCGAACTTGCAAAGGCAAGCTAGGCATTGAAATGGAGGAGCCTCAACTAGTACACACCAGTTCCGATTGAAAGCTAGCGATGCATATGGGCTGCTAGCAAGCGTTCCATGCAAATTAGCATAGCAGTGAGCTTTGCATATATCAGGCATACCCCACTCACAGAACCTGCGTGCCTAATAAATACATTACTCTGACCTAAATTTCAGTTTGGGTGTTGCGGGAATGTTCTTATTAGGGCCTTGGAGGTTACTCATTAACGATTAATAATCTGCTTAATGTAAGCATTCGTGGTTTGTGTGTGCTTTTCTTGTATTTCATCAAGTGCCACCACACTCACAGATTATGCACTTTCAGGTGCTGCTGCTGGCTGTCCGGGTTGGCTGGCTGGCTTTCAGTCCAGTTTCAAAGGCTTTGCCAGGGCCCTCCGTGGCCAACTGACACTGCACCTGCTGTACCCAAGTACTGCCTGGCCTTTCCTTGGTGCTGGGTACGCTTTGCCGCCAGGAATAGTCAATCCTTCATCCATCATCTGGCCGCTTGGACCACCCGTTCAGAAGCCAGCGCATTTGCTCAACGCATCGGTCCAGGCACCGCTGCCACATCAGTGCACCCACTGATTATGTACTTTCAGGTTAGTTATTTCATGTTGGAACCTGTCATAATGTATACCTGTTAGCAGTGCTCTAGCCCCTGGTTATTTGAAAGTTTCATGAAGCAGTGTTGTGCATTTTGAGAGCGAATCTGGGGCCAATGGCTAAAGTGCAAGAATAGAAATTGAACTGACTTTGAAGCAAGTATCCGTATGTAATCAAGCCAAGCAAACATTTAGGATTTTCGATATGGTTTTGAATTTGCAATACAGACTGGCGTGGAACTACTTTCCATTTTAAGTAAGCTTACAATATTATCTACTTCAGATCATACTGTTATTAATCACACTATACCGAAAAGTACTGTCGGGAGCAAAAGTCTGGATTCCACGCGAGCGGCGGCCGAAATGCATTGCAGCGCCACCCTGCGAAAGCTCGCCTGCTGCGAGACACCGGCTGTAGGGCCTATCTTAACTGCACGCATGTTCGTTCGATTCATTCGATAAAAGCAGTCGCGAAGGGACACGCTTCCTTAACCCAGTTTGAGACTATTGTTTTGCGGTGCAGTCGCAGATAGCAACTACTTTCGATGTGCAACGCTGATAAAGAGTGACGAAAAACTACCCGTTCAACGCATCAGTGGCCGCTTACTGCCACTCACTGAGACCGTATCGCAAATGCTACACGCCGACGGAATTGCCCAGTCGTAAATGCTAGACACGGCCGAAGCGACACCGTTCGGTCTTTCCGTGAACAAAAAGCGTATCAGACTCGTGCGAGCAAACGAACATGCGTGCAGTTAAGATAGGCCCTACAGCCGGTGTCTCGACAGCAGGCGAGCTTTCGCAGGGTGGCGCTGCAATGCATTTCGGCCGCCGCTCGCGTGGAATCCAGACTTTTGCTCCCGACAGTACATACCGCAGTCTGTAGATTTTGTCGGCACTTTTTTCGCAGTCTCTCATGACAGGCACTATTCTCAGTGATTGGAGGATAGCCGAGGTAGCACCAGTCTTTAAATCAGGGACGGTACTTCACCATTAAATTTTCCTAACAAGCACCATACGCAGGGAACATTTCACCCACTCTCAAGTTGCTAATTATTTATAATATTACATTCGAATATCAGCACGGTTTTCACAAGGGTTACTTGAGAATTTTTCGCGTACCCAAGCTGCAGCATAAGTGTCTGATTGATTTTCGATGGCTTCCCGTCGATGAAACGGACCAAACATACCTCCAAAGAACAGAAACGTGCGATAAGGATTGAGCATGAGGGTGATTAAACAGCGCTTCCAAAAGCAGCGTACCACCGGGCTCATTCTGGCAAATTTGCCAGGCTCTAAGTCTGCGATTTAGCGCAACGACCCATTTACGGTGACACTCAAGCGACGCAGGAAATTTGTGCAGCCAATAGACTCCGCACATGCAGACACTTGTTTTGTCATGGTGCACTTCGCACGGTTCTTGCATGAGCACTTTGTGCTTACGCTGATTGTTGGTGCAGCCAGTAACGACGTAATCACGCCTGCCCGGACAAGTAGCTTCTGAACATCGCCAAGTAAAAGGCAATGATGGCAATTTTCCCAGAATTCCGAAAATAAACATCAATTGAGGATAAAAAGGTCAGGCGTCCTGCTGGCAGGACGAAACGTGGCCTCACAGGCAATGCCTGTCAGGGCAAAGTGGTGTGGACGGGCCCGCCACCTTAGTGGGTTAGGAACAGAATTGATGGGCGAACGGGACACCTCTTGGAAGAATTAAACGTTCTCCTTAGGCACTGCTAAACTTGTTGCTGCTAAAATGACAAATAAATGACACCGATTTTCGATGACGTTCGGTGCGTCTGATATTCACGCATGGCACGGAGCAACAGCGTGGGACTCAGCGTCGTCTGCTCGCCCCGCAGTCCGAAAGAATTGGTGGCGCCCAGTGCAGGATGGAAATTCTTGTCTATCATGTCTGCTATAAAATATGCCCATGTGGTTGAGATTTCGGCGCATGTAAAGATGCGCAGGTTGTCAAAATTAATACGGAGCCCTCTACTATGGCTCACCTCACAGTCTGTGCAGCGTTGGTGCATTAAACCCGAGAATCAATCAATTATAATTTATGCTTCATCTACATTGAAAAGAAAACACTTGAAAATCTTTGTCCCCCAGGTAGAATCTCTGTCACCGCCACTGTATGTAATTTTATTGCACTCTTACCTCGCAGTCGTTTCCACCCAGATCCTGTGCATAATCGCTCAGCATTGGAAGCTCAGGCGGAGGATGGTCATGCGCTCAACATACCAGAACACTGTCACTAGAGCACCTCTCAAACTCTCGTACTCCTCAAGAAGTGCGCAGCATGCCTGGGGGGGCACAGTAAAAACAGTGCCTCTTATCACACGCCACCACCACATGAAATATCGTTGCAGCTTTAAGTGCATAAATTTTCCTTATTCGAGCCACAGTCATTTGAAGCAATGAAAAAAAAAATAAGGCAATCAGCGCGTGGAGATGACACAGACAGTGCAAAATTACCTTATCTGAGCTGCTGTCCGCACCTGTCCAATTGTCACGCTGTGCTAGCATTCATCGTGCAGCCTGCTTCGTGTCTGTGGTTGTAGGAGGCGTGAACAGCGCAGTGCGGAATTTCGAACCAAAAACAATGCTGGGTATCCCTTACGACAAGGTATTCGCAAACCCACAATCCTGCAGAAAGAACACCAGCCACACAAAAAGTTCCTGCTAGCACCACGCCGCAAACCACATTTCGCGTATGACCCTCGTGCACTTCTAGCCAATGAAAAAATGAAGGAGCAAATTGGCCTAGTTGTAACTAGGGTTCACTCTTTTCAATTTAAATAATTTAAAAAATTAATAACAGTCTGCTCATTTTATTTTGCTGAATCGGGTGCTAAAAAAAGGTCAGTTTTTTATGGATAGTTGCATGAGTCAGGGCAAGGCATCGTACTGCCTACTTTGTGTGCATTACAGCCATCTGACTATTTTAGCCACATAACCTTTCATCCAGATTGACCTAACAGCACCCAAATGGTTTTTTTTGGCCTTTCTACCACAAAGCAATACACCCACGGTGTACTGCAGTGGGCACTTGGCAAACACTTTAATGAATTCTTGAAACGCTTGTTTAAACAAGCCGAAAGCATGTTGAGGTATGCATGTTCACCCATAAAAACTAAAAATATACATTTAAATTAAATCTATTCGAAAAGAATTTTTAGTGGATCAATGCCAAAATCTGTAAATGAATTACCGTAATATTCTGAGAAATTGTTCATGGGTACTCAAACTCTTCATTGTCTCGATCCTGGAGTTCATGTTGGTTCAACTGTTTCGGTTTTATTTTCTGCTCGCAGGTTGACATTGGGGGCGGTGTGCTAATTGAGAAGGGGTACCTGGATCAGCTGGTGCATGCGTGTGCGAGTGGCCCTGGCAAATTTGCCAGGGCTCTTTTGCGCCATGTCTTCACTCCGGAGGAGCTCAAGGGGAAAACTCTCTTTGGAGGGAAAGGCAAAGCCCAGGGCGACGCTCCTACAAAGCCAGGGTTGGACCAGGTGCGGGTGAAGGCTGTGGTCGGTGAGTGCACATGATTTGCATTTAGAGTGCCAAGAACAAAGCTGTCATCTTTGTCAACTTGTAGCTAATCACCCGTTTTTCTTCATGTGCACAGTGAGATCAGTGCATCCCTTTTATGCTTTTTGGGAAAGTGTCTATTTTTGCACACTTTTATTACTAATTCTGAGAACTTGCTGAACACGTTTTCATTTCTTATAGTAAATCATAAATTCATTCTATCTCTTGCAGGCTACACGGGCCAGAAGTTTCCAGGTGTGAGCGCCGGTTACATAAAAAATAACCTATCATCGCTTTTGAATCGGGAAATAAAGTAAAAAGTGCGCGCTGAACACCTTGTTTTTCTTTTTGCATGTCTGCATGAGGCAGAATTTTTAGTCACATGACATTGCACTACTGCCACACCATAAACTCGTGTATTGGTGGTGCGATAAAATGTAGATTCTTGTTCAACCTACAATGATCGCAAAAACCTTTGAAAGAAATCGCAGCAGAAACACATTGAGCATTCGTGTAAAACTCAACAACATATCAACAGAAACGCATGGGGCACTCGTAAAAATCTCAACAAAATATCAACAGAAACACATTGGGCACTCATAAAAACCTCGACAAAATATCAATACGAAATTCAGTGGAGACTCAACGGAAAGGCAACAGAAACTCGATGGGAATTCGACGTAAGAAATTCAACGGAAAATCAATGAAACCACGGTGGCCACTTTTCCTGAAAAACTCAACAAATCCTCAACACAATCTCAACAGAAATTCTTTGGATACTCAACAATGTTTGTTGAGTGAATTCAACAAAATTTCTTATGAAACTCAACAATCATTTTTGTAAGGGGGGACGCTTGGCCCCAGCCATGGTGGTAGGACCGCCGCCCTGCTTCCCCCAGTTTCAGCCGAGGAGGCCGAGGCCGCCCAGGTCAGTGCAGCCGGCGGTGAAACCGACGGCGGCGTGCGGTGCAAGTGCGCGAGGAGTGCCGTCGCGTGGGCCCGCGCCACGCAGCAGAGGGCAGGAATTCCATCTGGCGGCAAAGTCTTGCGCCCGTACGAAATGCATTGCGACCTGGAAGTAGGCCAGGACAAATTTCTTTGACAAAAAAAAAATAAAATAAACCGGAGTATACTAAACACGAAATCAACAAATGTCTTTTTTTCATATGCGCCGATTATTCTCCTATTTCGTCGTCAATATAAACGTGATGACAGCTCAGCTGTGGCTTATAAGCCTTATGCCTTGCGTATATAAGCCTTGCGTGGGCATGTGCCATTTCTTAAAGCTACATTTAATCAATTACTCAAGAATTCTTTGCAAGTTATGAGGTCACCCATAACTAGGTCACCCAAAGAACCGTACTGTTATCCCTCATCTAAAGGCTACTAAATAAAAAATATGTCATACATTCTGATGCATACTTGACTTTGAGTGTACACGGCCTAAACGGTGGTTCGCAAGGGCGAATGTTTGTCAGCATCGTCTTTCCTTGCAATCACAAGCCCTTCGCCCGCGGCAGACAGGGGCAAATTAGGGGAAAGTTGAGAAAATGTCGCACGACCATCCGTCTTGAGTACTGTAGTCAAGGTCCCCTTTTTGGTTAAAGAGAGGAGCATTTAGCCTATTACAACGGGGAGCAGAGTCAAGACCCCTTCGACCTTTCATCCGATCCTTCAACGTTAATTACTGAGGGGCGTTTGAAGGGAGGCAGTGGTTTGTTGTGCGTGAATATGCCCATTATCTGCCATCCTATTCCAGGTTCTTAAGAATTTATGTCGAAGAGAGATTAGAGTTCAAGTGTTCGGAAAACCTTATAAAACACTAAACGTCCCGCAAAGATAATATGACCCACAGCGCCAGCTGCTGACGAATGTTCAAGCCGGTACGGCGACTCTCCCAGTACAATATCTCACATGGTTCATCGTGAAGGTGCCAGTTTAGAACGACAAATTTAAAATCTTGACGAAAAGGCATGTGCCACTGGGCCACTTCTCGAGGCAACTCAAATCCTTTTTGCTTGGCGTGTAAAAGTAGCGCCCTCGTGCGGCAGCTACGGGAACCTGCGACCGTACGCGGTACCCCCAACAGTTCGCACGCGAGTAGTATCAAGTAAAAGGCGGAGCGAACGCCAGTATGTCCCGCGCGAGGCTTGAAGTTACGGTTGTGAAGTATAAAAGGAGAGAATGTTGTTTCACAACCGGAAACAAGTAGCCCACATTGCAGCTCTAACGTTGCACCTTAAGCACCAACGTCGTCCACATGTACCCAGAACGCGACTTCAATGAATGAGTTTGAGGTTGATTGGCACTTGGTGTAGCTCAACATTCTGGCTACCTGATTTTGAGTCTGGATTTAGTCCCAGCAAGGGAAGGTGAAATGGCTCACAGCCATAGTCACGGAGAAAAAAAAAAAAGACGCAAAGGGGAAAATAAGATGATGTCGTTGAAGACAAATGCTGCATGACGGCGCACACAATACAGGTATACCAGTTACGCAATTCCAAGTTACGACATTTTCATATGTCATGAAGATGTAGATTTCCAGTCTTTGCCTAACCATAGCGGCTTGCCAGTAAATGAGAAAGCAGACGAACTACAAAAACAGGAGCACGACCATGGAGACGAACTGGTCCTTCCTCATTTCGCTGATGATATGAGGAGCATCGTACGTGAGCTGTGTGTGCAGAGGTCGGCCGAGGCGCGGTTTTAGGATGAAACGCAGCGCTCCTTGCCGTACACAATATGCCCTGCCTTATAGTTCCGATTGAACGCGGATCTGCCGCAAAGTGTGGAAACACTGTTGCGTCGCATATACCATTCCTTTCTGTCCAAAATTAACTGTGAGAGCTTACCATTCTGTTCATACGGTCAGCCTGAGGAAAATATTGTTCCCGTGTTAGGCGTGAACTGTTCAACAAACTGCCAGTAGCTATCCAAAGAATGGTGTGTCCAGCAACGATAGGGCCATGGCCTAAGGCTGGCCTTCAGAATACGGTTTTTTGGGGCTTTAAATGAGTTGGATACCCTCTTAAAATATTAACCCGTGGAATACGGACACAGGATGTCATGTCATGAACACCAACTAGACCTCACAAACGTTCTTGTCGTAAATTAGTGACTTTCCGAATTGGTTTATGACCCTTCATTCATTGCAAGGGAGTAGCCTTTGGCTTCCAACCTCTCCACAAAATAAATCACTTAACCTACTTAGTTACGCCTTCGAATACGAAGGCTCTCTCTCTCTCTCATGACTGAGAGAGAGAGAAAGATTTGATAGATAGATAGATAGATAGATAGATAGATAGATAGAGAGAGAGAGAGAGAGAGAGAGAGAGAGAGAGAGAGAGAGAGAGAGAGAGAGAGAGAGAGAGAGAGAGAGAGAGAGAGAGAGAGAGAGAGAGAGAGAGAGAGAGAGAGAGAGAGAGCTCTATTACAGAGGAAAACGCTGACGCGTTTGCCGACATCAGTTCGCCGACATGCTACCCTAGGGGAAGAAAGTGGAAAAGAGGGAAGTTTGCTTTCATTACATCATATGGTGTGCTTAGGCGTCCCACATGGTGTTTAGTTGCCTTCGTGACATAGATGCCCCTAGGACGATTTCTAGTTTGACGCCAATTTCTTCTTAAATGGGCACTTCAATTTGAGTACTTGCTCACTCTTAGCCCTAAGACACTCAGCTCCACTGCGGTCACTCTCCCGAAAAGGAAGGAAGGAAGGAAAAGACAGTACAGCAATGGCCCAGAGGTTTCCCAGAAAAGCGTAAGGGGAAAGGGGGATTGAAGGAGAAAGACATGGCACATAAAATAAGGATGAGGGAATGAACAACAAAAAGAAAGAAATAGAAGAGGTAAGTGCAAAGGCAAGACCATGGACCCAAAAGAAGGCATGAAATATTCAGGGAAGCTTGCACTCACGCGCAGGCTTCGAGGGCGAAGCTGTTGTTGGTGAGCATTGCCGGACACATAGTTAAATTTCACTATCATTGTTTATTTGTATATAGTTACAGTGCTAGTAATCGTCGTCATATGCATCGAAGACATCCTCGTCTTCTTCGCGGTGAGTGGTGGATGCAAAGTCGTTAAACATTACGGCGATAACCGCCGATTTTTCCCAGCCCCTGCAAAGGGTCTGAGCAAAGTCAATGAGCCAATACTGCGGTGCCTGCAGACGAACACATTTACGTGCCCTGCAGTAGCAAAGAATTTCGACCCTAAAACAGATGGGCGGTGTCTCCACTGTAGGGAGGTGTCCGACACCTTCCACATGGTATCAGAGCAACCCTGAGTTATCCTCCAACCCTTCTCCTACCAGAGAGGCATGGGAGGCAGCCCTGCTCAATTGCTCGGGGACTCTAGGAGCCTCAAAGGACTCTAGCTCAACGGGCGAGAGCGGCAGCCTTGACCAATCGGGTCCCGGAATGGAAACTGAACCTGTGCCGAGGGCCACAGGCCCTAACTTTCTTTTATTCTGATCACAAAATAAAGTTTCCCTCCTCCTCCTCCTCCTCCTCCTCCTCCTCCTCCTTCTTCTTCTTCTTCTTCTTCTTCTTCTTCTTCTTCTTCTTCTTCTTCTTCTTCTTCTTCTTATTATTATTATTATTATTATTATTATTATTCTCCTCCTCCTCCTCCTCCTTCTTCTCAGCATTCTAGACTTTCACCAGCTCAACTGACGAAGCTTGCACTAAGTCTCGCAAGGCTTGAATCATATCGAAGCTTCAGGATTTATTTATACGTGAGCACTGAATGACACGTCACGCCGCATTTGTACAAGTTTGAAATTGTTTATTTACATGTTCCGTCGTTGCTTTGCAGCGTGCTAGTCATAGTCATCATCATATGCATCGATGTCGTCATGTTCCTCATGGCAAGCATTACATGCGCGGTAGCGCTTGACGACAGCGCTGGATTTTTTTTTTTTTTTGCCAAGGACACTGCGTGAGCCGGGGACTCGGCGGTCTCCGCGAGGACCGCGCTCACGAGCGCTCGTCATTTCCTTGGTATTTTTTCCTGCAATGGTGAACTCACGGCTTGTACAACAGCTCCGCTGTTAAAACAAAGCAAGTAAACAGACAAAATGGGCGAACGAAGCTCAACGCACGCGTGTGGTGCCTCTGCAACGGTTTAAACGAGCCTGTGTCCTTCAGGAAGCACAGCAAGCCTATTGTAGCCGGTTTGGGTTGCGATAGCAACGCCTGTGAACGAAAATAGTCTGTGCTGTAAGCGGATGGTTGTCGAGTTAGTAGAGTGCGGTTGAAAGGTGTTGCTTCTGCTTTGCGAACCTGGAATAATGATGAAAGAAGTGGCACACACGTCACACACGTCAAATAAGTTTGAGCAACCTTGATTGGAAAAAAGCAGAGCAAAAGGTTTCCCCTCAGACAGCAGTGGGCCCGGACGGAATACCAATGCAACTGATAAACCTACTTGGACCTAAAAGTAAGGAATCGTTTATGAGGGCAATAGATAAGGTAATAGAAACCAAACAAGTACCAGAGGACTGGTTAGAAAGTAGGATGAATTTAATATATAAAGGCAGAGGAGACAAAGCCAGTATTGAGTCATACAGACCACTCACAGTAACGTCGGTGGTGTATAGATTCGTAATGCAGGCGATAAAATCAGAAATTCAAGCATGGATGGAAGAAAATGAAATACTTGGGGAACTGCAGAATGGATTTAGACAAGACAGGCGACTGGATGACAATCTGTTCGTGATAACGCAATGCATTGAAATTGCGAAAGCACAGAATAGACCACTATGGATTACGTTCTTAGACATTAAAGGGGCATATGACAACGTAAACAGAGAACGGCTGTGGAGAATGTTGAAACTCCAGGGATTAGATGACGAGTTAGTACAGTTCCTTATAGCAATCTATAAAGACAATAGAGTGCACCTTACTTGGGAAGGACAGAAATGCGCCCGGCAGGTCAACATCCATCGGGGACTGAAACAGGGATGTCCTTTGAGCCCAATACTGTTCATGCTTTACATGGCAGGGTTAGAAAAGAAACTGGAAGAAAGTCAAGTAGGGTTTAGCCTAACCCATATGCTGCAAGGCGAAGTGATACAACAGCATATTCCGGGAATGTTATACGCAGACGACATTGTTCTTTTAGCTGATAACCAAACCCATATGCAGCGGCTAATAAATATTTGCGGCCAGGAAGCCACTGACCTCGGGTTAAATTTCGGTGCAGAAAAATCAGGAATAATGGTTTTCAATGACGCTACCACCGACGTAGTGTCTATCCAGCAAGGCGAATTACCTAGAGTCAAGGAATATAAATATTTGGGAGTGTGGATAAACGAAGGGGATAGCTACTTAAGTACTCACGAGGAGCAACTTAAGATTAAGGGAAAGCGAAACGCAGCTATAATGAAGCATAGAGCTCTGTGGGGGTATAACAAATATGAAGTAGTAAGAGGAATGTGGAAAGGAGTAATGGTTCCGGGTCTCACGTTTGCGAATGCTGTACTCTGCTTAAAATCGGACGTTCTATCACGCCTTGAAGTAAACCAGAGAACGGTAGGACGTCTGGCCTTAGGCGCGCATGGAAAAACAACTAACGAAGCAGTTCAGGGAGATATGGGCTGGGCGTCGTTTGAAGTTAGAGAAGCTCAGAGTAAAATATGCTTTGAGATGAGGTTGAGGGCAATGGATCAACGAAGGTGGGCAGCTAAGGTTTTTAGGTACCTATACTTGAAAAGCGTGGACACGCAGTGGTTAAGAAAGACTAGAAGGCTAACGATGAAATACGGAAAGAACAGTGGGGAATCCAAAACAGCCAAGGTAACCAAAAAAGAGGCAAGGCAGATTGAAACGAATAAATGGAGGGAAAAAATGGAAGCCAAAACGTCGTTAGAGATGTACAGGGCTGAGAAGATGAACATCAGAAAGGAAAATTTCTACGATAATTCCAAGGGCAGTGCTTTGCTTTTTGAGGCTAGAGCAGGTTGCCTGCGAACTAAGAGTTTTGTGGGGAAGTATTCACAAAATGATGGGGTATGCGTGGTCTGCAGAAAAGAAACAGAAACTATGCGGCACATCGTGCTAGAATGTGAGGGTATCCATCCAAATCTACATGAAGGGAATATTGGGCTGTCAGAAGCCCTAGGATTTAAAGGTATCACAGAGGAAGTTAACTTCAAGGCTGTCGAGGGGACGAAAAGAAGATTAGAATGCTGGTGGACGAAAAGCAGAGAGGGGAATATTGCCTAGGACAGTTACCACTTGTAACAGGAAAAAAAAAAGTATTTTGTGCCTAATAAGCTTTTTGTGCCTGCCCTAAGCAGCGCTAGTATTGAACCAAAGTGTAAAACAAAGGTATATTAGTTTTTTTTGGTAAGATGACATGTCATCACCCCGATACAAAGGGGAAACCAATAGAAATCATCATCATCATCAGCAAGGCTGATATTCGCGGCGATAGCGAAGGAGTAAGCGTTCGCGAAGGCAGGTCTTAGCCACAGGCGTCCAAGTATAGTCTGATCCGAGCACAGCATGTTAGTAGGTAGACTTGCATGCGCTGGAGATCGGGGTCGAGCAGAGTTCCTCTATAGCTCTATAGGGTCGCGTGAGTACGGGGGTCTCTGACTGCGACCACAGGTATGTTTGGCTGTGTTTTGCTAAATCGATACCTGAATTCCGGAATGGAAAAGGCGCAATAGCTTTTCAAAAGCCACCACAGTGGCATAGCAAAGCAAAACTTTCCCGCATCGGGCAATGCATTCGCGGGGTCGCAGGTCGCGGACACGCTCGGGGCTCGGGACGTGGACGCGGTGGAGGAGCTTTTGTGATGACAACGCATTTGGGCGGAGGAGGAGGTTCAAGAGGATGATGGACATGACGACACTTCCCGCTGTTGGGCACTAGAAAAAGAGCGGAATGTGCGTGACGCACAGAGCACGGGGTGACATCAGCTTTGCTCCGCTCAGCTCGGCTTTGCTCAGCTCGGCTTTGCTCCGCTCAGCTGCCGCGCGGAGCTCTTTGCACGCTTCACGGAGAGCTGACGTTATGAACGCTGCAGTTCTGGGCGCAGTTGCATTTTCTCAAATCTAACAATAAATTCTACATGGGTACACGATCCACTAAAATTTTGTAATTACATTCAGACACCCAAGTGAAAAAATGGAAGTGTCCACAAAATCTTATTAATGATTCCATTGTTGGCATTTTGTAACTCATCTTGCGGTGTACGTCTTGGCCTCGGGGTGGATAGCGCAAAACGAAAATTTTATCCCAGAAAGCGTATTTCTTTAGATTACTTTGCTTTCCCTGAAACACCCTGTACGCTAAGCTAAACGAAGCTTCATTTATATGTGCATTCATTAGCGAGTATTTAGCCTAATAAATATGACTTCCGATAATGCATTTGTGAATTATTCGTTAGGTTGGCCTTCAGTCAGTGATTATTGGACAGTTTATGTGGCATATAATGAATGCGTGCAAAATGTTGGTGCCACTACATACTTTCTTGATCGCAGCGTGAACAGTGCGTAGCCCTGAACAGCACAGCAAAGAGGAATAAAAAAAAAATTGGCGCAGCTTGCACTAGTGGTGCAAGCTGGGCTGGAGCAACAGCAGAACTCTCGGCCCCGCAACCTTCGTCGGAGACGTGGCTGTTGCACTTCACATGGATTTCCGAACTTGCCCCTGAAAGTTCTCCATGCCTGCCAGGCCCGGATCGCTTGGGAGAGATGTGAAAGCCCGCACCTAGGCTTTCACATCTCTCCCAAAGTGGACCGCCTTAGCACGCACTAGAAGCCGCGGCAACCGGCTTCCCGAACTCGGCGTCCCCACTTCAGGAGCGAACGCATTTGAGAGAGAGAGAGAGAGAGAGAGAGAGAGAGAGAGAGAGAGAGAGAGAGAGAGAGAGAGAGAGAGAGAGAGAGAGAGAGAGAGAGAGAACATTTTTATTGAGCTTCATGTGGCTCAGGGGACGGTTGTGGCCGCTGGCTTGTGCCGGGCGGCGACATCGGCAGCTCTGGTGACCAAGCAGGTTTGCACCTCTAGGTCTGAGCTCCCCAGCGCCTCCTCCCACTGCTAATCAGAGGAAATTAGGGGAAAGGGATCTTTAGGACAGCCCCAAAAGATGTGGGGAAGGGTGGCGAGGGCTCCACATGCAGGGCATTCTGGGGAAGGGTATAATGAAGGGTGGATTCGGTGGAGTATAGCGGGATTGGGGAACGTGTTCGTCTGAAGGAGACAGCACGTGTGTTCTTCGGAATTAGCTTGACGTAAGCCGGGGGGTACCTACGGCGGTCGAGGCGGTAATGCACGGTTATTTCTGTGTACGTGAGAAGTCTGTCTCTGGCGGATCTGGCCCCGTGATAGGGTTCAAGGCTTGCCCCGGCTCGGATTGTGAGCCCTCGAGCCGTATTGTGGGCAGCCTCATTACCCGCGAGGCCAGCGTGCGCCGGAGTCTAGACAATTTCTACCGGGGAGTC
Source organism: Haemaphysalis longicornis (assembly GCF_048455015.1). Taxonomy (NCBI): domain Eukaryota; kingdom Metazoa; phylum Arthropoda; class Arachnida; order Ixodida; family Ixodidae; genus Haemaphysalis; species Haemaphysalis longicornis. The sequence continues at coordinate 241,573,647 of NW_027526203.1, read as the reverse complement.
GGGTGGGTGGCGTCTGAGAATTTTGGATGCCTGTGGCGAAACGTGGCCGTTGGCGAAATTTCGAATGGCCGCTTTGGAATCGGAGATTACTATCGAGGGGGTCGGCCTTTGGGAGAGGGCTAAAGCTATTGCCGCCTCCTCCGCCGTGGCGGGATGGGAAGTATTTAAGGTTAGGGAGTCGAGAGGGGGATTGTCAGGGTCGTTAATAACTGCAATGGCGAATGCGGCGCGGTGCCTGTATTCTGCAGCATGGGAGTCGCTTCCACCATTCACCCACAGTGTGATGTCGTCGGCGTAAAGGCTGAATTTAAGATGAGGAATTAGTTCAAGGCCGCGGGGTATGTTAATTATGGCCAAATTAAATAACAAAGGGGATAATAACACTCCTTGAGGTGTGCTTTTAGAGGGGAGATCAACCGTGTCGGAGGTAATGCCCCCGATTTGAAGGATGGCACTTCGATTGGACAGGAAGCTGCGAATATAGTTGTGCGTACGAAGCCCCGGGTTGGTGGATTCCAGTCCAGTCATTATGGCGTCGTGAGACACGTTATCAAAAGCCTTGGTCAAATCTAAGGCAAGGATAGCCGCAGGATCTAAATTGTTTTGGGGGACTATGGCTTGTCTGGAGATTTGGAGGAGGACGTCCTGCGTAGACAGGCCCGTACGGAAACCAATCATGGAGTGAGGGAGCGGGTAGAAATTCTGAATGTGGGAAACCAAGCGTGCATGAATGATATGCTCAAATAGTTTTCCCAGGCACGAGGTGAGGGATATGGGCTGGAGGTGTTCTAATGCAAGGGGTTTTCCTGGTTTGGGAATAAATGTAATTTTAGCATGTTTCCAGGATTGTGGCAGCGTGCCCTGTTGCCAATAATGGTTGAAGTAACCTGTAATGGTGGTGATGGAGTAATCATCAAGATTCTTTAGCATTTTGTTGGTTACCTGATCAGGGCCCGGGGCCGAACCCGATCGCAGCTTGAGTAAGTCTCCTCGTACTTCTGCTTCAGTTATGTCCCTATCCATATACGAATTTGACAAACCGGTGTATGGTGGGAGAGGGTTGCTAGTGCCTTTGGGCAAATACATGTCCTTTATCTTATTTACTAGGTCTGCATCCGTCCCTGGGAATCCCTGGATGATGCTGGTGAGGCGATGGGCTTGATCTGTTTTCGACTGGTTCGGGTTCAGGAGGTGTTTGAGAAGCTGCCATGTCCGTTTCATCCCCAGGTTGCCACGCATCTGGTCGCAGATTTCGCCCCATTGATCCTGAGAGAGTTGTAATGTGTATTTTTGAATTTTCCCATCCAGTTCTGCTAATTTACGGCGCAACCTGTGGTTTTGTTTGTTGCTTCTCCAACGTTTTTGTATGCTCTTATATGCGTTCCACAGGTGTTGCAGGTGGGTATCTATAGTCTCCGAAGGTATGTCTTGGTCAACTGGTTTGGTTACGGCTCGCGTGTCCGCAACTAGTTGCTTTACCCAGCTGAATGGGTTCATGTTATCGATGTTTCTTTGTGGGCTTCTCGACAACCCCTGAACTCGTCCCAGTTTGTGAGGTGCTGCTGTCGGGGGTGAGTTCTAATGATGGGGGCAAGGGTGAGATCAGTTTGGATGATGAAATTATCACTTCCAAGGGTGCTGTCAGTGATGCTCCATCTGGCGTTTTTGACATGGAGTGTAAAGGTGAGATCTGAGGTGGAGTCTTTTTGAGCGCTGTTGCCAATCCGGGTTGGAGTATTGGGGTCTGATTCTAATGTAAAATGGTGGATCTGCGCCTGGTTCCAAAGGTCTCTTCCCTTTGTTGTGCACTTGGAATAACCCCACGCCGTGTGTGGTGCATTAAAGTCACCCACTACAATTAGGGGATTGGGGCCGGCTTCTTTCCTGGCCAGGGAAAACAAAAGATTGAATCTGTGATTGTGCACACGGGGGCTACTATATACGGTCAGAATGAAAAGTTTAGAACCTCCCCTTTTTATGGAAAGTACCGTGATCAGATCGTGGCGGATTTCGACGCTATCAAATTCGGTTCTCTCCGCCGGGATGTTTCTTTGGATTAGGACGGCTGTTTTCGGATCCGCTTCGTTTTGGAATGCTTTGTAACCCGAAAGTTTAACAGCTTTGCCCGGCTCTTGGAGGGCTATAATGTCTGGGGGGGTTTCAACCGACTGAATGTGCAACTGCAAGTTGCTTCGCTTTCTACTAAAGCCCCTGCAGTTCCACTGCCAGACTCGGACGACCGCGGTGCTTCTACTCGAGGGCTGGTCCATATTAGTTGCCAATTTGGGGGACGTGCCCAGACAGGTTGCTGACGCTGTTGAGAACCTCTCGTATGTATGTGAGAAGTTCAGCGCGGAGGTTATCTATGCTGCCTTGGAGGTTAGATTGAATTGTTAACATATTAGCCTGCTGAGCTTGGTGGTGTTGCTGAAGCTCGACAAATTCATTTTTCTGCTCGTGTAAGAGTTTCCAGGTTGACGCGACGATTGCTTCGAGGGCAGTGATTCGCTTATCATGCTGCTCGTCATGCGTGGCATTCTCAGCTGCGGCTTGGCACGTTTCACCGACTGCTCTGCGTTTGGTTGCGGGGGGGTGTTGGGCTCGGTTCTTCTAGAGGGCGGTTTTCAATTTGCGACTTCAGGGCTTTGTTTTCCTGACGCAAAGCGAAATTCTCCTGTCTGAGCAGGTTAATCTCCGCTCTGATGCTAGAAAGCTATCTTATTCAGTCAGGTGGGAGAGAGGAGGGGGGTTGGTGCAGGGAGGATGAGCAGTGCGAGGGAGCACTAGAGCCGCTCACCTTTTTGTAGGCGCTCGGCTGTCCGTCTTGGGATGGTTGTATGGGTTGTTTCTTGAGCACTTGTAGTCCTCCAGGTGAGTTCTTTTGGCTGGGAGGGCGTTGGTGGCCGCTGGCAAGGTGCTTCCCTCCGCCAGGCTCTCTGGGTTGTCCTTGCTTGGAGGGTTTGGCGTCCTGCTGCTCGGGGTTGCAAGCTTGAGCGTAGTTTTGGGGGCGTCTGCGGGGTTGGAAGCGGCGGGGACAGTCCGTTGCACCGGTGATGTGAGGGCCTTCACAAACGATGCACTTGGGGAGACAGGGGTGCTGGTCGTCGGAGTTAGGGGTTCCACACTTAGGACACCTTGACGGTGGCTTTGCGTTGGGGCATACGTCTTGACGGTGCCCCGGCTGCCAGCACGCGGTGCAGGCCTCCGTTTTACGTCGGAATGGTTTGCATCGGTACATCGCGGCTCGGTACCGGATCCAGAAGGGGACCCGGTTGCCATTAAATAGGATCTGAGCGTTATTGGAGGTTCCGAGCCGTTTCGCAAATCTGTAGATCGGGATTGTAGTCACTCACGCTTCGGCAAACTTCTTCGGGTGTGTCGTTTTCGGGAATGTTGAAAATTACTCCAGTTGTCGTGTTGGCGGGAGCAGAAACATGCGAAACGACTTCGTACTGCTGTCCTTTGAATGAGAGGGACTGGATGGCAGAGTATTTTTGTGCGCGTTCTTCCGAGGGGGTACTTATCAACAGGTAGTTCGCCACTTGTTGGACCCGTATTTGGTCTACCGGGTTCTGAGGGAGGTTGGCTCTTTGAAAAATGGCATCCGCAAGAGAGGCTCGAGCGACAGACCTGAGATCGAGTCCCCCTCTCGGTCGGAGAACGATCTTGATGTCTCGGGAAGTGGCGATGCCGGTGGGTTGCGCCGCGCAGAGCGGTTGCGAGCGTCGCGATGGGCTTGGTAGTTCGAGGTGGGGGCCTGAAGGAAGCGTTCCTGGCGTCGAGGTAGTTTCGTTGTCGGCGGCGAATATCCGTCCAGCCGCCTTGGTTGAGCTCGACAGGATCGATGTTTTCTCCGATTACGGCGACTTCCATAGCCACGGTGGTTGTAGGGAGCTAGGCCTAGCGACTAAGCCTAGCTCCGATTGCGAACGAACGAGGTGGGCTTCCCACCAGAACAATGAAGAAATGTCCGAAAAAACGTTTTCCGATCGTTCCTTACACCTTCCGGCGTCCACTGGTACCGGCCTTCTGGGTCCAAGACAACGATTTCGGCTCAACACTCGAAAAATAGCGGAGCTCATGCGGGGCACGTCTGGTCAATTCGAGCGACTAGAGCGTTTGAACTGGCAGGGAGAACAGTACGCCAGAGATCACGCCAGGAACGCTGGGCAGAGTGTCCTCGAAGGTCGAACTGGCTAACGCGGGCGCTCCTCACGAGGCGCACGCTGACGTGCGGTGGCCATTTTTTCGTGGTATTTCTTGCGAGCTTCTCACGTGGCGCAAGCCTAACGATGCCGCTGTACACGAGTCTTTATACCGTATGTTGTGGAGTTACACATATTTACGGGAGCCGGATCCGCCGCGGTGGCTGAGTGGCTAAGGCGTTGTGCTGCTGAGCACGAGGGCGCGGGTTCGGCTCCCGGCCTGGGCGGCCGCTTTTCTGATGGAGGCGAAAAGCAAAAACACCCGTGCGTATGAGATTTGGGCGCACGTTAAAGATCCCCAGGTGGCCAAAATAATTCCGGAGCCCTTCACTACGGCGCGCCTCATCGCCTGCGTTGCGTCGGCGCGTTAAACCCCTTAATCAATCAATCAATCAATCAATTTACGGGAGCCGGTGAGGCTTGGCTCCGCGAAGTGCGCGCAAATATATGCACAGCTGCGCCAGGGGCCGCTAAGCTTTTTTTTGTTTGTTTGTTTGTTTGAGCGGCCCTTCCCCCTAGGCGTAGGGTGGTGATGTTGCCATGTCGTCACCTCTGCGGAAAAAGAAAACTATAAGACAGCCTGTAAGGAAGGAGAAGCATTAGTAAGCTACCGAGATGTTTCCCCCAGCCTCCTCAAGAATGACTGCCGGTGTGCACAAAGTGGAAGCAGAGCCCCGAGGCCAGAGCCGCCGCTGCTCTCTTCGCAGGTGAAACCAGGCCTTTTTCCGCACTTTCCCAAGCACTTCATGGAGGCCTGGCCGCCGCTCAGAGGGACTAACGGTGCAGCGGGCCAGCCAAACCTGATAAGAACACTCCACAAGAATCAAAACAAACTGATTTACTGCTGCGCGCGGGAGCGGCTTGAGGAACCTGAGAGTTTCATACGGGACGCCAGGGATGTCAAATAATTGCGCCAATTTCCTGTGGAGCGCCTACGGGATTGTGCAGTCCTGAAAGATGTACATTGTGGACTTAAACGCCTCGCAAAACAAACAAATTGCCCAGCGGCGCGCCGGAACCAATGGATTGATTGATTGATTAAGGGGTTTAACGCGCCGACGCAACACAGGCGATGAGGCGCGCCGTAGTGGAGGGCTCCGGATTAATTTTGACCACCTGGGGATCTTTATCGTGCGCCGAAATCTCGTACACACGGGCGTTTTTGCTTTTCGCCTCCATCAGAAAAGCGGCCGCCGCGGCCGGGTATCGAACCCGCGACCTCGTGCTCAGCAGCGCAACGCCTTAGCCACTGAGCCACCGCGGCGGGTCGGAACCAATGGACCTTTTTCCAGTAGCGCTCTGCGCATGCGCTACAATCGCTCTCAGCGACCGATCCGCCATTCTTGGGGGGCAAAATGTAAACAAAAGGACGCCATATTGGATTACTCGGTTGCGAACGCAGAGCCAGTTAAGTGCTGCTCTGTTTCCTGTGCCCTGAAACAGGCCGTCAGGTATGCTACGTGTGAATTCCATCGAAAAATTTCTCTTCCAACAAAACCATGCGTGGCCCCTGGAACGGCTTCCTCAACTCCGCAGGGGAGACGGAAAAAAAGGGAGCGTGTTCTTCTACAATCCCCCAAGTGTGGTTCGGGCGGCCACCGAAAAAGGGCTACGATACTGGGAAAAGGTGCACGACTATGTCCCACAAAAGGTCCACAGGAGCACGACTATGTCTCAAGAAAAAAGGGAAGGTTCCCGCGCGCAAAAAGCCACTGGAAAGATGCCCTATTGGCATAGGTCGGCAGGCTCACTCACGAGTGCACTCACACACACCCCACTCACTACTCATGAGTGAGTGGTGAGTGAGCCTCGCCATCGTTTTGGACTGGCGAGTGTGAGTGCGAGTGAGTGCGAGCGCCACTCGCGGCGAGCCCCACTCACAATTTGCGAGTGCGAGAGTAACTCGTAGGGAGCCCCACTCACCACTCGCCGTGAGCCCCGCTCACCAGTCACGAGTGCACTCGTGATACTCACGCCATCTGCCGGGCTCACCGCGGTGAGCGCCACTTTTGCGCCCGTACTCCCTGTTGGCTATTCGTAGCAGGAGCAGCTCGCTGTGATGGTTGTTCATGGCGTGATTGCTTTTAGCTTCAGAAATATGTCGCCACTGAGCACCATGGAATTACTCTCTGGGGCGTGTTGATTTGGGAATATGATTTGGGTGGACTTCGGACACCGTAATGCACTGATATTGTTCCGTTTCATGACTCATCGAGGGTCCGCTGCACACACTCGGGTACGAGAAGTGACGACGAGAGGTGAGCGCGAGCGCGATTGAGTGCGAGTGGGGACGACGAGGGGTGAGCGTGAGTGAGTGCGAGGGGTGAGGGCGCGTAGTGAGCGTGTGTGCGAGTGAGTACGGGTGATGAGGGTGACCGGTGAGTGGATGTGAGTGAGAGCGCGAGGAAAAGTATATTTTTCTGTGTGAGTGTGAGTGAGTCGCGCCCAGTTTTGCCGACGTATTCCAATGGTGCTCTAGAAATTCTGCCAGTACTATATTCCACCTAGGATTCTTGTTTGAAAGTGAGTACTGCTGCAGATATGGGGTGCAGTGGAGGCGGGGGGACAGCAATTCTGCCAATACAGTCGAACACGGATATATCGAACTCCAAGGGGATCGCGAAATTGTTCGATATATGAAAAATTCGATATAAAAATATGGGCTCTGAGACCTCACCTATGGCGGACGATGACTTACCGATCGTTGCATTCAAGAATGACAACTAATTCCGCACTCACGACGCAATAGGACGCTTTATTTCCGTGGGAAAAAAATCGCTGATTTTGGCCTGCTTCTTTGTCCTGGAAATAAAATTAAAGACGCTGATCTCGATCTTCTCGAGGCCGCACAATTAGAAAATTCCAGCAGTACGCAGCGCCTTCGCACACCATGGACAACACGCATGCAAAAGAAGGACAGCGCGCACGTACCACAAGAACATTGATGGTAACAATTCCAAGGCTCTCTGAACAGACTCCAACAAAGCGCTCGCGATGGTCATCTCCGAGAGAAACAGTGATCTCCGAAAGGTGCGGGACAACTCGCCGAACAGCAGCAACAGCAGCAAAATGCAGAACAAGGAGGACGCCGTCAGCGCCTTCGTTCCCTCTTCCCTTTCCCGAGACGACATAGGGGGAAGACAGACCCAGAGAGAGAGAAAAAAAAAAAACTCTTTTTCGGCAAGCCGGGAACGTACGCAGCCGAAAAAAAAAGAAAAGGACGTGCGCAGTCAGGGCATCCCTACCTCGCACTGTCACATTTTCTGAGCGTTCGGGCTTGTGTGCCTAGAGAGATTTAGCATACCCGGCTCCGTCCGTAAACGCTACGGCGGCCGGTAGCGGGGCCCGACTGAGCAAGCGCAAATTCGTTCCGGTAGGGGGAATTAGTTCCGCGAGCCCGTCTTCGCCATGCCCGCGCATTCCTCCACATCCTCCTCAACCTCAATCGGGGGTGCAGCGACCGCCGAAGAGCACCTTCCAGCTCGAGCGGCGTTCGATATACCCAATGTCGGGAAAAATACGGTTCGATATAAAAGTACGAATTCCTATACTTTTACACAGAATTTTTAAGGGGATAACTTATGAGTTCGATATATACAATAATTCGATATACCCGTGTTCGATATATCCGTGTTCGACTGTACTTTCAGCGGAGTACAAACAAATCGATATCGGGAACTGTTTGCTGGATATTGAACAGGGCATTAGCTGCACCTGTGTAAAACAGGGATGGCATGCCCGCTCGGGCGACGTTATTACCGACGGAACTTCGCGCGAACAACCGTAAACGAATACTACGAAAATTCGACGTGAGACAGCTGGTCATAGGATTATCACAGTCTAGTTCCGCCCACGTTCACTTCCCGTGCAGTGCTGTCGCCATCATTCCCACAACAGTGAGGCCAAGGCCTCCCTTACTCCTGGGCAGTTGTACGATCTTCCTCTTGATCTCTTCTGGTTTTCCGCCACAGAAGAAACGGAACACGATGCGCTCCGCCTGCAGTTTGGTTCGCGCAGGCACGGTCATGATAGAGGCAACGTAGCTCAACATCCCGTACGAGAGCCCTTTTGAAGAAAAGCACTCCGTTCCAGCTGAACTACGCAAAGGCATCTACATTCCTCCACTCCCCAAGAACAAGCATACAGGCTACCACGAAAAGCGTAGAGAAATGCGAACACTTGCGCACGGGAAACAGCTCCCAGGAGAATCTCAAGTCATCTACACGGACACTGCCCCTTACGAACAACGCAGGGCTATGGTCTCAGTTGCCGCCGACCAGGAAGGAAACGTTCTCACCGCCTGCTCCATCCGAACACGACACCCCGAAGAAGGTAAAAAACTAGCCATAGCGTTAGCCCTAACCACAACCTAAGCGAGAAAAATTATCAGCGACTCCCACACAACCCGCAATCCGCGTCTTCAGAAAGGGGAGGACCTCCAGCGCGGCCCCTCAAGTCCTTGCCCAGCAGGACAAGATCGTAGACACCAGAACCACTTTATTATGGGCACCCGCACACACGCGCTGGAGGGCAACACAGGGGCCAACGAGGCTGGTCGAACATTCACATACCTAGTGCCCCTGCCACCCGCCCTACACACTGCCGGCAACGCCAAGGATCGCCTGTGCCCCTACCGGGACGTCCTCGAATAATGCAGAGGCGAAAGATGGAAACAACCCGCAGCTGACCCCTGGCTGACCAAAAAACAGGAAATAGCATGGAGACGTCTCCAGACTAATACATATCCAAACCCAGGCCTCTACAGGCACACCCCACCCCCAAATGCCCCCAGCTTGCGAGTTTGGCACACATGCTCTGGGAATGCCCTGCTATACAAAGAAGAGGCTTTAGCAATAAAAAAGGAACCTATATTTTCAACAGCAAAGAGCAGTGGGAGACCTGCTGGGGGAGCTGTAGGAAACGTGCTGCTTAGCGAGGACCCTGCCATCCAGCAGTGGGCCGCCGAGAGGACCGAAGACGCCGCTAAGAGCCAAGACATCCTGGCTCTAGTCTGAAGCACACCAGCTTTTACTAGGCCTTTCCTCCGGATACAATAAAGTTACTTCCTCCTCCTCCTACACTTCCACGGGTGTCGGCAGGGAGTGCGAAATAGGCACTTGCCCCCCCCCCCCCCCCCCCCTTCCAAAGCCACACCAGAACATCGGCCCCCTTCCCCACCCTCTCCCTTTCCCCGCAACACAATAGGTTTGCCACCCTCAAGACAAAATCCTGCCAACGACCATGCCCACTCCTCATCCTTTTTTTTCTCTCTCTCTTGAGCGTACTCATTTCTTCCGCTCCCCTATTTTGTCTTAACTAATTAGTTTTCACGACTGAAACGAATTCTTAATCTCCAATCCCCCTAAGTGGGTTTACACGGACGACATTCCTGGCCACTAAAATGCTCCGCACTTAAAAGGTCTGCCATAAGATAATAGTTGGTAGCGCCGTCACGTGGCGTGGCATCACATGGTGTCAAGCAATGATTTAACCAAACTAAAGCAACCATCGATGAATAACGAAATAAGAAAGGATGAGGACGATTGTTTTGATGGGCAGTGACCCGAATCTCACAGTTGGTACTATGAGGTTGAGTGCATCTACTGTGGTGACTATAGTCAACGAGCAGCAAAAACATTATGCACCCCTCCGTCTAATAGTAGTAGTAGTATGAAACTTTAATGAGCCTTATAAAGTAGGCGTGGTTCCCTAGTCCGGGAATCCAAGTGATGACCGGGCGACCGACGCCCTAGATGCCAGTAGTTGCTGGACGTCCAGGTGGTCGCTGGTGATCAGGTTCTCCCACAGCTCATGGAGGGAGAGGGGGGAAGGAAAGGGTGGGAGGTCAGGGTTATGCGCACACTCTAATAAAATGTGGACAAGTGTGCCAGGCTTAGAGCAAAAAGTGCATTGGGCGGGAAATTGAGTGGGAAACATGTGGTGTAAGCGAATTGGATGGACGAAAGTATTCGTTTGGATGCGACGAAGAGTCGTTTCTTCTGATTTGGACAGCTTGGAGTGAGGCTGAGGGAATTGTCTGTCAAGTCGGTAATACTGCGTAATGTCCTGAAATGTAACCAATGGTGTAGACGCCGCTTGTTTTTCTGGGGCCTGGGAGGAGAGTGCGCAGGCTTGATGATGGACAAAATTATTGCCCGTCAATGTACAGTAAGCGGGTGTCCAGACGAGGGCGACATTTCTTTGTGGCTGATGTTGCGAGAGGAGGCGGAAAGTTGGTGGGGCCACCCTCCCCGCCAAGAAGCTCCGATAGGCAGCTTGGGAGTCGGTTAAGGTGACCGCGCTCTTGGTGTGAATAAGTGCGAGTGCGATCGCCAGTTCCTAAGCAATCAGCGTGGATGTCGTGGTAATTGAAGCACAGGTTATAAGGGCCGATTTGGTGGTGACGGTTGCAGCCTTGTGCTGCCCGCCTGGATACGAGCTAGCGTCTGTATACGCGACGTCCAGACGGTTCCCATAGATGTTCTCGTGGGCTTGACTCCGTGCTTGTCTTCTGCCCGGGTGGAGATCAGGGTGCATGTTCTTCGGTATTGGGCGAACCCGTACAGCAGATCTCCAAGCCTCGGGGAGGACAAGAAGAGCAGGAGGAGATGCTGTGTGCGCGAGTCGTAGGCGTTTGAGTAACTCAAGGCCCGCCGGCGTTTGAGTGAGCCGGACAAGTTGGCTGGCAAGGTGACCTTCAATTAATTCTGAAACCGTGTTATGAAGCCCCAGTTGTAGGAGACGCTGAGTAGAGGTGTTCATAGGCAGGCCCTATGCCTGTTTGAATGCCTTGCGTATGAACTTGTCAAGGGCGTCCAAGTCTCCTTTCGTTAGGCAGAGGTATGGAGCAACGTAGGTAACTCTAGAGATTAGAAGTGCTCGAATCAGTCTAATCATATCTTGTTCTTTCAGGCCCCGATGGCGGTTAGAGATGCGTCGGAGCATGTGCGTAACTTGAGTGAATGTCTTGGATAATTTGGATAAGGTCTGATCGTTCCGCATATTTGCTTGTATGGTGAAACTGAGAATTTTGATTGAAGAGCTGGGTTGATGTCCTGGCCGTCCAAATGCAAGTAGATTGGCTCAATAGTTCGAGCAGGTGGGTGCTTGCGCACAATTATTAATTCTGACTTATGAGGTGTGCATTGAAGACCCACTGACAATGCGTAAGACTGCACAATGTCCGTGGCTTCTTGGAGAGCATCTTGTATGTTTCCTATAGAGTCTGTATCTGTTTATATGGTGATATCATCTGCATATAGAGCATGATGTATCTTGGGGATGGCATCCAGTTGTTTGGGCAAGTCGAGTAAAGCCAGATTGAACAGAAGTGGGGACAATACGGAACCTCGCGGTGTGCCTCGATCACCAAGCAATATAGGATCCGACGTTAGGTCGCCAACTTTCAGGATAGCCTGGCGTTGGGTTAAAAAATCTGAAATGTAGGAGTAGACGCGATGGCCACATCCAGTCAAATTGAGCCGGGAGAGAATAGTTGAAAGTAAAACGTTATCAAAGGCGCCTTTAAGATCAAGTGCTAGGATGACCTTCGGAGAATGACGGAGAATGACGGCTTCTTCCTTCAAACGGAGAAGGATGACGTCGTGGGTACCGAGGTGTTTGCGGAATCCATACATGGTATTGGGGAATAGGCCTCTGTCCTCCAAAAATGGTTGAAGACGTCTCAGTATAAGTCGTTCTACCAGCTTACCCACACAGGATGTGAGGGATATCGGGCGCAAGTTGTCCAGATGAGGTGACTTGTTGAGCTTAGGTATGAAGCGTATCTCCGCGGTTTTCAATTGGGGAGGAAGGCGACCAGATGTCCAGTGGGTATTAATGTGGTGAAGTAGATGATCTAGGGAATTGCCGTCCAGGTTTGCCAGAAGCCTGTAAGTTACTTGGTCTGGTCCGGGAGCGCTATTCTTCTTGCATTCTGAGAGAGCTGATTCCAATTCGTAAATGTGAAAGTCCCTGTCAAGTAGGTCATTCGGCAGTCCTGTGTATGGGGGCGGGGAAAAGTTCTTGCTGGTGTTGAGGTATCGATCTGTTAAGGTTTGTAGAAGGGCTTTTGGGGAACCTTGAAACGAATGTATAGTCCGAATCATGCTTCGTTGGGATTCACTCTTGCTAGTTAGGGGGTCGATCAGATGTCTAAGTAAGCGCCAAGTATTACGTGTGGTTAGGGTCCCTTGAAGACTATCGCATAGGTGAAGCCAATTTTCTTTCGATAGTTGTTTGGCATATTCAGTGGCAGTTTGATTTAGTGCGGCAATTTTATGGCGAAGTCGGCGACTGTGGCGTTGGCGTTTCCATCGCTTAGTGAGGCTCCGACGGGCTTCCCAGATGTGAAGGAGTTTGGGGTCGACGCTGGGTGTTTGATAGGACGTGGCGATGCTTTTGGTGTGCGTCCGTACTGTTTGGACGAGGTCGTCAATCCAAGCACTAAGGGGTTGAATGGTGTCAATTGAGCGGGAGGAGGACAAACATTTTATTGAGCCTTTAAAGGCCCCTTAGGGGGGCGTGGTGACTGGCGTACCGGTGACCGCAGCAGCCCTCGCCGTGACCACCCGTTGAGTAGACAGGTCGGAGCTGCCCAGCGCCTCAGCCCAGTGCCCACCGTCTGCTAAGGAGGGAAAGGGGTTGTGGGGACAATTCCAAAGGAGATGGTCCAGGGTTTCCACTGCTCCGCAGGCCGGGCAGTTGGGGGAGGGGTAGACGGAAGGATAAATACGGTGCAGGTGGTAGCGACAGGGGAGGGTATGGGTTTGCACCAGGCGCCATAGCCGTTCTTCCCTGTTGGATAAATCCGGGTGTGCGGGAGGGAGCTGGCGGCGTGAGAGGCGGAAATGTGCCGTAATGTCTTAGAAGGTTAAGAGATTGTCCCGAGCTGATAGGGCTCCGTGAAAGGGTTCGAGGGTAGGGCCTGCTTGGACGGTGAGCTCTCGAGCGGCCCTATGTGCTGCCTCATTTCCCCCCACGCCCGTGTGGGCCGGAGTCCAGATCAGCTCTATGGGTACGGTAGGGGGATTTTTGAGGAGAATTCTGAGCGCCAGGGGCGAGATCATGCCTCTGGCGTAATTTCGAATGGCCGTTTTTGAATCCGAGATGATTGGGGTAGGGGGCGGCCTATGTGTAAGGGCTAGGGCTATTGCCGCCTCTTCCGCCTCAGCAGGTCGGATGGTGCGGACTGTTAGGGAGTTAAGAGGAGGAGTGTTGGGATGGCTGATTAGTGCGACAGCGTATGCGTCCTGCCGTCGATAGCAAGCTGCGTCCACGTGAACCTTAGTGGGGTGGACGGGGTATTTCTCTGTAAGCGCTCGTGCCCGTTGTTCCCTACGCTGCTTATTGAAAACAGGGTGCACATTGCGCGGTAAAGGGCGGATAGTGAGGGAGCCATGAATGCCAGGTGGTATCGGGAGCCTGTCGTCACAGAGAATCGGGGCTTTAAGGTTAAGAGTAGCAAGGAGAGTGTGACCGGTGGGTGTGGATGAGAGCCTATTTAGCTGACCGATAAGGTAGGCTTCAATGAGTTCCTCCGCCGTATTGTAAATGCCGAGTTTCTCAAGTCTGGCAGTGGTAGTGCTCTGCGGGATTTGTAGCGCCGTTTTGTAGATCTTTCGAATGAGGCAGTTGACTTTAGAGAGTTCGGTACGCGAGGGCAAGAGATACGGGAGGGAGTAAGTGAGACGGCTCAGCACAAATACCTGTATCAGCCGGATACGTTCCGTTTCTTTGAGCCCCTTGTTGCGGGCAGCAATCCTGCGGATGAGGGCGATCGTCTGATTCACCTGAGAAGTCAGGTGCACTAGGTACTTAGTGTTTGCGCGATTGCGCTGTATGCAGAGCCCAAATATTTTCAGGACTGCCACTTGGGGAACATCCCTACCATCAATCCGGACCTCAATGGTGGGTGTCTGGGGTAGTTTGCCGGATGGTTTGGCGGGGAGAATTAAAAGCTCAGATTTTTCCGGTGAGCATCCAAGCACGACTTCACGAGCGGCGGCGGTAACTAAGTCAGCTCCCTGTTGGAGAGCCTCCTCGATTTGAGCGTCGCTGCCTCCGGTGGTCCACAGCGTAATATCGTCGGCGTATATGCTGTGGCGTAAGCGAGGGATCGCGGCGAGCTTACTGGGAAGGAGGATTAGGGCAATGTTAAATAGGAGCGGGGATAATACTGCGCCTTGAGGCGTGCCAATGGTTGGGAGATGGTTAGTGTCGGATTGTAGGTCGCCCAGCTGAATAACAGCCGTGCGGTTCGAAAGGAAGTTACGGATATAGTTGTACGTGCGCCTACCCGGAGCCAAAGTGGCAACGTTACGCAAAATAGCCTGGTGGGATATCCGATCAAAAGCTTTCTGAAGATCAAGTGAGGATGTAGCCTTTCGGAAGGCGTCCCAATTAGTAATACGGGCCACACCTGTTTTGGCGTTGTAATGCCTATTCCGGATGGTGAGTTGAACAATGTCGTGATCAGAGCCCAAATTTTTATGAGTTGAAGTCCAGATGACATCGAGATTCCCGGCTAAAAAAGATAAGTCGGGAGTTGTGTCCCTGGCAGTACTTGTGCCCGTACGGGTGGGTGAATCCGGGTGATTGAGCAAGATAAGCTGAAAATCTTTTGCGGCCTGCGCCAGCAGGGTGCCTTTTTTGTTTTGTACGTGTAACCCCACTGCGGGTGGGCGGCGTTGAAGTAGCCCGCTATGATCAATGGCCTGCCATTCACAAGGAGATTGGTATCTCGTATAGTGGTGGTGATATCAACTGTCTTTTGAGAAGGGCGACCATATACATTCAGGATGAAAAGGCTAGACTTAGTTTTAGTCTAAGGGGAGAGGAGTTCGATGAGAACTTGATTGCATCCCCGTTGTGGGGTGACGTGATGAATCGCTGAGATGGTTTTATGCACCAGAGTAAGCGTAGGGAACGTGTCAATGGAACCATAAGGGACGTAGCCAGGTAGTTTGACATATGAATTAGCCTCCTGCAAGACGACAACCGCCGGTTTTTGGTCAAGAGTGTTAATGAACTGATTTAAGGCAGCAGTTTTTTGTTTAAGACCGCGGCAGTTCCATTGAAGAATGGTCGTAATATTACACTGGGTCCCGGCCATCTGGAAGAGATGCGGTGATGCAGTTGTCGGGAGTGCGTGAGTATGGGACGCTTCGGCTATGGGCTCTGATGGACCCTGTAGAAGACCTCTCTTGAAGCGTGGTTCCCAGTTCATGATTGTGATCGGTTGAATTACCGGCGGTGGTAATTTCCTGTCGGAGGGAAGTGTGATCGGAACGTAGGGAGCGGAATTCTTGCTGTAGCAACTGATTTTCTTGGCGGATGTTTTGGAGTTCTTGGGTGATGGAAGTCAACCGACTAGCTAATTCAGAAAACATGCCTTGGATCTGAGGTGGCGGTTGTGTTTTCGTCACAGGAGGAGAGGGAGGGGCCTCTGTTGTGGCCGGATTCGGTTTCTTGCCTTTTTTATTGGGTGTTGCCTGTGTTTGCTCCAGTAAATCTAAGCGAGCCTTGAGTGATGCTATTAATGTGTTTTGTTGCTCAAGTGGTTGAGACAGATGTTTTCAATCTACACAAGAAGTGGGGTCTGGGGTAAGGTTGGGGGTGTTGGAGGGGTAGTTTGGGAGTGAGCTGTGGGAGAGACCCGTTGGGCCCAGCTTACTTGTTTGGGCTCGTTCTGGTCTTGTGGGCGGGTAGCTGACTTGCTTCGAGAGTGGTGGCGATTATGTTCGGCTGCATTGATTCCCGAGCTTGATCTTGATTGTCGCCTCCTCCGGCTGCTACCGTCCATGGTGGGATGCGTGGAACTGCTTCTCGCACCCCTGCTTGGCGTTGCCGACCGGTCCCTCTGCCCACGGTTTGGGGACTGGTCTCGAGTCGACTCCGTCCGGTGCTGTTGCTGCCGCTGCCTCTGCCTGATGACGTACGGCGTCAGGTATCGGTCTGGGCAACCTTTGGCACCCGTGACGTGATCTCCCCCGCAAAGCGTGCACTTGGCCACGCAGGGGTGGTCTGGGGCCGGGTCTTGTAAGCCGCACCCGTGGCAAGCTCGTGTTCCTGGCTGTGAGCAGGCAGTGCCACGGTGACCCACTTCGTAGCATATCTCGCAGACGGCCACGGTCTTCTTGTGCAGGGTGCACCGATACTCCGCTCGATACAGCCAGATGTAGTGCGGCACTTTGGGCCCCGATAACGTTAAAAGGACGGTGGTCGAGTCGTTTCCCATTCGTCTCGCCGTGTAGATTTCGAAACCGTCCTGAAGTATATTCTCCTTGATCTCTTGGATAGTCAGTCACTTTGGCACGCCTTGAATCACTCCCTTCACAGCATCGTCAGGGGCTAGCCCGTAAAATTCCACAAGATGTTCTGTTCCTTCGATCATGATCTTGGTCACTCGGAACAACTTCTCCGCCACTTCTTTGGCCGGAGTGCTGACGGTTGCCGTGTTTTGGTTCTGGTCGACCCGTAGTTTGAGGTTTCCTTGCCGCCACGTTGTGCTGGTGGCCTGTAGCAGAGCCAGCGACAATTCAGACGGTGCTAGCTTGCCCGCGTTGAGTCCGTTTCGCGGTCGGAGAACTAATTTGTAATCGTCCAGGGGAAGAGGCACTGGTCTGGGTGCTCGCTTTGTCTTTGGGGGTCTTGGTTTCTCTTCCTGGGGCGAAGAAGGCGGCGGCTGCCGGTTGATCTGACTTAGCTGTCGTCGGTCTCTTCGGCGTTGCGCCTTCGAGACGTTCATGATCCACTCGCCTGCCGCCGGTGAATCCTGGTTTTCCTGGATGTCGTCGTGTTGCATTCGGTTGTCTTCTTCTGGCATGTCTTGATTGCTATTCCCCACGCACGCAGGGGCCGCGTCGTCTGCCCCAGGCGGGGCCTGACCCTCAGCCAGCGTTTAGCTTAGTCCTCACGATCTGAAGACTGCCTCTCAATTCGGGAAAGTCACGCTTACCAGCGTAATTTTAGCGTCGCCGGGTGCCGCTCACATGGTTCAATCCGATGGCACTGCAGAAATTGCACTGACAACGCGTTTACACAACTATTCTTTGTCCAATGCAGAGCTCAAGAGAAGCGCGTCGGAGGGGGTGATCTTGTAATCCGTCTAATGACGACGATGGTTGAACGCGAAGATTCCTCGTGATGATTATTTTGGTTGGACAATCCCACACTGCGAGTATGTGCTACTCTGGAGGTATGCACCAAGTTTCTAGAGGAGGAGGAATAAACGTACCTATGAAGCAGACGTTTTTAGAAATACCCTGCTAATGTACCCTGCGGTTCAAGCAGTGATCATTTCCCTATTGAGTTTACGGTAGCTGTCCCTTTAACTAGAATTGAGGTCAGAAAGCAAAAATTTATTAACGCTCGAGTTTATCAGGGGGCACTGCGGGATTGCTCTACATCAATGCAGACCACTGAGTCCATTGTAGATGCTCAGCGAACGATGGAGTCTTTGCAGGCAGCAGCAAAAAACGCTGAGTTCACAGTCAATTGTACCGCTCAGCAAAAGGTCTTTAACTGGTGGAACTCTGATTGCAGCCGAGATTGTCGCCGTAGAAAAGCAGCTCTGAGGATTCTTCTGCACAATCACTGTCCTGTAAATTGGATAAACTATTAATTCATGGCAGCAGTGTTCAAACGTACAGTTGCTAAAGCTAAAATGGATTACATTATAAATCTCAATGACTCTCTTTCGAATTTTAAAAATAAAGCAGCGCTCTATAAGTTCATGGCAAGCAAGCGGGCGGTTTCTAATAAGAAGTTACAGTCATCAGAGGCCTTTACTTCTGCTGAAGAGGCCCGGATTCTTGAGCGCTCTGCTAGAGGTCTTGCGGTTCGCTTTTCTTCTCGTTGTAATAACTTCCGTCTTATCGGTCCTCCAGAAACGGATGATTTTATGCCAGTCTCATCTTGTGATCTAACGGAGGCCTTGTCCATCACACGTTCTGCGGCGCCGGGGCTTGATGGCGTGACTGTTGGTGCTATTAAATTTTTGGCTGAGGAATTCCAACCGGTTCTATTGAATGTGATAAATTCATCCCTCAGGTTTTGTTGGATTCCACTCAACTGGAAAGTGACCAAGATAATTTTGCTCCAAAAAAAGCCAGGTCAGGGTTTCGATTTAGACAACTTAAGGCCGATTGCTCTGACCTCCAACATGATAAAATTAATAGAGCGAATACTTTTTAAACGGATGACTGCTTTCATGCAGGACAGGCAAGTACTCAGTCCTGCTCAGATTGGCTTTAGGCGGGGATGTTCTATTTGGAACGCTCATGTGGACTTAGAGGCGAGGATCCGCTTAGCACAAAAAGGGAAACTAGTGTCGGCACTAGTGACCTTAGATGCAGCTAAAGCTTATGTCAGTGTCGAGCATGGTATCTTGACAAACTAGCGCGTATAAACTTGCCCACATATCTTTTTTGCTTGGATTAGGGAGTTTTTGGCTGATCGGGAATTCTTTTGTACAAACGGAAGGCTATCTTCAAGAAGATTTCCAGAAACTAGAGGAGTGCCTCAAGGATCGGTTTTATCGCCTTTACTTTTTAACATCCTTATGAGTGACATTCCTATATTCCCAGATGTAACAACCTACGTTTATGCGGATGATATAGCGTTTTTTGCGGCCGCAGTCGACATTCATTCGCTGTATGACCGTTTGCAGGCCTATTTATCTGTCTTGGAGACGGCTTGACAGCATTTATTTAACGTTAAATGTGTCGAAGAGTGCTTTACTTGTCTTCCCGGTTGCAGGAACAATTTCAATTTCTCTCTCTTACAAAAATCAAGTCATTCCGCAGGTGGATTCGCTGAAATATCTTGGTGTTACATACACGTCTGCTCTTGATTGGAAGGCACATATTAACGCATCGGTCACAAAATTCCCCCGCACTTCCCCGAGGGGGAGAGTGTGTAAGTGCGAATGCACGGTTGTTAATTTGTGGATTAAAGAGTCGAGGAGTAGAAAGAGTATGTACAGTATACGAGGCGCGCCAACGCTAGCAGTCACTGCGAGGAGAGAGGAGGAGGAGAGCAGCGCCCGCAGTTTACGGCGAGGAGAGAGGGGAGAGGAGGAGCGCACCGCCGCGAGGCCGCCGCGCGCCGGCCCGCGCTCACCGCCGGAGCGCCGTCGATGCGCGCGCCATCACGTGGCGCGCTCCGTTACTACACGCGCGCGCCGTTGCTATGCACACGCTCCCCTCCGCTCCGCGCCGTTGCTAGGGGCGAGGAGGCGCGCGATAACACCTGTGCTGCGGACGGACGGCGGTCGACGGAATTCAGGGTCGCTTATAAAGTGCATTCGCACTTAAAAGCGGAGAGAGCATTTGGTCGCATGAAAAGACTATGTGGGAAACGAGCAGGAATGCGCCGGGACACACTTTTGCTGTTGTACCGAGCCTACGTCCGGCCAGTCATGGAGTTTGGGAGCGTCTTGTTTTGCAGTTGTCCTATCTACAAACTGCGTCCGTTATACCTGTTGGAGAGGCGCATTCTTCGATTTTGTCTTGGCCTTCCCCGGTTCGTTTCGAACCGAGTTCTGTACTTAGAGGCACGCGTTCCTGAACTTAGGGTTCGTTTTCTTTTGCTGACGGTGCAAACTTACCTCCGCATGTACGAAGCCCCCTCTGGGCCTGCCAAGCCTGTATTTATTTGTGAGCCGAGTATATTTTTTACATCTCCGTGGCCTAAACGTATCTCCCCCAAGTGCTATTCGTTCAATCATGCCTGGATTGTATTTCTGTTAAGTTATATGAGGTCATTCCGGTATCCACAATCGAGCGAGAAACTGAGTTTTACTTTCAAAACCCCTTCCCTTCCGCTGCAAAACTTCTACCACGCTCGCTATTAGCCGCTATTTTAAATGAATATTTATCCAAGTATCCTGCTTCTTCTGTGATTTATACTGATGCATCTCAAAACGGAGAGAAAGCTGGAATTGGTATTTTTTCACAATCTTTAGACTGGAGTTATTCGCTGCGAATCCCGGATTACACACCAATTTTTATGGCCGAATTTTTAGCAATAGCTCTCGCTCTATGCAAAGTACCGCAGCATGTATCAAAAATCATCATATTATCTGATTCGATGGCAGTTATATCGGCGTTAACTTCCTCTTCGGACTCTCCATTGTACCGCACACTATTATATTTTGTTCTCAGGCACGTGAAGGAGGTACGCTTGTCTTGGGTCCTTGGCCATACGGACATCAGGGGCAACGAGCAAGCGGACCATTTAGCTAATCTCGCCGTCACAGCTCCCATTCAATTCGGAATTCCTAATCTGGCTCTATTTGCATCTGCGAGACTAAGACGATATTGGCATTTAGACGCCACCCGTTCCGATTCACTTTTATCATTTGAAGAGTTCCAACATTTAAAGTTCGGGTGGAATGTTCATGTTTGTGGCTCTCGGCAATGCGAGGTGACCTTCACCGAGCTGCGCTGCAGGGTTCCAAGGCATAATTTCTATCTGTTCAGATCAGAACTTTCACCTACAGAACTATGTGTGCGGTGCCAGGTCCCCGAAACCATCGAACATTTTTTTCTCGATTGTCGCCGTTTCTCAACAGCTAGACAACTGTTTTTGAAGGAGCCGATTGAGCGGTTGGGGTTTACTTTATCGATAACACTTATATTGTCTATTGGCGCATCAAAGCTGGGGTTTGCAAGAAGGGATATATATAATTGCATTCAAAATTTTCTTTCTGCCTCAGGTCTTTTGAGTTGCTAAACGGTGCTGATTAATGGGTAATTCGGGTTTCCTTTTACAGCCTCTTTCCGGAAATAAGTATTTTGAAGTCCCCACGTATTTAACCGGTTTAGCCCTGGCCAATCCCCCCTTGTGGGTACGTTCCAAAATATTTGAGGACATCATCATCATCATCACCCACAGCAACTCTCGGGTGTGCACTCCGTAGGCCTAACGTTTGGGTTTGGAGTCAAGGTACAGCGCGAATCGCTACCTGCTCCTTGTCGTTCGCTTCGACTCGAAATGGAGCAATAGGATAGACGCCGGCTTCATAACGCGGTGACCCATGTTCGATTCCGTCCACGGCCCCGCACGGGGCACCTTGAGCAATCTTGGTGACGGTACTGGCGATACCGCGGACCCCGAGCCCCCAAACATACGCTGGATCCAACCGTGGCAATGTGTTTATAGGTGGAGGGTTAGAAACCACGAACGGTGGCCGTCGGAGCCCAGGTCAAGCTCCGGCGGATGGGCTCCCTGTCTGTTCACCAGGCAGGGAGCTCCGGGACCTCCTCAGCTATCAGGGTAAGGTTGTGGAAGAAAGTACCCCCGTCCCCTGCTTCTATACATACTGTATGGCATTTTCAAAACCCCCCCCCCCAAACGTGATCGGTCCCTGAAAAGGGGCCGCACCGAAGTATCTTTTCCTCCTTTGTCTTCGATCTCCATTCCAAAGCCCGATAATTTCTCGCGCTTCCTGGTAATGGAATCCCTGGATAAATCAAACCCCATCACTTCCCAGTCTGTCTTTATCATCTCCAAGTTCCTTGAAAGCGTTGTAGGCAAATCGTACAAAGCTAAAAAGCTCACAACGGGAGAAGTCCTAATTGAAGTTCAAAACAAGCAACAATCTTGTAACCTCTTGAAGCAAACGCGCATGGTCGATGTCGACATCAAGATCACGCCCCATCGCAGTCTTAATAGCTGCCAGGGCGTGATCTCTGATAGAGATCTAATAAATGAGACTGAAGCAGATCTGCTGGAAGGGCTTAGCGATCAGGGCGTAACAGCTGTGCGGCGAATCACGATACGCCGAAATGACCAAATAATACCTACTAAACACATAATCTTGACATTTGACCGCTAAACACTTCCCGAATCGGTCAGCGCAGGTTTCCTGAGATGTCCGGTCCGACCCTATGTGCCGAACCCACGCCGCTGCTACAAGTGTCAGCGGTTTGGACATGGCACTAATGCTTGTCGTGGTCGACTAACATGCGCCAAGTGTGCACAACATGATCACGCATCTGACAACTGCCCGTCACAAACCCTCATCTGTGCTAACTGCAAGGGACCCCACGGGGCCTACTCTAGAACATGTGAGAAATTCAAACAGGAGAAGGAGATCATCAAGATAAAAGTGACTGAGAATCTTACCTTCCCAGAGGCGCGAAAGAGGTTCGCCTCTTTCCCCCTGGGGAGGTATGCCGACGCAGCTCGCCGGGGGGCGGAGCGGCGTCTGGTTTCGGCGGGGACCCAGTACCGCGAGTCAGACTTGGTCCCGCCCCCGCCCCCCCCTGGGTTGCCTCTGGCAGCCCAGCCCACCTCCACGCCGCTCGCTGAGCCAGCAGCGGTTGTGGTGGCAACCTCTTCCGTCGGGACCGGTGCCGCTCCCGTCCGTGCCTCCCCATCAACCAGTGCGTTGGAGGGTGCCATGGACACCACGGGCCCCGGACCGGCTCCCACCACCACCGCACCGCCCGTGCCACTTCTGGTGCCCCCGACACCAGCGGCGGTGGCGGGTCAAACGAAGGGCCCCCGAAGGGGGGCCAAGTCCGGGGGGCCCGGTTCGACGGGCACACCCAGGACATCGGACGACGAGATGGACGTCGTGCCGTTCTTGCCTGCAACGCAGCGCAAGGAGCGGCCTCCGTCGTCCAAGCCTACAGATAGGCCGCCCAAAAAGCCCAATCCAAGAGTCACAGCCCCGAAAGACGACACATAAACATACACACTCCAGTAGCTCTCACACTAAATAATGGGAAGAGAAAATATTGTTCAATGGAACTGCAGAGGCCTTATGAATAATCTTGACGACGTGTATGAGATTCTGCATACCAATCAGCCAAGTGTAATGTGTGTTCAGGAAACACATTTGAATTCTAAACACACAAATTTCTTGAATAGTTACCTGGTATACAGGAAAGACAGGGATGGCTGCACACACTCTTCTGGGGGTGTGGCCATAATCGCCCGGAAATCTTTAGCATGCCACCCTGTCACTCTGAACACTATCCTTGAGGCTGTAGCAATACGCTTGATAATATTTAATAGGTTGATAACGGTATGCTCCATATACATTCCTCCTGATGTTTCACTTTTAAGCTCTGACTTCGAGGCGCTAGTTGACCAGCTGCCCGAACCATACATCCTGACAGGCGACCTTAATGCTCACAACACTCTTTGGGGCTCTTCTCGCACGGATGCCCGAGGTCGCCTTATAGAGAAATTCCTTACATCTTCAGGAGCATGCCTTTTCAACAATAAACAGCCTACATATCATAACATAGGACACAACACATACTCATGTCTTGACTTGGCTATTGGCTCCGCAGTTCTCTTTCCTCTTCTCGAGTGGGGTGTGGCAACTGACCCATACGGTAGTGACCACTTCCCCACCTCACTTACATACATAGGTAAAGGCCCATGCAGTCCATCTTCCCATAATAGGTTCAATGAAGCACGAGCTAACTGGAATACATTTACAGAGACATCCAAACTACACCACACATCCATAGGACACCTACACGTAGATGAAGCCGCACAACTCCTCACGGCGCACATCCTCGACGCCGCCGAAAGGTCCATTCCCCACGCCTCTGGTGCCCCGCGCAACCAGCGGAGGCCGTGGTGGAATGAGGACTGTAGGCGGGCGCGAGAGGCCCAGAACAAGGCGTGGGGTATCCTCCGTCGGTACCCCACGTCGGGAAACCTCCTCTTGTTCAAACGGGCCAAGGCGTTAGGAAAACGTGTGCGCCGTGGGGCAAAACGAGAGAGTTGGCGTGCATTCATAACATCAATAAACTCTTACACAGACACAAGGAAAGTGTGGACACGAATACGTAAACTCAAGGGACAACAAACACACAGCCTGCCTCTGGTCAGCACTACAGGGGACACACTCGAAGACCAGGCTGACACACTCGCACAACACTTCCAACACGTGTCCAGTTCAGCACACTACACAAACACTTTCCTGAAACATAAAGCCTGTTGTGAAAAGAAGTCCCTACGCGACAGCAACAAATCACAGACTTCTTACAACTCCCTGTTTTCACTACATGAGCTGAGGGCTGCTCTAAGCACGTGTAAACCCTCAGCTCCAGGCCCAGACAACATCACATACACAATGATACAACACCTGCACGCAGACACACTTCTAACACTCTTACACCTCTATAACAAGATCTGGCTTTCGGGGCACATTCCAAACTCTTGGAAGGAGGCTATAGTTGTAGCTTTCCTGAAGGAGGGAAAGGACCCGTCGTCCCCCTCAAGCTACCGTCCTATAGCCCTGACGAGCTGCCTGTGCAAGCTCTTCGAGAAGATGGTAAATCGCAGGCTCGTGTACTTCCTCGAGTACAACGGTCTTCTCGAGAGCTGCCAGGCAGGCTTTAGGGTGGGGCGATCGACGAACGATCAACTGGTAGCTCTTGACTCGTACATCAAGGATGCCTTCGCGCATAAGCAGTATTGTTTAACTGTCTTCTTCGACCTTGAAAAGGCATACGACACCGCTTGGCGTTATGGGATCCTTAGGGACCTCAAGTCATTCGGTGTATCGGGTAACATGTTAAACACTCTTGTTAGTTACTTGTCAGACAGAACGTTTCGAGTAAGAGTTGGTTGTGCACTCTCAAACGTTTACGTGCAAGAAAATGGCGTGCCACAGGGTGGCGTGTTGAGCTGCACTCTCTTCATAGTAAAAATGAACTCTCTTGGTAAGGCACTGCCACCTACAATCTCTTATTCCATGTATGTAGATGACGTGCAGATATCCTATAAATCATGCAATCTGTCAATCTGCGAACGTCAAGTCCAGCTTGGTGTAAAGAAACTTGCCGGCTGGGCAGACAAGAATGGTTTTAAATTAAATCCTGTAAAAAGCTCCTGCGTTGTGTTCTCCAGGAAGCGCGGGGTCCATATTGACCCAGACATTACTCTTAATGGCGTGTCGCTTCCTGTGAACAAGGAGCACAAGTTCTTAGGTGTTGTGTTTGACCAGAAACTCACATTCATTCCACACATCAAGGAACTTAAACATAAATGTCTGAAAACAATGAATATACTTAAGGTTCTCTCCCATCAATCTTATGGTTCCGACAAAGAACTCCTACTACGGCTCTATACTGCTTTGGTTGGGTCTCGTTTAGACTATGGCAGTGTGGTATATGGGTCGGCGACTAAAACAGCGTTGCGAATGCTTGACCCAGTGCTACACTTGGGGCTTCGTCTCGCCTCGGGTGCTTTTCGCACTAGCCCTGTCGAGAGTCTGTATGTCGAGTGTGATAAGTGGAGCCTTGAGAACCAACGAACGTACATGGACTTGCTATATGCTTTTAAAATTTCATCACTGAATAATCACCCTTTTTATCCTGTCTTTAACGATACATCAACATCTCTGCTCTTTGCAAATCGCCCATCCGTTCCTCTGCCCTTTTCACTGAGAGTGAGAGAGCGAGCCTCGGATCTCAGTGCTTCGTTTTTAGATGTGTACAGGTCATCCTTTTCTAACAGTTTACCGCCTTGGCAAGTTCGCCCTGTGTCGTGTGACCTCTCTTTTATGAGACTTGACAAAAATCGTGTACCACGAGCTGCAATACTGCAGCACTTTCTGTCTTTGCAGTTTAAATACACATGTGCAGAATTTTATAGTGACGCTTCTAAAACCTCCAGTATGGTGTCGTGCGCTGCTCATGGTCCTAATTTCAATGCAGCCAGAACCATGAGCGTGCACACATCAATTTTTTCAGCGGAAGCGTATGGAATCTTACTGATTGTACGACACATCCTTGAAAATCAAATTCCCAATTCCATCATATATACAGATTCTTTGAGTGTTGTTCGCGCACTGTCATCGCACAAGCCCCCCAGAAACCACATAGTTAATCTTGTATTCTGCACTATCATGTCCGTGTATGCACAAAAGCATGAGGTGGTCCTCTGCTGGGTCCCAGGACACGCAGGGATCTCTGGGAACGAGTTGGCAGACGAGAGGGCCGGTGCGGCTGCACTCAGGAACACTGTGGACATTACAACGGTACCCTACACAGACCTCAAGCCACACATAAGACAACACCTGCGCAGAACATGGCAAACACACTGGGACGAACAGACAGACAACAAACTACATGTAATAAAGCCACACTTGGGACGGTACACAACTGACTCACACAACAGACACACGGAAGTCGCCTAGGGTAGGCTGCGGATAGGGCACACCCATGCGACGCACTCGTATCTGCTGACGGGATCTTCTAGACCCCAGTGCGGCAGGTGCGGAGAGGCCCTATCCGTAGTGCACATACTAATCACATGCAAGGCACTTCACACAACACGACACAAACACTTTAGAGAACTCTACAGACAACATATTCCCCTACATCCATCGTTTTTCCTAGGTGATGATGCCATTGTTTCCGTGAAACGTGTGTTTGAGTATTTGTCCAACGTCAAGTTTTTAAACCTCATCTCCTATCACGCATAATCATATCTGGCCCTATACACCAGCCATCACCATTGCCGTTAATTGATTTTATTGTTATTTTGGCTTTAGTAGCCTATATTTTATTTTAGATACTTTTGTTTGGCGCTCTTTGCCCCAGCTGGCCTTGCGCCAAAAAACTCTAACGATCATCATCATTCCGTCCACGGAAAGCGTTTTTTTTAATACGAAAGTGTTTTATTCCAGGATACACAAACATTTGAGTGACGTCATATCCGTCACGGAAGTGACGCCAGTACAAGGAAGCAAACGGCCTGAAAAGGGTGCACCCCTGCACACAGGGTCTTTTTGCGGGGAAGCAACCTTTATACCCAAAGAGTACGTTATACTTAGGGTTGTTCGTTTTCAGGTTTTATATTTTAACACGAATGGGTTTTATCCCGGGATACACCAAGATTTCACTGGCGTCATATCCGTCAAGGAAATGACGCCAGTACAGCTTTGCCGAAGCGACCCGCCAGCAGGACGTCGCTCGCCAAACACACCCATAAGACAGCCGCCGACCCGCAAATCATGCTCAAGTGCAGATTTCGCTGCACATTTCACTTTCGTGGGTTACCGATTCCTATGACAGAGGAATCAACCACAATTTTTTCTTTCATTTCACCCACGCGATCATTCATCATCGTCAGAGAAAGTTGGCTTTTCTGCAAGGCGTTTTTGTGTTACATTCGCCATCAGTGCGAGCACTAAACCTTCGCTTTAAAATAGTACATGAGGCTGAGTGCATCCACTGTAGTGATCATTCAATCAGCTGCAAAAATACATTCCGTCACTGCAGTGGCCTTACATGGGCGCTCGAGATCGGCTGTGAGACGTCGCGAGTCACACCCAGGAAGCATCGCCGCTTTTCAGGCTAGCAATAAAAGTACTTCAGTAACAATAAAAGCCTTTCACTCACTCACTCGACTATCACGTATGGAGCGGCCTGCTAGAAACGTTTGAGGCCGAATTCATGAAAAGAGAGACACTTATCTTTCGACCATGACCGTACAGAACCGGTTAACACCAATATTTTCGGCCCGGCCCCTGCAAAACAGCTTCACAACAGGCGATGTGCCTTACAGCCAGAGTTCTTCAGTACTGTGCAAAAAAACTTGAAGCTACAAGCAAAGACACTACCGCACAGCTTCAGTTCAATAAAACATCAAGGGAATGGCAAGGGCAAATGTAATTTATTATAATTTTGCTTATCAAGCAAATATCGACCGGGTGCTGAGGGTGGAGGGAGGGGGATGGCGTGATGGACGTGTCGAAGCAGGCAAATCTTGGGACAGGGGAAACGGAAGAGCTTTCTGGAGACAATGTTCAAGGAACAGTCGGACTGTCAAGGCCTCCTTGTGACTGCACGGCCAGCCATCAGGATGACGGGCTGCGGGTACAGATTCGAGCAGTCAGACTCCTTCGCACTCAGGGCCGCAGTCCGGTTCATGCTGCAGGAGAGAAGAGTTCTTTTGTGGTACTGCAGTTTCTTGAAACATTCCGAGAACACTTAGTCATCAAGCCACACGTGCTTTGTAAGTAGGCCTCCCCATCAACGCAATACGATATGCGAGGTGTATGTCCTTTGCAACATCCCCAAGGCACCGGTTCTGGAAGGGCAACCCCTCCGCCCGTAATTTCACGAGAAGTGCCTACGCCTCAGCAACACCTGCAAGTCCTAACAACGCTCGTGAATGCCGTTGAGTTTTGACTTGTGGATCCAAAATAATGTTATTCTCTCTTGAAGGACATAAAGCACGATTTCTTTTTCTTTACCAGGTGGACATGCTTTCAGTTTTGTGTAGACACGTACCTGGCAGCAACATAAACAGTTACCTATACTGAAACAGTTTTGCAGATGAGGTGAATGGGTAGACTGGAGCACAATATGAACACTCGCGTATTACATAGGATCACGCATTACCTTCGCGAAAAGTGAGCCCTTTTTACTGCCTGATTAAATTTGTTCGTGACACGAAGCGTTGGCTTCGCGAACACACTTGCGGCTTCCTCGCCGAGTATTTTGTACAAGACCCGTCCTTTGAAAGAAAGCCAGACGCAAAAGAAAGATGCGGAGAAGTTGGCCAGTCACGGCTGACTTCAGCCACAAATTCAAATCACTTTTACCATATTCCAGGCTTTACCATGCTATTCCTGCATCCCCCTGGGGACCACGTTACTTTAAATGGCCACCACGGGTAGCCTCCGCATTCATGGTTGAGATCACCGTGATGAGTGAACGGAGCGACTATCCTCAGACTGGAACGGAAGGCAACGCGGCAAATGTTCAAAGGAGGCAAATATGCAAATAATATTTATGAAGGAAAAGTTTTTTTTTCTTTCTACGTTGTTCCGCAGGTTGTTTATGTTGTTCCCAGGTTGTCTGTGGCCAGCCAAGCGTTGAACGAGCCCAATACAGAGTGTGGCTGAGTTTCGGCGCACACCATTAAACGAAGCATAAAAGAAATAGGTTTGACGGACGTAGTTTTTTTTGGAAACAAACCGTGGTACACCAGGATTCTGTAGCCTGTTAGAGATCCCATAGTGATCAAAGGCATTTGTCGCCCGCCACCTCACGCCTCATGGCCCAGAAGTGGCTTCGGAGTGTACAAGTTATTTCCTCTTAGTTTCGTACCATTAGCGGCAACCTTCGAAAGC
This sequence comes from Haemaphysalis longicornis, assembly GCF_048455015.1. Classification (NCBI taxonomy): domain Eukaryota; kingdom Metazoa; phylum Arthropoda; class Arachnida; order Ixodida; family Ixodidae; genus Haemaphysalis; species Haemaphysalis longicornis. Next base: position 241,544,322 of record NW_027526203.1, on the reverse strand, counting down.
TTACCGTGCGCTACTCGGTTGGCGGTGCGCCAATAACCTACTCATGAATTCCAGCGCTTTCCTTTATTTTGAATTTTTGAGGCGTCAGCAGGAGACGAGGCAAAACAAGCTTCGAGCAGTTTGGGCATTTTTACGTGTCTTCGATTCGTCTTCGCAGGTGTCTTCGATTCACTATGCAGCTTCAAGTTTCGACGCATCTACAGGTGACTTAAAAAGTTCATTTTCCTGACATAGTTCTCAATTCCTCAGTACTTTGCTTGCAGACAAGAGAAAGAGCGCTTTCAAGTATAAATACTTGCCCCTACACTTTGTGTAGTTCATTTATTTCTAGGTCCCCAATATTCGCTACAATTTCGATCCTGCAACCCCGTCTAGCGCATTCGTAATCGACAACCCCACCGCAGTACTGCACGCACGCGTGGCCATTCGCGAATTTTGTGCACACCTACAAACCACAGATATACTGGCGGCGATGAGAAAAGAGTGAAATCACAGCGTGAAGTATAAATGATAGTCGTACCAACTGGCGGTTACCACAACTACTACTCTGGAGAAAATTGGCTGAGGCTATACGCACGACATCGTGCATTGCTACCTATATGCTTATACTCAAGGCGTTGTTATGTTCTACAAGGCACCTCCCCACCCCTGCCTCTCGGAAATGCGGCACACAAGAGTAATGAATTGAGCGAACTCTCGAAAAACGGAATTCCCAGAGTGCTGAGCAGTGCTTTAGTTGTCCAGTGCCGAAATCGGCCTAAAACGTACCATTTCTCTCGAGATAAGAAAAGTAAGGCTGGGAAATACAACAAATTGAATTTATTCGGGAAAAGCTGTACATTGTAAAAAATTACTCCCACCTCCCCTCGCGGGAACCCCTGTGTAGATGCGACGCATAGGGGGTTCCGTTGTTTCCGTTAGGTTGATTCTCCCATCGCGTGAAACGTGCCGTGAACCCCCTGCCGCGGCTATGACGCAACGTGGCGCGGCTATGACGCAACACAATCCAACACAATCCACTTTAATCCAATCCAAATCCAATCCAAGCCAAGCCAAGCCAATCGAATCCAATCCAATCCAATGCCCCTCGCGAGAGAGTGTTCGCTATAGGAGAGGGGGTGAGCGGCGGAGAGCGCAGCTCGCACGGCGAGGAGAATGGGGGAGGGGTGTGGACGGAGGGACAAGGGAGGGACAAGGCGAGTGAATGAGATGCACTCGCATCTAAAACGACTGGCCATTGCAAAAAATTCCCCGCATTTCCCCGAGGGGAAGAATGTGAAAGTGCGAATGCAGGAGTTGAATTTGCGCGGTTCGGTAATGTTCGCGAAAGAGAGATCACACACACACACACAACTACAAAGAAAGAAAGATGCATTTATTCACAGACACCTATTTGTGTTGTCGTTGTACTTGATTGCTAGAGCGGATCTCAGCTTTGAAATTTCGTGTCAGTACTCCCTTAAGCGGGTGCATTAGCCCTTCTCACGCCCGATTCCTGGCCAATCCCCCACGTGGGTATGTGCCATGTCAGCGGCCAGGCAGCGCGCGCCCATCTCCCCCCGTTGCCAAGGAAGACGAGGAGATTCCTGGCCAATCCCCCACGTGGGTATGTGCCATGTCAGCGGCCAGGCAGCGCGCGCCCATCTCCCCCCGTTGCCAAGGAAGACGAGGAGCGCGCGCACCCGCAGCTGTTGCTATGTGGACGGACGGCGGTCACCGGAATTCAGGGTCGCTTATAAAGTGCATTCGCACTAAAAAAAAAAAAAACGAAAGTTCAAACTAGATAGTACTCGAACCCAGAGCTTCTGTTGTAAAAATGACTGGTCATTGTAAAAAAAAATAAAAGTTCAAACTAGCGAGGATTTGAACCCAGAGCTTCTGTACAGAGCTTCTAACGTTACCACGACACTATGGAGGCAAGCATTGGTTTCGACGTCTGGAAATATTGCCTCATGCACACCCCTGTCTAACGACGACAGTGGTTGAACGCATAGCTTTCTCGTACCAGATTCGTTGGTTGTCATCTGTGTTCGGACTAAGTTTCTACCATGTGGAAATGGAGCAATCGGATAGACGCCGGCTTCATAACGCGAGGGACTGAGATTCGATTTCGGCCACTGAAGCGTTTTTTTTTCGTTCACTTCACCCAAGACCATTCTTCATCATCATCAGAGATATTTGGCTTTCCTGCATGGCGTTTTCGCGTTACAGACGCCATCAGTGAGAACACCAAAGCTTCACTTTAATAAAGGGTCGGTCTTAAACCATTTCGCGCAAACTACACGACGTGCGTATAGCCTAAGTCCTGAAAATTACGAAGTAGCGAGGTAACGTACCCTAAACGCGAACGATCCAAAGAAAGCCCCATTTCTGGTTATAATTTATGCTGATTAAGATGATCTAGCGCACGGTGAGTGGTGATTGGTTGGAGCTTTTCGTGTATGCAGGGAGAGGCACACCACGTTACCACGGTATCGATATCAATGTTACGGGACGGGAAACAAAGGCGAAACTTCCAAGTTCGCAGGTATAAAATAGGTGCCCTTAGTAATACGCATTTTTAGGTGTATTCGATTTGGCTGCACTCGCTGCACTCATTCAGGTAGTGCAGCACTCGCCTCTTCAATTTCCGAGTGCCGCTGCGGCGCCTGCACTTTTCTCTTCGATTTACCGATTGTGCAGAGTGTGCAGGATGAGTTCACGACTTTCCCTGCACTTCCAAGGAATAAGGAGGTGCAGAAGCAGACGACAAAAGCGCAGGAGTGGTTCTGCAGTGGCGGCGCCTGCGCTGCACTGGCTGAACTGATTCTGAACTCATGCACAAAGTGCAGGCCAAATCGAAGAAACCCAATATCTACTGGAAAATGCAGTTGGCTTAGCATTTCCTGCTCTATGATATTTCGCAAGAACATTGGTGCTATTGTATAGCTGAGCACCGCTATGGTACGACCAAACCAGTTTATTCTTACCTCAAAATTTTGTGGAGTCGTTGCCTCCCACTGGCCCAGCACCCGTCGGAACCGGACTTCTAATTGCCGTTGCCGGCAGGTGGGGGCGCCTGAACGCTTTGCTTGCTTGGAGACTTCTTTCGCGACTTCCGGGGCTTCGCCTTCGACGCAGCGTTTTCGGCACCGTTGGAGCCGGCAGTGTTTTTCTTCGGTCGCCTCGAAGTCGCTTTCTTCGCCTTCTTGTTCTTGGAGCTGCCGCGAGAACGGCTTTTACCCGCTGTCTTGCGCTTTTTTCCCCGTCCGGTTCCACCTTTGTCTTCGGCACCCTTGGACTTTGCCGCTCGCTTCTTAGGCGCTTTGGAGCGCGACCTAGACCGGGACTTGGCCCTTTTCCGAGCCGCGGTGGCCGTCTTCTTAGCGGTCTTGGTCTTCACGCGCGAGCGGCTCCTCTTCCGGGAAGCCGAGCGGGAACGCCGCCCAGCGGACTTGCGCCCCTTGCGCGTGGCAGCATGGGTGGCTCCTCCGGAGGACTTGGACCTGGACCTCCTGGCCTTCTTTCCCGGGCTCTTAGCGGTTGCGCGGGCTCCGCCCTTCCGAGTGACGGCCTTATGGCTCCTAGCCCTTGAACGGGAACCGGAGCGAGACTTGGCTCGGGCGGAACGCTTGGGCGTGGCCCCACGCCTTGCTCTCTTCACCGGGGCTTTATCGGCGGCCTCAGCCTTGCCCTTCCCAGCTGCGGTCTTGCGGGCACGACGCCTGGACCGGGACCGGGACCGGGACGCGGAGCGAGACGCGGCGCGGGCGGGACGCTTGGCCCCAGCCATGGTGGTGGGACCGCCGCCCTGCTTCCCCCAGTTTCAGCCGAGGAGGCCGAGGCCGCCCAGTTCAGTGCAGCCGGCGGTGGAACCGACGGCGGCGCGCGGTGCAAGTGCGCGAGGAGTGCCGTCGCGTGCGCCCGCGCAACGCAGCAGATGGCAGGGATCCCATCTGGCGGCAAAGTCTTGCGACCGTGCGAAATGCATTGTGACCAAGAAGCGTTCAAAGTCAATTTAGACAAAGGAAAAGAAACTAGGCAATACGAAATGAGGTATCAAGAAGTAGTTTATATTCATTTCTTTATATGTGCGTTATTCTCTCTTTCTTTTTGACAATAGAAACGAGCGAATATAGCACAGCTGTGGCTTACCAGTCAATACCCTGCGGGGGTATGGGTGATTGCTTTTGGCATCCCCGATTACTCCCGCAATGTTCGTACATTTTGACCGTTTAAATGTCATCTGAGGCACTCCACTGAGATCTCCCACCCCTGTACTTCTATTTAGAAATTTCATCATACAGTGTGATGCCTACCTGACTGAAATTGAAGCAAACGGTCTGCAGGGACATACATGATGTCGTATCCTCGTCGTGATAATCGTCCCCTGCGATAACCGATTCCTATGCTCCCAAAACAGGATGGCAGATAAGAAAACAGAAGAGAATGGCGCCACACTATCATCCGTCTTGTTAAGGATGATTGTGGTCCCCTTTTGGGCTTAAAGGAGTACTGACACGAAATTTCAAAGCTGAGATAACTATGTAAAACGCTTCCTTTTTATCAAGAGATATCTTCCAGCAAGTTTCAACAGCAACCGTTCAGCGAAACATATTTAAAATCCATTTAATCTTCGCCCGCACGAGAAAGCCCAGAGCGGGCCGACGTGACATCATCTGCTACGTGCCCCAAACTGCCGACGTCGGGGCTCCCGTGACAAAGCCGACGCGCTGGCTGTGGTTGGCGCGCGCCGCTCGGGCGTGTGTACACGTCATGGTTTTGGGACTGACGTCATGCTGCCCGGGCCTGTGGGGACGGCGAAGACCTCGGCCGGTATGGGCGCGCGCGTCCGCTCGCTCGCGCGCTCTTCCAGAGAGGCAGCGATACGGCAAGAATGGTGACGCCATGTGATACATGCTGTCATGGCGGCCGCTCGGCGTTTTTTTCTCGAAACCGAAACTGGCACGAATAAACGACGCCGTAAATGAATGTTTACGCTGCGCTCGACCGTCTAATCTGTCATTCTATGATTAGTGGGCTGGTAGGCACGCATAGCAGCGAAAAAAACGTAACATAAAAATTTCGTGTCAGTACTCCTATCAGGTCGAAACGTTGGAAATAAAGTCTCCGAAGAGCGTATGGGCTTAAGAGTGACATGTGGTCCATACAAGGGGGAGCGGAATTATGACTCCTTTCGACGTCGCTCGTTAATTGTGTCGCACTGAGGGGGCGCTTCAAAAATAGTGGGTGTATGTTTCTTGCGTTCGAATATTACCACTATCTGCCATCCTTGTTTAGATTCTTACAAATTTCTACGGAAGAGGAATTAGAGTTCAATATTTCGGAAAGCCTGAAAAACACAAACGATCCCACGACGATAATATTACCCAAAGCGACAGCTTCTGAAGAATGCGTAAGCCCTTATATGGTTATTCTCCAAAGACAATATCTCGCACGGTTGAACCTAACGTTGTCGCTTTCAAATGACAAAATTTAAGTCCCGACCAAAAGGCATGTGCCGCTGGGCATAAGTGGATATTGGTGTGAGGCAGATTACCCATGACGTGCACTAGGAAGGTAGTGGCCGTGCCACTTTCGGCCAATACCGCGCGGTGATGCGCGTCATGTATGTGGGGGCATGGGTCCGGACCAGGAACGGCATGTATTTTCGATGCGGCTGTTCGCATTTGCGGCGAAATTGAAATACTACTTCCGCCCCATTAGGACGAGGCATAAAGCGTGACCAAAAAACCGAAACTAGGTCGTTTACACTTGTGATGAAGAACTTATCATAACTGATAACTGATGAAGAGCTTATCATAACTAATGGCACGATAAGGCGGAGAACGCCACACAAGAATGCAACATTCCTTTTATAGTTGCACAACCTAGTTGCTTAACTTACCCCGGGTACAGGTTATGCATAACACTACTCGCGTCAGTATTGCGGATACCCATCTAGTCTTTGCTCGTTTGATTGTGCGGGTTTCGGAGGAGGATACGAGGAGTGATGATAAATGAAAAATGGGCCTGCTTAGGCATGCACCGCGAAAAATGGGAAGCAGTCGCTAGATTGAGAGGAAGCAAAAAAAGTAAAGGGTTATTGTTTCCCATGAATGGTTTTCCACCTCAGTTTGTTTCTCTATTCACCGAAATCTCTGTCCTTATTTTATTTACTTTTTTCTCTCGCTGCTTTTTTTTTTACTCCGCAGTATTTTTTTTGTTGGTGGTGGGGTTGGGGCAGCATTAACGAATGGGGAGATTACGTCCCCTTGTGGGAACAAGCCCAGTCTTTTGTGTGCGCACCCACTGCCATCTGCTGCCATCTGCTGCTTATGCAACTGCCAATAAAGCTCCGGTCAGGGACTACCCAGGAATCGAATTGGGGGGAGGGGTGTCTCAATACCGGGGGGGGGGGGGGGGTGCAGGGGAGGCGGGAGGCTACATAAGCTATACAAACGGTTTCTCTTTTAGTCCACTAGTTAAATAATAGACGTCTATTAACCAATGCTCCTGCCGCACAAGCTGATGCGGACCACCTAGTATGTGCGTGTCCTTCACTAAACTCAGCCAGAAAGCGACACCTGAGAGGCACAGGCCTCCATCCTGGAAGACCCCCCGACCTCCAGCGGTGGCTCTGGGGACCCCACCACCGCTCCCTTCTTCCCTTCCTCCTAGAGACGGGTGCCCATCTCTACCTGTAAATTGGTTTTTATACCAACGGACATTCTATCGCAAATAAAAAAAATGCTCACCACCGCGACATATGTTCCCTTTTTCTCTATCTACACCTGGGAGGCTTTATTTTCTATTTTATCACAAAAAACACTTATTTTTTTAGAAATTCGGTTTTTAACGAGAAAGGTCGCCATTCAGTTTTTACGTCTGACCATTTTTCAAATGTCTGACCACTGCGACTGTTTTGTAAAACCGAATTTTGTTGCCGAGAAATTTTCTTTTTCTTCTGCGGTGTTTCATTTGGCATTAAATTAGCCGAAGAGTGTGTGCAGCCAGAAGTGCTGCAGAACTGATGTTTTTCCATTGATAATTTGAAAGATGGTTATTGGTGGAAAACGTGAAAACAGGCATATAATGAACGGAGACTCCTTGTTGACGGAAAAACTAGTGGTGCGTACATAATTAAGCTGGTCAGGAAACTAAATGCATCCAAACTTGAAGAAAAGGCCGGGGAACACAACGCCTCTGGACAGAACAGACAGGCTGAACGCCTTTTGAGCCAGCCACAGACGATTTCAGAAGGGTTAAACGAGGTGGCTAAAAGTGCGGACGACAAAACTAGGTTTATGAGAAAGAACATGACTGTCGCATCTTATTTTCTTTTCAAACACGCGATGAGAAGCTTAACATTCCAGCTAACCGAGTACAAGGAACTGATTCTCCGAAATCTGCGATAAGGACTTGCAGGCTGCTCTACAGCGCTGCGGTGTTTTTAAGCATGCTTGTCGCAAAAGAAACAAATTGTAGACTGGAAAGCAGTTCTTCCAGCAATCGGTCTGCGATACAATGAAGAAATTGGTAGCAACTTGGACACAGAGTGGAACATATCTTCAGGCGACTTCCGGAAGATTTGACGTCCACTGCATTTTTTATCATCTCTGCTCGTTCGGCCTGCACCATGCCGCAATGTTCCCCGGCCTGCGAGACGTCTTCTGCCATCTCCTGCTGCTGCCCATCACAACAGCCGCTGTTGCGCGCTCGTTTTCGGCCCCCAACAGGGTTTAGTCGTCAGAAAGAAGCCGCCTTCTTCCAAACCATGGGAACGAGCTGATGAGCATAGCTATCGAAGTTCCGGAGGTACCCGACGCGCGAGGTGCTATTGACGTTGACCGACGTGTTTTTAATGATTTCATCGCAAAAGCGGTGCAGTGCTCTAGCAAAAAAAGCCTACACGGTTGTAAATAACGTGCGGTGTTATGATGCTTTTATCTTTAAAAATGCGTACAGTTTTAGATTTTTATTTTGAAAGTCAATGTTTGCTTCTTTCGTTAGCAATAAAAACACTTTGGCATGTTTCTGTAAACGTATAAATAAAATTTCACGTTTGCGAGGTTCGAAGACTTATTTCAGCGTCTTTATTTGGGCAATTATCATATGTCCGGCCTTTAATTGATTTTGTGATTAGGGAACCTGCATGATTTGCGTCACTTTCACGCTGCGTCAAGTAAAAAGTGTCCAAATTTAATGATAAAAACTGCAATAAATAACATTGTTTTCGTCAGAAGACACTGGTATAGAACAATAACAAGCCCGCGAAGAATGAACAAAGCATATATCGACGTACATGGAGCATACCTTGCCTCCAGATGAAACAAACGAGTATGTCACAGCGACTATTAAAAGTTATGCGCAGCAGTTTACCCTTATCGCGGCATACATTCCACCTGATGCTGCATTTAACGTGGATCGGCTCCAGCCCATCGTGCGCTCGACACCGGCACCGCACGTGTTAACTGGAGATTTTAACGCGCCCCATCCCTCCTGGGGCAGCATTAAGACCACAGCTAGAGGCAGGCGCCTCTTCGATGCGGCTTGCCGTAACGGCTTGACTGTGATTAATACCGGTGAACCCACGTTAATTCGGGGCGCAGTATCGAGCACACTCGATGTCACCATGGTCTCCCTCGGACTGTCATGTAGGGCCCAGAGGCACGTGGACATCGAGTCACATGGAAGCGATCACCTGCTTACATATATCTTGTATGGTGGTCTATGTGGAGGGCCATTCAATCGACAAACTCGTTGCCCGGGCTGGTCTCTCTTTTCTGCTCTTATTGAGGAGCTCGATGGGAATTTTGAATCATACAGCGACCTAATAGACGCCATGACACGGGTGAAAGGTTCCTGTATAAAGTTTTTCTGTCTACCCTCGAAGTTCTGTGTGGACGATGCGGAGTATCAAATGCTCCGCGCGGTGCGTCGCAGGGCTGAAAGGCGTGCTCGCAAAACGTGAAGATCCAAGATATACAAGCCGCTAGACGCGCACAGAGGCACGTACAGCGACATATGAAGAAATTGGCTCGGCGGGAATGGCAGTCTATCTGCTCAAAACTAGACCCGCGAAAACCTCTCACGAGGATTTGGAGCTTAGTACGTAGCCTACGGGCACCGTCTACTGCTCTGCACCCTTATACTCTATCGCTTTGCGACAGAACCTCCTTGATCTAGATGTCGCTGAAGATATCTGCGCCAAGGTCACAGCCTTGTCGGCTACAATCTTACCTGCCAGCCTGACATCTGTCTTTCTGCCCTCTGCAAATGTGACCGCCATGGACAAGCCTTTTAAATGCAGAGCATTTCTTTAACTCACGATGTCACCCGGCGTTGGCGTGCCTCGGCGTCCGCAACAGCCGTTCCAGGTGCGCCCTCTCCCCCACTCCTCCTCGCCTGCTCTCCGCTGCTCCTCGCGTGTTCTCTGCGTGCTCGGATCGCGTTCAGCAACAGGTGGGGCGCGCATGCGTCGTAGTTTGGCGCGGGAGCAACAACAGTTGTGGCGTGATCGTGACGTAGTCGTGACGTGGTCGTGGCGCGGTCGTGCCGTGATGGGGCGGTTCTCGGCGTTCGCTCTCGCTGTCAATTTCTTTCGAACCAGATAAAATCGGGTATGTGCGCCCCCCCCCCCCAAAATGCTCTGCATTTGACCATGCCCCTCGCGAGGGGGATGTTTTTACGAAGGAACCTTTGATTTTCGAAGTTCCTGGAATGCAGGGTTTTTCGAATCACCACTCACTCAAACTCAGACTCAAAGCTGAGCAGCACATCTGCGCTCACTCAAACTCAAACTCACATTGAGCGCAAAACTCTGAACTCACTCGGACTCAAAACTCAAAATGTACTCCGAGCTCAAAATGTACTCAAACTCAAAATGTACTCAAAATTCGAAATGTACTCAGAACTCAAAACTCAACATGTACTCAAACTCAAAATGGACTCAAAACTCAAAATGTACCCAAAACTCAAAATGTACTCAGACTCAAGGTGTACTCAAACTCCAAATGGACTCAAAACTCAAAATGTACTCAAAACTCCAAATGTACTCAAACTCAAAATAGACTCAAAACTCAAAACGTGCTCAAAACACAAAATGTACTTAAACTCAAAATGTACTCAAACTCAAAATGGACTCAAAACTCGAAATGTACCCAAAACTCAAAATGAACTCAGAACTCAAAAAGGGCTGAGAACTCAAAATGAATTCAGAACTCAAATGGCCTCACAACTCTCTCGAGCTAGGAATTTACTCGGGCTCAGATGGACTCTGATTTCATTAGCACTCAGTGTTTTCAAATTCACGCGTGGTAAAAATATTTATTATGGTATAACTACTTGCTGCCTTGTCTTCCGCAAACAAGGCTTCTGCCCCGGGTCCCGTGGACATCAGCTATGCAGCTTTGTCGCACCTTGGAGACAAAGCTAAGCGCTTCCTTCTCGGCACATACAATCACAGCTGGGAAACGGGCCGCCTCGAACCGGTCTGGAAGCGCGGTCGCCTTGTTCCTGTACTCAAACCCGGCAAAATCCCAACGGAAATTGATTCTTACCGCCCATTGCACTCCTGAGCTGCGTGGGGAAGTTGATGGAGAAAATGGTCCTTGTTCGCCTAGACTGGGACTTGACAAAGCGGAACGTGTATGCCCCACATACGACTGGATTTAAAAACAGCATAGCAGAACGAAAATTCAGGGAATGTACAACTAACGGCTCTGGGCTGCCGTCGCACACCAGCGTTCCGCAAGCGCTACAGCGCGGAAGTCCACCACTCCGTCGGCGGCCCTGAAGCCGAGAGCTTCCTGCAGGGTCGGGGGTGGACCATTTTCGCGGATGTTGTCGAAGTGTCCGAGACCTGCACAGCTCAACCTCAAGTGTTCGGTGGACTTGTCACCTTCACCACAAGCACGGCACACCACACGGGCCACCTGGTCGTCGAACGTTTTCTGGCGCACAAGAGCGACAAGCCGGTGAAGGGCGTCATAAGGGGCACCCCGCTCGAGGATACGGCCCACGAGATCCAGGACAATGTTGTGCACACGCATAACCCAACGGTCCTACAGGCAAACTGAATCGGTAAGACCCGATCGGTCGCCATTGCTTTCGAAGAGCACAAAGTACCCAATTACGTGAGATACGGCAACCTGCTCACGGAGTGCACGTTGTACAGAAAACAAATCGACGTATGCTATGCATGAGGAAGAGTGGGCCACAGAATGTACGTGTGCCTGGATCCTTCGAACAAGACCTGTCGAGGGTGTGGAATCTCCAACCCCGGCGAAGACCACGAAGGTGTCCCGAAGTGTGGCCTGTGCGGAGGCAAACACCTGACCGCGGACAAGGCCTGCAAAGCCCGCTTTAAGACGGCCTACGTCGTCCGCCGGCGGCGCTGGCAACGGCGCCGAGAGAGAGGATGGAAAAGAAGGGATCATTAGGAATCTATAAAGCAAGCAAACAAGAGATCCGGAAAGATAACTTTTATGACAATAATAAAGAAAGTGCGTTGCTCTTTCAGGCGCGGGCTGGCTGCTTGAGAACTCGAACTTGCATGAGCAAATATTCGTCCCAGGATGAAACATGTGTGGGATGTGGCAGGGATAAAGAAACAATCGACCACATAGTAATAAAATGCCAAAGAATCCAGCCGGCTAGAATTGGGGGGAAAGTCCTACTTCCTGAGGCACTGCGCTTCGCAGTTGATGGAAGCATTAACTGGGCAGCAGTAGGTATTACTAAGCAGCGGGTAGAGTATTGGTGGAAAAAAAGCAGGGAAGTCGATAAAGTGTCATCCCAGCCAGGGGTAGCGGCAATGCATAATTAAAAAGAAGTACGAGTTGAGGGTTAACTAAATTAAAAATTACTAAGGTTGGCTAGATGGCGTATATGCCGTCACCCCGATTCATAGCAGTGGAAACGGAGGAAGAAGAAGACGCCGGGAGATTTTATCCCGATATTCTTCGCGGAATTCCTGGCAATTGTCCTGGCGCTACGAAAGCTGGATGTATCAATTACATCTCCAATCATAATTTCTGATTCTTTTTCTGTATGCTTAGCCCTTTCTTCCCCTAAAGACACTCCTCTTCTGCGGACGTTTCGGTCCCTCCTGCCACCTCACTTCACTGAAATTAACCTTCTTTGGGTTCCTGGTCATGCGGGGATCACATTCAACGAGACAGCCGACTCTCTAGCAAGGATAGCACTTTCTGGTCCTGTAGTAGACGTCGTAGAGCCGACACCTTTAATAACAGCAGCTAGGTACCGTTGGATGCTGAAACTCAGAGAACAGCAAGAATCGGTTTTACTGTCATTAAGTTAATTTAATCATCTTAAATTCTCATGGAAACCTGAATGGTGCCCTTCACGCAACTTAGAGGTGGTTATCACAGCCTTACGTTGTCGAGTACCCCAGTTAAATAGGTACTTGCACAGGTCTCGTCTGGCGCCAACAGCTCTGTGCAGCTATTGCAACGAAGACGAGTCTGTCGAACACTACCTGTTGACATGCCGACGTTTATCCCGACTGAGACGTCAGTCCCTAGAGCTGCCGCTTGGCAGTTTGGGGATATCACTAACAGGGGCGGCTATGCTATCGTTCGGGGCATCCGAAACGGGGTTTTGCCGCCGGGATGTATGCACTGCTCTCCTGCGCTACATTCAAAATTCTAAACGATTCTCTTTATGATTGAGATTGGTCATCCTCGCTTTAATTTTCCAGTTTTTTTTTTCTTCTCAAAACCAACTGATCTAAATTATCCTTCCTAGGCGTGTCGTAAATTGATAAGAGTACCATTCATTTTTACAATCCTCTGTTGTTTGGCCGATCCCCTGATTGGGTATGCGCCATTAATTATCAGGATCAACAACAACAACAACAACAAGGAACTGAGCCAAGAGAGGATTTTTTTTTTCTCTCTAAAATAAACCGGGTCACAGCCTAATTATTACAGGCAGCTTCTTGGCCAATCCCCCGCGTGGGTACGCGCCATGACTTAAGGAACCAACCAACCAACCAACCGACCGCAGGCGGACCCCGTTGTAGCGCCTCCATACAACGGGGCCGGTCACAAACGCCGGTCCGCAGCAGCAACAACAGTGGCGGCGAAAACGGCCGCCAGAGTCGCTCCCGATCGAAGACACGATCCGGGGGCGGCCACGGTAGCGGCAACCGCCGCTGGGAGACGGTGAACAGGGCCGCCTCGGGGTCCCGGGTCAGTTCCAAACCCCGGACCAGTTCGAGCTCCCGACCAGTTCGAGGACCTGGAGCGAGTCAACCGGACGCCGAGGGATCGCCAAGAAACAGGTGGGCTGGACCAACAGGTCTCCCGTCGCTCGAACCAGCGAGTCCGCAAAATGACAGTAGCGAAGTGACAGAACTTAAGAGGATCATAGAGCGCCAAAACGCTCACTACAGGAGAAGAACGCTCAAATACGGGGGCTTACGAATAAGATTGAAACGCTGGCGAGTAACGGCAGCTCGGCAAATGCAAAACCCCAAAACACCGCGACGGCGGCAAACAACGTCGAAGGCTTGCGCAATCTGCCGGGGAGGGACCCTCCCTCGCCCCGCCCAGGGCGGACGCCGGTAGCGGCTGGGGCCACGCAACGTGCATCAAACAATCAAGAGGCGATGGACGCCGAAGAGAGCCCTGCGAGCGGAGAGGAAGCGGCGGCCGCAGGGACCGCAACCACGGCAACGACACAGATCCCGCGAGGAGGAGAGCTGACGGCCATTTTGGCCGCAATTACCCAAATTAACAAAAGGCTAGGCAAAATGGACGTCCGACTCGAAGCTGTCGAGAGTCAGCTTCACACACTCTCGGTGAAACACGAGTGCGTAGCGCTAAAAGTCGCCACAACGTCCGTGAGGAACCGCTTCGCGTCCCTGAAAAAGGAGTGGGCCGAAAGAATCAAAGACGCGATCGCGAAAAGGTGCGGTCGACTCGAGACGTCAGAAGAGGTTGACGCAGAAGCCAAGAAGCCCAAGAAGACCGGGGGGACACCACTGTAATTTACCAATGGAACTGCCGCGGGATTCGCAACAAACAAGCGGATCGATCGATCGATCGATCGATCGATCGATTGATTGATTGATTGATTGATTGTATCCCCTTTACGTCAGGGTGGTCAAATACGTCATCGTACTAAAGAAGTTACCGTGTGCCTTGTTAAATTATTACGCTGGTCTTAGCGGTCGACTCAAATTATGTTTTGTTTGTTACAGGTGGCAGCTGTCCTACTTTTCATGTTCCCCCTTCTGCTTTTCCTCCACCAGCATTCTGATCTTCCCTAAGTTACCTTTACAGCCTTGCAGTTTGCCTTCTCTGTATAACTTTAGACCCTAGGGCTTAAGGAAGCCTACTGTCCACATATGGGTTTGGATACATACGATCCCATTCCAGTACAATGCGCGGAATTGTTTTTCTCTTTTAAGCAGGCCACACATGCCCCGTCATTTTGGGCATACTTCGCCGCAAAGCCTGCTTCTTTTGGACCCCGCGCAAGCCTGAAAGAGAATAGCACTGCCCTTGGAGTCATGATACAAATTTTCTTTACTGATAATAAATATCTGTGCTTTCTACATCTCTAACGATGTTTTCGTTTCTACCGCATACATACAAACGAGCCAGTGGCAACAGCAGCTATTATTAGCGCGTTCTGTTTGAAGGGAGACGAGCGTAAACTTATTTGATAATTCCTGTGTTTTGTGCACCTTCTCCCAGGCGGCAGTAACTCCCGGGAAAGCTTCGCCAGGGTCCCGAAGCACCGTACAACTTTGCCGACCGACTTTACCTGGACGCTGTCATAACAAAGTGCGTCGAAAAGGCGTCTGATCGACTTTCAATTCTTGCGACGATAGTGAAAGGCAATGAGAACAGGCTTTCATGAAAATGTCGACGATTGAGTGCAGTGTCGACGATTGAGTGCAGTGGGGCCTCGGCTGGCTCTCGCTGTTTGTAATGCGCTCTTGCACATCACGAAAAAATGGAAGGGATGTGAGAGGGAGACATGCCTGACTTAATTATTTACTTTACCCATCTGGGACCAATAAATGTTTATACAACCATTGCTGAGAAAACAACGCATCATTAGCTGTCGATCAAAACCAGAGAGCTACGAAACGCGTAATCTTTCAGCTATAACAAGTTATTTAGCCTTTGTCTCCCTTTAGAAGTGTATTCCTCCTAGTCTTGTGATGACAAACACTCGTCTGTAAGACTAAAGTAACCAGATTCGGAGCATGTTTAATTTTTAGGACCTTAAAAAATATGTTGGTACTTTGAAGAAAAACAGCGCAAAGCAGGGACAAAAGAAAGAAGGTATATATCACGCGGTGCAAGTGTTGCGTGATTCCCTTCTTTCTCTTTTATTTTGTTCCCGATTTTGCGCTGTTCTTAAAACTGACGTAGAACGGAAAGATGTCAGGAAGTGCCACACCACTGCTCTAATTCTCAGACAGCTGGACGGAGTACATGGAATTTCATCGTTTTCTGAGCATTCCGGACAGCTAGGCCTCAGCTATCAAATCGTGAAATAAGATATTACGTACGTCTACAGAAAAAAAAACCACAAAACAGTGCCACACACAAAAGTTTCCCATGTTCATTCATTTCCCTTTAAATGCTCACTCTGACGATGCAGCAAAGCGTCTAGTCAGATTGCTGGCCGTTCCATGGGGCAGGGGGAAAGCGTAAACATGAACTGGTTTGGCAGCTTTGAAAACACATTATCATACCCTAGTTGCTCGGACACAGTTAACCACGGTTAAGCGAACCGCGGTTAGACAAAACCGCAGTTTGCTGCGTTACACGACAGACGAAACTGCGGTTACTCCGCTAACCACGGTTAACGCTAACTGAGCTTGGCCACCTCAGTTCGGTCCCGCAAACCGCAGTTCCCGCAGCCGCAGTGCTCAAAATCGCCCAAGACAGTTCGGACGCAAGTGGCGGAGCATCAGCGGAGGCGAAAAAAAAAAAAATTCACCTGGCGTTCGGAGGAGACGAAGGTTCTCAAATAGCTAGCGCCCCAAAGCTGTCCCCAAAACGCTTGCGTTCTTTGCGTCGCTCTCGCAATCAACGCGACTACTGCCCGTCAGCAGCGGCTCGTTTCCCGATCCGCCCGAGCAACTTAGAAAAAAGCCATGCTAAATTTGTAAATTCCGTCCCCCCCCTTCCCCGCCCCCCCCCCCCAAAAAAAAATGGATGAAGCAGGCAATCATGAAGTGCTTTCAGCAGTCGGAAACGATCGACGCGCACGTCGGCCGTGCCTGCTAACACGCCAGCGCGCCTGCCCGCACGGCCATGCAAGCGGCTCGAACCCAGACCACGGCAGCAACAGCTAATCGCCACTCTTCGAAGTCAATCTGATTGTGGAAAAGAACTTACACATGCGAGAAAGTGGATGTTAGTGCGGTGAAAAATTGTGCTATGGATTGTAATTCCCAGTTGTAGAGATAGCGGCGGTCAAATATCCACCGCGATGCTAAGCCTGAAGTTCCCAACACCGAGCAGACCTGAGCAAACCAAGCCGGTTGCGAGCTGTTGGGGAAGCCCCTCTCTCGCTACGCGCGAGTGCGTCGCGTTTGGGTCTGAAGCAACTGTCTTAACGATATTTCCTGTAGTCTACACCGCTTCTCTCGTTTTTTATCGTGAGGTTAAAAGTTTGGTAAATTATTTTTGTTACGCTCACAACCAAGTGACCGCTGTCGACGCACTTGGAATTTCTCGTGTAACAACCAAAACCGCAGTTTGCGATAACAACGGTTAAAGTTTAGTAACCACGGTTAAACGTAACTGCGGTTACTTCCGCCGTGTAACTAGGGTATCAGCCACCCTTAGATTCAATCACTGCGGTCTATCACCATGTAGGTAGAAGGAACGTGGATAAAAAAATTCCCTTTATACAAGTTTATTCACTCAGAAACACATGTAGCTCGATTGCCAGCTTTTACGTGATTATTACATTCAAGTTATCGCTTTGCGATACTAACACAAAATAACAAAGGTATTTCTGATTACAATAAAATAGTCATGCGTTCTAACCTTGTCAGTGACTGAGCACTGCCACTTTCCTGCAGGATGCCATGTCGAATCAGCCATGACGTCTCACTAAATGAGCAGTTAAATTAAGAGAAATACAGTTCTTCTGTGAAAAAAAAAAGGTTGGGTGAGAACGACAATACAAATGCGCCCTCCTTAACTAGCAAGCCTAACTGTGTAGGACTTGCAACGTATTCTAAGCACTCGTGAGGATCACTGCTGTGTCGAGGGCATACTCATTGCAAGGCACGAACGCATCAGAATTTCCCAGCGGTAGTATGTAGAATCTGCCACTCTCATGTCGTTCTCGAGGGCCCACTGGTAGAACGAGGCGTTCTCGCATCCCGAGACATGGCTGCAGCTGGCTGTGGCGAGGTGGTGTAGGATTTCAAACGCAGTACAGTGAACGTGACTTGCTGTGAGAAGTGTTTCCCGCGAACATGGTTCCGGGCGGCTGCCTTGTTCATCAGGTTGGCATTGCAGGCATCGCACGTTGCATACACGTTGTGTACAAGAACCAGGTGGCGGTGCAAGAGCATCTTTGATTGAAAGCACTTAAGGCACTTCTTGCATCTGTTTTCACCTCTTCCCGACCGAGATGTCGGCCGAAAAGAGGGGCCGGCCTCACCAACAATGGCTGGCGTCTCGTACTGCTCTCCTGGTGTGGTCATGGTATCTTCCGCGGCTGATTTCAAAAGCTCGGAGGCGGCGCTGGCAACGTTCAACCCCCGGGAAGAAGGGACCATACTGCCCGCGTGGAGGATGCTCTCGTGCAAACGGCGCAGGTGCAGCGATGATGCGAGAAAGTCGCGCTGTCCACACTTTATCTGCTGCTCTGCCAGCGCGCGGTCAGTGAGTTGCGAAGAGTCTACCCATGCTCCAGTGTGCTCATGCACAACGATATCTCCTCGTACGGGCACAGCAACAACGTCAGGCTGCTCCATCATCTCAACTGCCTCCGAGCTTTTGCTCACTCCGTTTGTAACGTCTGCTTGCCTTCTGAATCCTGTACTCTGCACTCTCCTGGCTGCGGAGGCATGGAGATCTTTCAGTTTTGGAGCCATCAGCTTGACTGGCTTGCCGGGATGCGAAGCTTTGCAATGCGTGCGAATCTCCATGGAGCTGGAGGCCCTGTATTTGCACCAGCAACACCCATAGGCTCGCGACTTGACCTTTGGCACGCGGCTCGTGAGCACGGGGTTGGGGAGGATTTCATGGCTGCTAGATGAGTGGCTGTGTTGCCTCTTGTGCCACGCAATGACGTCATCGCAGTACGAGCTGAACTGGCACATCGTGCACACCTTGCGCTGCTGGATGTGTGCTTTCATGTGAGCAACAAGCTCAGTCGGGTTCGATGAGCTGTACGGGCAAGCCTCCCACATACACTGCCGGCCAGGAGGTCCCTCCACGACAGTTACAAGTTTCTCCGCAGCTTTGTCAAGTAGGTCATCAATCTTTCTTTCTTTGTCCTCAAACCGGACTTCTTCGCTTGAGTACACACCAGTGGCTCCGTGCGATGTGCGATGGTGTTCCTCGATTTCTTGCTGACTAGTAAAACACTTCTCGCAAATGGTGCAGTGGTGGGGGTAATACTGAAGATGCTCATAGAGGTGCATCCTCAGCTCCTTGGTGCACCGGTGTCGCTCTGCACAGTGTACACACTGGTACGGCTTCTCGAGAACCATGGGGCAAGCTTTCTGGCTGGCGACGAAGCTCGCCACCCAGGATTCGAAGTCGTCGTCCGCGCGCAGAGTGCATGCAGGCCGCCTGTGGGGGTGCGTCACACGGAAGTGCTCCTTAAGGTCCTCCCAGCTGAAGGTGGAGTAGCTGCAGGTCTCGCAGAGCACGGGCGCGTAGTCGAACTCCTCGAATATGTGCTTCTGCAGTTCGCACTTGTCGCGGGGCACGAGTTTGCAAAAAGGACACCACAGCGATTTGTCCCTGGCTGCGTCCGCATGCTTCATTTCCAACAGGAGGTCCAGCATCGCCGAGATCCTGAGGCTGATCTTGTGGTGCTGGACGAAGTGTTCGGTAAAGTCATCCAGCGACACCAGCCTGCAGGGGCAGAAAGGACAGCCCTTCACTGACGATGCCCGTAAAACAGCGTCTCCCTGCCCGCAGTGTTCGTGCAAGCTCTGTGGTGTTGACACCGGTATGCCATCTACATTCGAGCTTGAGGCGGCTGATTCGCACATTGCAGCTGCACTCCCTTCGAAGCTTTCTTGAAGCGTACTTGAGTGCTTCCTGAATTCTTCCGCTTGTGACTAAGTCCAGAGGGAGGAACGCTCGACGGGACTCTGGGTGATGATGCAGCTCTTCTTCCACTTGTGACTAAGTCCGGAGGAAGGAACGCTCGACGGGACTCTGGGTGATGATGCTGGCAGAGCTGCTTCAACGTGTCCCTGTAGGATGGCACAGAAAAAATGGCGCTTTGTGTAAAAGCGAGAATCGAACATCTGATGATGATTGTGGTGGCGCTTCCACGTCGCTAGCTCTTACCTATTCAAGTAAATTGGCCAGAAAAAGGGTGCTTAGCGAGAGAAACTATACTTGGTTTTAGGAAGTAAAATACATATCTAGATATATAAGAATGCATCAGAAGTAAGCGCCTAGGAAAATAAAAGTGAATACAGTATAAACAGGAGTAAAATAAGAAAAGTACAAAGCAAGTACAACGGAAAGACAATGTGGTGCAGTCGAGGTAGCGAGCAAAAAATGCGTAGGTTTGAAAAGGCTGCGGCAGCACTAGGCACGGAAAACGCCGAACCACAGAACAACACTTATATATGACAGAGGGCAGCAGCTGACGGGCCAGAGGTGCGGATGTCTGGCCGAACGCTCGGAGTTCCTAGGAGCACTGACCGCTCGCGCCACGAGGCTCGCGCAGTGAGCCTTATAGCCGTTCTTTGTAGTCTTCGGCGGAGGCGTTCCAGATCAACCGCGGCTGCCGAGGGAGCTCGCGCCGCCGGAGCAGTGCACCGCGTGACTGCACACCCTGTCACGAGCCGCGAATTACGTGTCGCGCGTCCAGAGTCGGAATCCAGCCGCCGAGCTACCGAGAGCGCGCTCGGATTCTGCCACGCAGAACAACACCGCGCCATGGCTCGCTTGCCTCCGCCGCAGTTCGCCTTCTGCTCATCGCTCGGCGCTCCTTAAATGAAGGCGGGAGGCCTTCTGACGTCCTCTTCAGGGGAATATGGGTATGGTATGGGGTAGCATTTCGGCTGGCGTACCCGCAAATTTTCCCGCCATTTTTTCACGGGGCTGCCGTGGTTGCCAGACCAGGACTGCCCTCTGTTGATTAGCGCGCATCATCCGTAAAGGCCGCGGATCTGTCAGTCCTCTCTGGTTACAAACCCCTGTGCGAGTTTATGCCAGTCATACCTCAGATATTGATCACTACCCTTAACAAGCTAGTCTGGCGTAAATTTCACGAACATTCTACGAAATCAGCGTAAATGGACAACGCAAAATTCTACGCGAGCATCAGCACACGACAAAAAATTTAATGCTGGGCCATCTTGTCGCGAGGTGAGCGCTCAAAATCGATCATCTGCGAAATATATCTTCCGCGAGTAGCGCGAAGACAGACGGGCTAATAGAGTAAGCCGCGTCCCCGACTAAACGATTATTCGAAACATCATCATGTAACACAGGGAAACAGGTTTCAGAATCTAGATGGTGGCTCAAATACCACCCTCTTCCAACGACACCTAGCTTTTATCGCTTGTGAACCGCCTATTCTGTATACTTCAGAACATGCATCCGCCGAGTGATCTCGGAAAACAAAAGGAAAGTGAGCGGTCGGCTTGCGCGTGGGATTACTAAAACGTTCATTTCTTGGTTTCGCTCCACATTTGCGCGCAACGGTAGTTAAGTGCTTCCCCCATGTCTTGCGAAATATCAGTGCATTTCGCATCTAGTTGGTCTGGTGGGTGCTACCTTGCTTAAGTTTCGACAAACGTCTTTGGCATTTCCGAAGCTGCACTTGGTTTTCCTCATTTACGTGCGAGCTGTTCTGTTTCTTTCAGACTTCGCACAACATCTATTTTTCCGTTACCTCATTAACTTTCGAATTGGTCCTTGCTATAAGGCGTGAGTGGGTACATATTTAACGAACCACAGCCTTGGAATATACTTAACATTTTCGCGTGGCTCATATTCCCATAGATATTGGGTAATCACATCCCCGAAACATATTTTTCTACGACTTAAATATTCGAAACAAAGCTGCATTCGCTGTCCGCGCTGCAAAACGAAACCAACCTCTCACTGTGCCAGTATCAGGTCTAAACGAGGCGACAATAGAAATCACTTGTGCCTGACGTATTCGGAGGTGACAGTGGTGATATGCTGCTGCCATCGTCGACGCCCGTAAGAGCGGCGAAGAAGCGCGCAGTACCGCGTCCCCGGAGAGCTCTAGTCGCCGTTTCAGCACTCTACCAGGGCGTAGCTGTTTTTTAAATTGCCCTAAACGTACTTTTTGCTTACAGACATCACCATAACAAGTTGTTTTGGGCGCGGAAAGGCAAAAATAGGCAAAAAAGAACCAAAAGTGGCGTATTTTTTACGTTTTAGCAGCACTTTACATATCTAGGGAAGTAGAAAGCATTCGGGTGTGCGAAGCCGCCAGTTTCAAACTTTCGCGCTTTTTTTCGTAGCGGCGCCCGCTCGTGGTGAACTAAGGCATCTTCCGTGGAACGTCTCTCCCTGCCTCCGCCAGATGGAGGCATCCCCCTCGCTAGGGGCACGATCAAATGCAGACCATTTCCGGGGGCGCACGACGTGAAGTAGTTTGCGTTACGTTAATGTTGTTGTACTTGTGGCAACTGCTGACGAGAGCGCGCTCGTCAGCAGTAATTTGAATGAGTCAACGATATAAGGCGCGTTCGTAGCGTCCCATTCTGTGTCGGCTTTGTGGCGCAGTGGGTAGAGCACCATGTACATTGCGTTCCGCCCGCAGGGTCGAGGGATCGAAACCAGGCGCCGGATAGTATTTTCTTTTATATAGTGTAGGGGGAGGGGTGCGGACAACGACGGTGTGGACTACGACGGGGCAACGCGGGTGACATCGTGAGTTACTGAAATGCTCTGCATTTAAAAAACTGCATGAGCCCCTATCAGCCGCGCAGCGGTCATTCCGTAAGCGCCGTGGAGAAGCGGCGGCAGGCGGCGCAGCGAACGTTGGCTCGAGGCGTATTGCCGAGCACAGCTCAACGCAGTTTAGTCCCGTGCAAAGCTCACAGAAGGAGGCCTGCCTCGCTTTCATTCGCGGCGAACGCGGTGTTTCTCTTTGCCGGGCGCAAGATGAGTCATGTAGCCCCAGATGGCCCAGCGGCGCGCATGCGTGGGAGGCGGTGGAGTTGGTCGGCTGCCGATCAGCCGAGTGCCCGCAACCACGCGCCGCCCAGCTGATCAGTTGAGCAGAACGACTGAAAACTGGGCCTTGTGCGCAGCGCCGAAAGCGGGCCCGGCGAATCATGCGATGCGCTTCGAGGGATGTGTCGCGGGAGGTGTGTCTGAGGTCAAAAGGTTAATTTGCGCATACGCGGTGAAACCGCTGGACGAAAATAGTAAAGCTTTGCTTTAAAAGGGTAGAAAAGTGGGGGTCGCAGATTTTCTCCCCCAGCCCTGCGAGGTTCTCCCTGTAGCTGATTACATGTAGCGCCCTCTGTACGGCCTCTACAAAACAGCCAAACGGACGTGGAAAAGTTCTCCCCTGTCGTCTGCGATCTGCCGCCGGCGTTGACGCCGACTGCGCCGACGGCGAAACCGTCGTTGCGCAGCGTCCATGGATGCGCCTTTCGCCGGTCTGGGGTACAGACGGCTCTGTGCGACCCTCTTTCTTTTTTTTTATGGCCCCATTGAGAAATTTCTCTATGATGCCCCTGTGTTGCTGCCTTGTCCTTTCACTCTCTCTCTCTCTCTCTTACGAGATAAGAAATAGCACGCCTGTGCGCTCGCCACGCCAGCACGATCGCCAGCGCTGCTGCGCCGTGTGACATTCTGCGGGCGCCGCTGCTTGCTAGCTGTGTGCGACTCGCGTGCGCCCTGTTCACGTTACCCTCTCCTCATTGGTGGACGCTTTCTACTGATTCGACTGCGGCGATGATACTAAACTCTGCCCTTCTCTTCACCTACGAGCACGGCCGCAGCATGTATAGATGCATCAGTTACCAACTTAACACAAGGCTTACGTCGCCCAAAGTAACTGCTCTCAGGAAGGGTAAGTGCTATTTTCAAAAAGCCAATATTCGTAGTAACTGCGTTAATTTAGCGATTATTGTACAGTTCGGCAAATGCGTGTGTGGGCAACTCCACCGTTTTGGTGCTATCAGCGCGGCTGGGTGCGCAACAAAATTAAATGTACAGAGGTCAAAACTGTTGACAACAACGCGCGAACGCGTGGCTTTCGATAAGTGCAGCGCAGCCTGCTGATAGCCACCGGCGTGACCAGCGAGATTAGGGGACGGTGCTGCGGCATGCAGCGAGGCATGCGAAAGCTATTGCCGATGCTTCCTTGTTTTGGGGGACAGGCTCGACGCGACAGGCTCGACGCGAAAAGCACGGCCGTCGCCAACGCCGATATTAAACATTATGGCCCTTATTCACGGACAGTGACTAACTAAAGCTTGACTAAACTTAGTAGGCCTGACTACTTAATCAAGACTTACGTGAGTCAGCGCTCAGTAGGCCCTGACTAACCGAAACGGTATTCACGTCCCAAACCAAGTGTGTTGATCTAAGTAGTCAAGGGGTAGTCGCGACTGTGACGTATACACCCAACGCTGCGCATGCGCCTTAGAGATTTTCCCATAGCAACGGGGCTGTGGCTGTGACTGCAGCTAAATTACGGCCACCGCCCGGCCTCTTTTTGTTCCGGTTTCGCTACCCGCCGTATCGTCTGCTTCCCCGCCAGTTTCTCCGCGCATTTCTCGGTCGTCTGCACAACGCTTCCCATTTGTTTACAATATGTGCGTCTTCGATTTTACCGTGCAGATTACCAATATACTTTAATTTTAAGCCTTAAGCTCGCGTATAAGGTTTGCTTTGTGTTTGTTTTGCTTTTATTTTGTGGTGGTTTTTCTATCGTCTGCGCAGGCTTTTTTTCGATCGTCTGCAGTTTATGTTACGGCTCGTTCCGGTCGCGTGTAATAAGACCGATTCCTAGTGCGTCAACTGTGTTCGTGTTGTGTGAGCCGTGTAAGTGAACTCTTTTTTGTTGTGAACGTCGTGCTCAGTACTGTCTTCCCTTTATTGCCGGCTGGTCGGCTGGCTTGCCGGCTGGTCGGGAAGTGGACGAATTGCGTTCGCCGCTCACACAGCGCCTGCGAAACTTTCCGCACGATTCTTGACTGTGTCGGCTGGCTTATGCCGTGAATGTCCGCCACTTCGTCTTGGTAACTGCCCTTCGCAAAGCAGCGCGGCGCACAGAGCACTTGAAGGGGCGGTACGGCGTCGCAGGTCACTGTTTTCGGTTCTAGGCTTCCGCTTAGCAAGTCCGTCAAGAGCACGACAGTCCGCTTACGCAGACGGTAGCGGCGTCGAAATGTTTCCTCGCTCCACGTTTCGAGCGGGTTGAGGCGATCCCGCAAGAGTCGCGGTGCCGTTGAAGGAGGAAATTCATCGCAAAATATAGTCGGCCGCTAGTCAGGCGTCAGTCACGAGACGTGAATACGGGCCTATATGACGGTGATAACCCGTGCAGTCTCGTTTTTGCCTTTGGTATGGTTTCGATGTAAAAAAAAAGTTGAATGTGGGCGGGAATGGCCATTCTACGTAAGATGCGCAGAAAAGGTGTAAGCATAAGTTGGTGCAGCTTTATGTACCTGCGCATGCGTGCTAAAACTTCACCGCGCCAATAATAAACGCTTTGAGGCAATTTCTGAGTCAACGCTTATGTTTCCTCCTTTCCTGCACAACCTATATACGTTAGAATGGCCGTGCCCGACCCACATTACACTTCTATTTATATCGGAACCATACCAAAACCGAAAACAAGACTGCACTAGTTATCAGCGTAAGATAACATTTAATATAGGCTTTATCGGCGGTCGTGGTGAGGGGCTTTCGGCGTCGACCGTGGTGAGGGACTTTCGGTGTCGAACATCGACGATAGCTTTCACATGCCAAGCCGCCGCAGCGCCGTCACCTAATCTCGCTGGTCACGCCGGTGGCTATCAGCAGGCTGCGCTGCACGTACGTTCGCGCGTTTTTGTCAACAGTTTTGACCTCTGTACACTACAGTGTTTCTTTCGAATCGGTTGGTATCGGGCAACTGCGAAAGTCGGCGCATATCCATAGCGAAACAATCGAAAATGCAGCTTTCAGGGCACAACACCGCGTTTCAGCCTAGTCTAGCGTTCGGTAAGGAATGCTAACACTGATGGTGTGGGTCGAGTGCCGTCAGGATGGAATGCAAACCAGCTGATTAGAAAAGTGCCCCCGGTTGCGGTATATTTAGTGTATCGTTCTTTTTACGCCTCGGCTTGCGACGTCATAGTCGCGGGTTCGATTCGCCCCAGGCAGCTTTTCTGTAGCGAAAGCTACAATACGCAACCTCGGGAGCTCTTCGCGGGGTGGCCAGTTTTGACCTTGAGACCTAAAGGTCAAACCACACCCTCTTCCGCAAGCGCCCGGCACGGAGCAGCGGCCCGATGGCGGGACGGGATAGGCGGCAGAGGAGAGATAGGCTTATTCTTGAATGAAACCAGCGCGAACTTAGACAAAGGAAGTGTAATGCAAGGACAGCCGCTGGTCTAAAAACTAAAGTTTAATATCAAGAAGGGTGAATATAAACACTTACCACAAAACAATAAAAAACTGCGCGTGAGCAAAACAAGTTTAGAAAAGTCACTGTGATAAGGCAACTAGATAGACACCGGCTAAAGTCAAGGCCCACGCGGATATGCAATCTTTTTGGGATGAAGGAAGACACCCCCTTGCTTAGCTGACACACTTGTCTACTCTTTCTGCTATGTGGAACACTTCCAATATTTTGTGGGGCCCTTGTTCACGCTGCCTAAATAAAATGTCAGTACCAGGAAAATTAGGTTTACATCCGCGGCACACTTAGTACAACGCGAAGAAAGATGGGATGGTGGGGGGCTCTTTAATAAAAATTCATGCTCTCTCACGCGCACTTTCATACAACTTCTGTTCCACTTCCTTTGTCTTTGTTTAAGTTCACGCTGGTTTCATCCAAGAATATGTCTTTCCAACGAGCCCAACTTGCAACCCTGCGCGGTACCCGGGTCGCCACCTGGGGGAACGCCGGGCACGGAGCAGCGGCCCGATGGCGGGGAAAGATAGGCGAACACGGAATGGAGACGTGCGGGGAACCCTTGTCGCCACCTGGCGGAGGAAGGCGAGAAGGGCGCCGCCGCAGTGATAAGCGTGCGCCACGAAGGAAGGCCTAGAGGCCACGTGCGGGGCAGAGCCGTGTACAATGGAGGAAGACGAACATCTAGCTGTTGGCGCTCGTACAGCGGCGAGGCTTAAAAAACGCCGTGAGGCGAAACAAGATGCTGAATACGCAGTGCATTCATTGCAAGCATGTCTGTATATCATTGCGAAATCACACATCGACAATAGTCCTAGCCAGGGCAGTGAAGCTGTCGCTATCAACTAGGGTTAACCAAAGCTAAACCAAAGCAATTTTTTTCTTTTTTCTGTCGTGGCTAGAGCTACACTTCACGCTGTGAGAGCAGTCGGTCTTGATTTTTATTCAGCTGGCTGAACCTCACTGAAGACAAGGCCGACGTATAACCCATAGTTGTTAACAGTAATTAATAAAAAAACTGACTCTGGCTAGTCAGCGCGCGCGTGCGCGGTTTGGCCGGTTGGCTAAAAATCAAGAAAGACTGTTCCCACCGCGAGTTGCGTTCCCTCTGGACGGAACTTAGCATTCCATAAGACGGAACAATAAGGAATGCTGAAGACAGCCGTTTTTGTTTGTTTTTTTTTCTCGGGAGACTACGAATCGGCCAGATTTATGGGACATCCCCAAAGAGGAGCAAGTTTCTGCGAAAGAAAATTTGACATCCACCTGAAATGCAGTCATACAGCTATTCTAGTAACGTTGGCCAGGACCACGAAGACTCAACTGCGAAGTTTCTGAGAAAACTGTATATAGCAAATTTCCTTTGTATCCGTATGGCTGTAACTGTATGGGTGGATGTTAAATTGCGGGAATAAAAAGTAATGTAGAGGACACAACTGCGCGATACAGGTACAGAAATGATTTATAGCACAAAGCGTCGATTACCGGCAAGCTTAGTAGTGGCCGTATTGTATTCGAACAGAGTATTTTCTAGTGGCTGGCGGTATTTCTTCATTTAAACAGGAGACGGACGGGGGGGGGGGGCACTGGAATTTCGGAGAACGATCTGACCACGCGAGACGACTGTGCGAAAAATCAGCTGACAGATGTCGATTAAAGGGCTTTCAGGGTGACAGGTTATTGTCTTTCACTTCTAAGCACCCGTTCATGACCGGTTGCCGGTTTATGCTTGCACGGGTTGGGAGTGGAGGAAGAGAGGGGGGGGGGGGGGCACGCACAGCTAAAGGTTTTATGCCCCTACTGATGGCATGTCCGTTTTGTTGGCGCGAGATTTAAAAGTGGCCGTCAAAGAGCCCACTGCGAGCGGTGCAGTGTCTGTCCTCCGTGGTAGAGTGGATGGGTTGGCGTGTTGCACAAACTAAGATGCCTACGACGCGGGAGGAAAAGATACAGCTCTATTTTTGTCCGCTAGGATAAAGCTCTTGTCTTTCCCAATTTCATTCAGGTAGTTGGCTAGGAAGTATGCTCAGTCGTCAATGACTAACAAACATGTTTTGTTTCGTGCACTCTGTTAAGTGCGTGCAGCTTCGCAGGTCATCCGTTTTAACAGAGTGCAAGGGCACTAATGTTTTTACTGCGAAGCATATATGTCTCCCAGTTTTCATTCCAGTGAAGCCGAATTACTCGGCGCCGCTTCTATGCTTCTCCTCGCCGCCACCGATGCCTTTTTCATAAGTTGACCATATGGCCGATAACAGCGGTATCGTTACCAGATGATTGCACATAATCAACAGACGCGCGAATGGGCGTCAAAACGACGTAGCCGCTGCCTCCGAATGTTCAGCCGCCCCCGTAACTGCTAGAAAACCCACCTTGTGTAGCAGTTGCAAATTCCGCCCGTATGTATTGCAACTTGCCCGCTTGGAACGCCAGAGTGAGCCCATAATTGTTCTTCAGATTGAAAGGCTTTCCGAGCGAAATTTCCGCCGGTGTATTTCGCGCCTAAGCACACGCTAATCACTGGTTGCCGGTTTATTTGTGCACGGTTTGGGGATGGAAGGAGGGGGAGTGCACACGCAGCTAGGCTTCATGCCCGTACCGACGACACGCCCTTCGTGCTGGTGGGAGATTTAAACGTGGAACTCTCACGACTCGAATGCGACCTGTCCTCCGTGGTCGAGCGTCAGTGTCAGTAAGGTGCCTACGACACGATTGAAGGGAACGGACATTTTTGACCGATAGAATAAAGCTCGAGTCTTTCCAGGTTATAACTCGCTATGGGACGGAAGCGTGCCTTTGCTCGCATGAAGAAGAGCGAAAATTGGAGGAGCGTCGGACCGCACTGAAGCGCGAATGGGCGCAACAACAACAAAAAACCGCTTCCGCTGCAAGTTCCAGCTCGCAGAGTAGCTGAAAATCCCTCCAAGTTGAACAGCAACTTGCCCTCTTGGATCGCCGACGTGATCCAACATTTGCTGTTTAACTTGAATGGCTTTCAGAACTACACTTTCGCCAGTATCTTTCACTATAGACATCCGCAAATCACCGGTTGATGCGTGCGCTGGTGAGTGGAAATGGGGTGGGCGTGCACGCTCAGCTTTAGGTCTTCACTGACGGCATGACCATTGTGCTGGCGGGAAGTTTAAACTTGGACGTCAAACGGCCCATCTGGCGTCCTTCTTTGGTCGAGCGCAGTGGTTTGGTGTGTTACACAGACAGTAAGATGCCTACGACGCAGGATGGAAACAGAGTCCTATGTTTGTGCGCTAGAGTAAAGCTCGAGTCCTTCAAGTTTCATTCAGTTAATTGGTTAGAAAGTACGCTCAATCGCAAAAAACAAAGGCATGTTTTGTTTCGTGCACTCCGTGGACTGTATCCAGCATCGAAGGTCTTCCTTATTCACAGAGTGGAAGGGCACTATTTTTTTACTGCGGTGGATCATACGTTTTCCCGGATAGTACGCTTCTTCCTCGCGTTTTTTAAACGTATCAACGACGTTCTACTGTACACCCGCCCAATTTTTTACCAATATCACGGGAGCGTCGACCGTTCGGTCGATCAGCGCCGCGTGATGGAGTGATACGGCAAACTGGGCGAGAGTAGCCGCATGCGCACTAAGCAAAGACCGCTGCTGCCGTCATCTGCTAGGCTGTCCCAAGAGCAGACAGCCACCCCCAATTTTGGTTATTTGCTTATCACACTGCCTGCCATACTCGAAATTCTTCGAGACAAGGCACGTGGCGCCAATTTAAAACAGAGTAATCAGTATTGTCTAGCGCAAGGTTCGTTGAGCGCAAGGTTCGTTCGGCAACGCTGATTACTCGGTTTTCAGCTGGCGCCACGTCCATGGTCTTGAAGAAAAATTTCGAATATGGCAGCCACTGTGATAAGCAAATAAAAAAAATGGGGGTGGCAGTCTGCTCTTGGAACAGCCTAGCAGACGACGGCAGCAGCGGCCATTGCTTAGTGCGCATGCGGCTACTCTCGCCCAGTTTGCCATATCACTCCATCATACGGCGCTGATCGACCGAACGGTCGACGCTCCCGTGTTATTGGTAAAAAATTTGGCGGGTGTACATTATACATGAGGCACCCTGTCCCTTACGACAGCAGCACAAAAATCATTAGCGAGGGAACCGGGCAAGTCTCGGGGCTAGTCTTACCTAAATGCCTGAAGCAGAGCTGACGTCGAACCCAGTGACGAGGCAGGTTGCCCTTCTTTACAAGTCACAGGTAACGTAAACAATTGATCGGCGTGGTCACAAGCTTGGGCCACCTGCTGTTCCCATGGGCGTTATTGCAGCGTTGGCGACGGTTGGCTCAGGATGTCTTGTTCGGCAAATTAGCGCTGTCTGCGTGCGCCACACGACTCTGACGCAGAACCCGCCCTACAGGAAACGGCTTTGTCAAGCAAGTTTCCGTCCATGGTTGGCGACGACCGAGACTTGCGGCCTTTGGGCGTTGACTGACGAAGCACTGGTCCGACCACGGACGGTAGCGAACAGGTGGAAGGGTCCGAGTCGTTGCCGGCGAATTTGGGGGTGGAAGCTCGCGGCGCGCCTCCGACCGACGTGCACTATCCAGTCTCGGTAGCTGCGCGCTACTGCAACCGTTCCCGTGCGGATGACTGCGTCCATTTCATCGTCGTCAACTGCGAGACCACAAAAGCAGGCAAACAACCGGTGAAATCAGCCGCTGTGGCAAGAAAAATATTTGGGATGCTAGCAGGGAAGGAAAAAAATGCGACACCCCATTCTTTTTGCGTCTTTACGAGCGAGTCATATTTATCATCATAGCACAGAGCCACGCCCACACTGTGCCAGTAAAGCAGGCATCACTTGATTAGCAATTGTTGCGCATATGCTGCGCCTGTTGGTGTGCAGTCGGCAAAAGGCTTGTCTATACCGCTCGAACGGCATGCTCCGTACTGCGCGGGAGACACCTAGTGATAACGCCTGGTTTGAGATAGGTATAATGTGAGCATGCGCGGCCCGTATCAGCGCGACGGCTGTGTCCCTCCTCGCTGTGCCCGTCGCCTTGGCTTCCACGCCTTCTTTAACCGTAATAAGCGCTGCAAGCCTGCGCTGCCGGGCCAGGAAACAAAAACGGAGATTACCCGCCTTAGCGCGCGCTGTGCGAGTTTTTCGTCTTCATTAGCTTTGGCGTACAGCTGTTCATTGCGTTATCGTTCTGCCAATAGCTGCATAAGTACCGCGTGCACCACTATCCGGTTTCTAGACTCGGCTTTGCACGTCACTGCTAACAGGCTAACGCTACAATGCTTAATGCAGTGCACAAACAATCACGGACCGATATCTAGTCACTTTAAAACACCGGAAGCGATGTGTTCTCGTCAAATGTTGTTCGTTGTCTTGCATACAGAAAAAAAAACTCCTGTCTAAATTGCGTAGGTTGCCGCAAAAATTTAGCGTCGCACGTAGTTAAACGCAGCCAATGCTGAACTACCAATCGGTAATCTCCACTATTGTTTCCCGGCCCGGAAGTGCAGGCAGCGCTTCTCCCGGCGAAAGAAGGTACAGAAGGCAAGGCGACGGGCACAGCGACAAGGGAAACAGCCACCGTGCTGATGCGGGTCGCGCATGCTCAAATTCTACCAGTCTCAAACCTGGCGTTATCACTAGATGTCTCCCGCGCAGTCCAAAGCAAGCCGCTCGCGCCTTATAGACAAGCCTTTTGCCGACTGTACTAATCGTTGTGCCAAGCGGCCGCAAACTCATGGGGTGGCAGAGTATACGCGCTACGCCAGTGTTTACGCGCTAAGCGTAGCGTCGCCCGCCGCACTAGCGCTGAGTCGACTTGCCAGGCGCCAGTGGTGCGACACAGTGTTATGCGGAACAAGCGAACAACATGGAAACGCCAGTTACATGCCGAAGCTACAAAACCGCGTATACTCACTCCAACACAGCGAAGGAACTCCGTGCTCAAGCAGTAGTCTCTCGAATGTGTTGGAATCGAGTAGGGGACAAAGCGCATCCACGGCTCTAGTTTACCGGCCATGCTTGAGTCCTGATCGCGGTTCCTAAGTTGCTTCACACGGAGAGGAAAATAAACATGACTGGGAGACAGCGAATCCAACAACTCGGTGCACGAAGTTCTCCGAACCAGCTGAGTGTGCTTCTGGCTCCCTGCGTTGTGCGAAGGTGGGAACGAGGGAGGGATCACACCGGAAGCTTGGCCACCACGAAGGCATGCTGAGGTGGCCGCCCTCTACTTGCCTTAACCCAACGTATACCCTCGACATAAGACGCGCCTCATTTTGAGTGAAAATGCTGATCAGCACGTGTTCATGCTTATAGGGGACACCAGGAAGATGCCTTGGCGAAGCTGACTCATCCCGGCAGCAAGGAGTGGCAGTTCAAGGCCAGCCGACTTCCTGGTGTTTATCACGTGCACACTAAACTTTTTTACACCCTTTTAGCCAAAAAGGGTGTAGCATAAGTGGAAAAAAGGTGTTGGGAGGCCTTTACACCCTTTTTCTTGAGTCTCAACACCCTTTTCCTAGCTCTACGCCCTTTTTGTTTGAAAAAAAAGGTGTTGATCAACTTCAACACCCTTGGTTTTTCTTAGGGTGTTGAAAGGGTGTGGAAAAGGTGTTCAGCTGTTCATTTAATAAGGCCATGTTTGGATGCATAATAGCACTGTAAAGAAGAAGACATCCCCTCATATACTCCTCTACTCGCAAGAAATTTCCAAACGCAAAAAAAATTGCTCTTATGCATGATCGCTCGTTTTCTTATTCGGTGCACCACATACCCCAAGTTTAGCTTTGGCACGTGAAACACCAATTTCAACCTTCAAAATTAAGAAGACTGTAGTCGTGTGGCGAAAAGGATGTTTACCAACTGCAACACGCTTGGCTTTCTGTAGGTTGTAGAAACGGTGTGAAATAGGTGTTCAGTTGCAAAAAAAGAACAGCGGAGCTGGGGGTCGACCTAGTTTCTTCCGGTGTTGCTAAGGTTTGTTATGTTTGCTAAGCTTTACAATGTTCTTGCTAAGGCAGGATGACCGCTCAGGGATGAGGCAAAATTTAACCGGATTTCACAAGGCTGTTCCAGTGTTCCCCCCTTCCCCCCCTCCCCATTTCCAGGAGATCTAAGAGGGAAACAAGGTAGGTCGGCCCCCAGCGTTGCTGTTTCTCCAGCCTTGCACCACTATTGCAAGCTGCGCGAATTTTTTTACCTTTTAGAATCCAAAAAAGACTTGTACCTTTGAAATGGTACAGTAAGAGGTGCGGATACGCATACGCTCCTTGTGCTCACACTCTAACAAGCTCGAAAGCCGACTTCACTGTTATAATACCCTATCTGCGGTGGTTCACCCTTTACAGGTGCCCCAGTTCTTTTTGTTTGTATTTTCTTGCTAATGCCACCGAAACTACCTTCTCAAGCTTAAAGAGCTTCACTGGTAATAAATTATGCCAATTCATATTGCTTTAAACATCATGAGGTACAACCCCCCCCCCCGCCAGCTTGTAGGGAATGTTCAGTCCACCCGTGTAAACAGGTACGAAATGCCTCCAAAATTGGAGGTCTCTCCACCTTTTTTCTTCGTTGGCGGTCTTTTCTTACACCCTTTTTTTCTTTACGCCCTTTTTCTTAGTTTCGAACACCCTAATTTGTAGCTTCACACCCTTCTGGGAAAAAGGGTGTTGAAATTATGACCACCCTTTTTGAAGGGTGTTGAGGTGGTAGGGAAGATTTTTATGGTATTTAATAAAATTCTATAAGTTACGGATCAGAAAAACTACCGCGAAATTAAAAAGTTTTTGCAAATCCGCGTGTTGATTTGTATATTCTCGTAGTAAAATCCATACTTCCAAAATTAGCGCTAAAATATCAGTTTTTTGCGACAAGCCCACCGACTCCATCTGGGGGCTTTCCTCTGCTGGGTATAAAAGCAAGAACAGCACATGTATTGCTAAGTAAGTATGCACTCCCTGTACCGCTTGCATCCCGTGTTCCAACTGTAACTTGTACGTATTGCCTGTTTGTGTTGAATGCTGCGCGCTCCGCTGTTTGACATTGCCTCTGCGCATGCCAACACCTCAAAGAAAGGGTGTGAGACTCAACAGCCCTTTTTTAGGGTGTTGGGCATCCTCAACACCCTTTTTTAAAGGTGTTGAGCTCAACACCCTTTTTTCATCCATACACCCTTTTTTTGCCAAAACACCTTTTAAGGGTGTTAGCCATGGGACAAGATTTTTACACCCTTTACGGCCAAAAAGGGTGTAAAAAAGTTTAGTGTGTGCGCAATTCTTGGTGCGATATTCTATCGTGTTTTTACAGGTGCCGAAATAGCCTTTCAGGCGCTGTTAAATAGATGATACGCCGCTTTTTTTTTAACTTGCCTTGTTTTTATGCTCTGCCGATTTATCGAATCAACTAGGTGCATTTGATGGGGTCCGTACGGTTTATCGAGCGCCGCTTTATCAAATGTCGTTTTATCGACAGACGTTTCATCAAAGCCGTTTTCTTGAACGCTGCTTCCCCGAGGTGTTTACAATTTTTTTATCTATATATCTGTGCAAGCACCTGTTTTACATATTTCTGGAAGATATATGGAAGACCAAATGCTCTATGAATGCTCTTCGAGAGCCACATGCGGCACTTTTTTTACACGAAAGTGTTTTATGCCTGGATACACCAAGATTTCGCGGACGTCATATCCGCCACGGAAATAACGCCAGTACAACGAAGCAGGCGGCCTGTAAAGGGTGCACCCCTGAACACAGGGTCTTCTTGCGGGGAAGCAACCTTTAGCACTCAGGAGTACGTTATACTTAGGGTTGTTCGTATTCGGGTGTTATATTTTAACACGAAAATGTTTTATGCCAGGATACACCAAGATTTCACTGACTTCATATCCGTCAAGGAAATGACGCCAGTACAGCTTTGCCGAAGCGACCCGCCGGCAGGACGTCGCTCGCCAAGCACACCCACAAGACAGCCGCAGGTCCGAAAATCATGCTCATTTCGCTGCAGATTTCGCTTCGCTGCACATTTCACTTTCGTGCGTTACCGATTCCTATGACAGATGAATCAACCACAGCTTTTTTTATGTGTCTTTGTTTTTGCATTGCCGACGTAGGCTTGTGCACCTTCTGCGTCCTCTTCGTGGACATCTACTGCTTGTACGCACGAAAATGTCTCCGCCACGTCGCTTCATACGATACCAAATGTCGTTTGGGACTCTCCGCGAACCTCTTTCATCTCCGCATTCCCCCGCTGCGTTTCTCGCTCTCCTCCCTCTTCCCTTTTTTTCTAGCCGCTGCCCTCACCCTTGGCCGTCGTGATTTACAACATCCTTGTCTCTTACTGTACCTTTTAAATGAATACGGACAAATAATTTCTGAGCTCAGATAAATATGTAAAAATCTTCCATTGTATATGGAGATAACTCCTACGAACTTTGTGGCGTAACCGTTCAGTGTAACATATTTTAAATCAATTTCAATTTTTGCACGCCGCAGATAGCTCAGAAGGGATACTCTTTTGACATCGGCATAAGCATGACGGCATCTGCTCCTTGCCCCAAAACTGCCGATGTCAGGGCTCACGTGGTGTACACAAAGCGCTAGCTGCTGTTATAGTTCACTCTACTGCTGTTGGCGCGCGCTGCTACGTCACTTCACAGTCTAAGAATGCCGTCATGCCGCCCGGGCGCGCGCGACCACGGCCGCCTGGACGCGCGAGCGCGCGCGCCCAGACCGGCCGTGGTGCGACAGGAACAGTGACGTCAAGTGCGCCCTCCTGTCATGGCTGCCGCCTCGGTGTTTGTTTCATCGAAACCGAAACTGATCCGAATAAACGAGGCTGTAAACAATTATTTACGCTCCGATCGACCGTTCTATGATTAGTGCCGTTCTATGATTAGTGGGTGATCACCATTTCCTTAAGATGGTGCGCTGTTTAGAAGATATGAGGAGTCAATTCGGGCGAGCAAACAACCCCACCGAATCTACAGGGCACCGGTGACGAGGGAGTGGCGGTCTGATGCGCGGCTTTCGCCGGAAGGAGCGGTTAAGATTGAGCCAGAGCCTATAATGGAAGAAACAATCAAGAGAGGCTTATATTTTAACAGACGAGTAGCTGTACAAACTTGAGAGTATGGATATTAGCGAGATGTAACAAAGCAAACAGTACAAAGTAAATGTTACAGAGGATACATACAAGGAGCGTAAAAATGAATAGTACAAAATAAAGCAGTTATAAAAAGAAAACAGTTGAGACGAAGCCCCACAATATTCACCGACCGGGCCGGATAATGCACAGCTGTTCGGATGGCGATGTTGGCTACCTGTGAAGTGATGCTTCGAGGTAGCTCCAGGCTGGCCAATGACCGACACGGTGATTCAAGACCCGGGTGTACGTTGGAATCCTCCAGGGCGCGGGTCGGATATGTTGGTGCACGCACGGGCAGAAGCCGTTGTCACATCCCGGCGTCCAAACGTAACTGATTTCGCTTCGGCGTGGATGTTCTTCTATAACCGCGCTAACGCGGAGAAAAGAAAAACACACAAAGCGCCCAGCGCCGTTACTTGGAATATCCCCTTTCTGTAAGGTTCGGCGCAGTTCGATGCTGGTAACACTACGTGGCTTCTCATGATCACGAAGCTGTGGACGCTTAATTATATTTTAAATGCAGAGCATTTCTTTAACTCGCACTGTCACCCGTCGTCCCTCGGCGTTGTCCGCACCCCTCCCCCTACACTATCAAAATAAATAATAGTTATCGGCGCCTGGTTTCGATCCCACGACCCTGCGGGCGGAACGCAAGGTACAGTGCTCACGGATTGAAACGCGACACCGCGAGCGCGCGGCCGCCGGTACATGCAGCGTCGCCCGCGGACGCCCGCGGAAGCTAGGCGTTGCACTTTGGCACACCGCGAGGATGAGAGCGTCATCCTCGCGGTGTGCCAAATCCTCGCGGTGTACCAAAGTGCAACGCCTAGCTTCCGCGGGCGTCCGCGGGCGACGCTGCATGTACCGGCGGCCGCGCGCTCGCGGTGTCGCGTTTCAATCCGTGAGCACTGTACATGGTGCTCTTCCGACTGCGCCACAAAGCCGACACAGAATCAAAGGCTACGAACGCGCCTTATATCCTTGACTCATTCAAACTACGTCAAGAAGCTGCTGATACAACGCATTCACTACCTGTGGGCGGAACGCGAGGTACATGGTGCTCTTCCCACTGCGCCACAAAACCGACACAGAATCAAAGGCTACGAACGCGCCTTGTATTCTTGACTCATTCAAACTACGTCAAGAAGCTGCTGATACAACGCATTCACTACCACCAACTCCCCAAACACTGAACGTTAACGCAATACACCCACCCCCTATGCGACGCATTTACTCGAGTCCCCCTCGCGGGGAGATGGGCCCAATTTTTTGCTATTTACTTTGCACGCTGGCGTACGTGAATTCGCTACGTCTCTGGATGACGCCTGCTGCCGAGCGACGATTCTTAGACGCTTTGTTCGAGAAACTTTCCGGAGGTTCGACGGGGGATTGAAAAGGAAAATTCCATGGACATAGCGTCTGTATTACGTTAATAAAAAAACGATACAATGCATAATGAGTATTACGTTAATAAAAAAACTATACAATGCATAACGATGCTAACAATTTCTACAATTATAGTAGACGGTGTACGCGCGAGTTTGTGACAGTGGGCTCGTTAACACCCACAGCTGCGAGAAAAACCTAACATGAAAGTTTCGTGCCAGATGCTGCTTAGGAGCTCGCAATGTCCGGCGATGATGCTTATCACTCCAGGCGAAGGTAGCCCGCTGGACTGACAGATGGCGCTACCACCTCGACGGCGGTCCAGCGTAAGGTCTCGATAATCTCGGCACGCGGCGAACGTCCACCGCCGCAAACTACCAGACCTCCGTGGGTGAGCCTGGAGTGTGTACCGTGTCTAATGGCGTTGTGAGCAACACCAGCCTGTGCTGGAGGTGGCCGCCAGCGTCGGCAAATATCACCGCCGTAGTCAAACGAAAGCGTGCCAATCACGACCGTGATGGGCCTTTACTCCTTCAGCCGTACGCGCCCACCTCCGGCCCGCCGCCTTCAGCGGGCCCAGAACTGCGCCCGAGACGATGCGACGGCCGTCCGGTGCGCGATCTTGGCTATTGCCCCGGTCCACGCGCTGCACTACCATATATGCAGCAATAAACGACCAGACCTCCGTGGGTCAGCTTCGAGTCCGTGTGTACAGAGTGCCGCGGGCTGCAGCGACGTGCCTATCGGTGGCGACAATGTGATACCGGGTTCGAGATAGCGTGCTTGCCTTTCATCAGCTTGCTCAGCTGATCAGATTGCGTTTGGCGGTGGTTTTGGCCGCCACTGTTACAGTGGATGCTTTGACCGCGGGGAGCGCTGTTGGCGGCACCGCTCGTACAGAACAATGACGCGGCAAACGCCGCGTCATTGTTCTGTAAAACTGCTACGTGGAATCGCGCGTTGCGGGCTGTGAGTTGATGCGCCGGGGTTGGTAGTCAGTCGACGGCGGCGACAGTTGGATTTCCTAGAGCGGCCGCGTCATTGTTCTGTAAAACTGCTACGTGGAATCGCGCGTTGCGGGCTGTGAGTTGATGCGCCGGGGTTGGTAGTCAGTCGACGGCGGGGACAGTTGGATTTCCTAGAGCGGCTTTTATCGGTCAAGTAGCCATGCTTGGAGGTCAATGAACCCACTGAACGGAGAGTGAGCGGATGGTTGTGCGCGATGATGGAGCGCACTTTATCGCAAACAGGGGAAAGAGCTGCTGGATACCAACGCTGTTACCATGATAAATTGATGACAGGATGACATTGAATAATGTTATTAGGATAGCTATGAGATAAAGTGAAAGTTTATATGTGTTATCATTCCTTCAACCTTCTCACTCCTTGAGCCATGACCGGCAGTCAACATACGTCGTATAAAAAAGCTCCTGGACGCCACCACGGAGTTAAAGCAATTAGAGCGAACCAGTGAAACATTGCGAATGAGGCGACGACACTGCGAATTAAGGAGCATGAAAAAAGATAATTAGGACTAATGTTTGTGAGTGAAGGGGAATGAAAGTGAAACAACAGGAACAATAGTGAATTAGGAAGACACGGAGAATAACAGGAATCACTGTGAATCAATGGGAATCAAGCCCAATCAGAGACATATCAATTGAATCAAGGTAAATTCAGCTGAATCACTAAATTAACGCGTATCAAAGTGAATTAAGAGGAACCAAAGTGCATAAACAGGAAACGAAATTGAACTAGTATTGGTTCACGGTAATCCCTAAGGAAGACAAGGAAAATTAAGAGTTAATGTGAAATAAGAAAAGTGAGAGTAAATTAAATGGGGTGACGAAGTGGCCCAGGTTAGGTGGAATGGAATTAACAAGTGGCAATGCGCATCAAAAAGGAGTCCAAGTCAATTAGCACGGAAGGCACAAAAATTAAAAGGAATCATTGGGAATCGTAAGAAATCAAAGCAATGTGGAGGTAATGAATGGGCGAATTAAGAGGGAAAAATGTGAAATAACAGGAACCGAGGTGATTGAAACTGAACCACAGGCAAGCACGACACAAGACAAAAAATGGAGAAGGGGGAATGCGAAATAATTGTGGCTGATTTAAAGTGGATTAAAGCGGGTACTCAACAAAGCAAGCTGTATCAAACTAAACTGAGATGAATAAAACTGATTCAAAGCAACCAAAAGCGAGTTCAGCTGGATTCACGTAAATTAGGACGGAGGAGAAATCAAATAGAGAGAGATCAATGTGAGTTCAGAGTAATCAGGGGGAAATAAACCCCATGAGGAAGGCACTTAGGTTATATCAATATAAATTAAAATGAATCGGAGTGAGTGACAAGAACTGAACATGAAGTAAGATTGATCGGGGTGAGGTAGGAGGGCAAAGTAAATTAAGAGGAATCCAAGCGAAATTTTAAGAACGTGAATCGAGGAATAAGACTAAGAGGCTAAGCTTATATCAAAGTGAATTTGGAGGAATAATTGTGAAATAAAACGAATTAGGGCAGTGAGATAGTGGAGCTGTGATTGAAATAATATAAGCATATGTCTAAGGGAATTGGGGGCAATAAATGTGGGATAAAACAAATTAGGAGTAGTCAGACAGTAGAGGTTTGAGTGAAATAATGATAATAAATGTGATATTCGGTGTATGACAGTGATTGAAGTCGGTGAATCAGCATATTAATATAGACTACCACAATAATATAGTAGTCGAGTAACCAATTAGATGAGTTAGTCTGCAATATAAGTGGAGGAATTCAAGCGGGATGACTGAGCAAAATGTGGGGAACAGCAAGTTAATCAGGGCATTTAATTAGGACGATGAAATAAATAATAGTAATAAAAGAAATAGATTTCAATAACGAGAAGTTCAGTACGTAAGCAGAACAGAGAAATTATGTGACAATTCAAAGAGAACCTGGAGCAAAGTAAATCTTTTGCAGGTCGTAGATGCGTCGCCACTCAGGCTGTCCCAGTAAATTTGCGTTTCTAATACCCTACGAGACGACGAATTTTTAATGCCGCTTATACATTCAACTTATACATTCAATAAAACACCGGACTGTGTAACACCTGGAGTATTAAAAAGTATAAAAGTAATCCTTTTGGTTACTGCCAAAACAAGGTACAATCGAGGACCAGTAACAAGCTGGGGACACACTTTCTTCGGAGTGGCAGCCCGATACGCTCTTGGGAAGTGCTCTTGCCGCTGAAGACGCTTTTGCCGTGTCACCACGTGCGGGCACAGCATACAAGAAAAGCTGACGGAAGCATTTCTTTATATTTTTCATCAACCTAGTGCCTATGCAGGCATTTCTTCTCGATGAAGAAGATAATAAATAGTTTACTGATTGATTAATTGAATGATTGATTCATTGATTGATTGATCTATCGATTTATGATGGATACACTGATTACTAGCGTTGCGGGGCAAATATTAGGGCAGTAAAGCTTTTTTACAACCATACCAAAACCACAGGTACTGTCGTTTTGCACTGACGAACAGACTCTGAAAGATGCGAATCTCATAACATTCTTTGTAAAGCTAGGTTTTTGTCATGCCTAGGAAACTGGGTAAGTAGCGTCACATAGGTGGGGGTCTAAGATTTCACCGAAGAATCAATTGGGATTTATTGGCGAGAAGCAACAGGCGAAGACATAAGATTGATTTTTTGTCCAGTACGTGTACACAATTCCCATCCGCAGGAAAATGTGAGAAAAGCCACAGGAAAGTGTATGTTTCGTGAATTATAACTGCAAAATGGCTGTCGCTGGCGACCACATTTCCCCGAAATGGCAGAAACTCATAGTATTTATAATAATAGGCACAAAGGAGTGCCGTCTTGGTAGGCCGTTTTGGTGTTGTCCAGGGTCCTTCCATGACCTGTCTTGTTGCACACCGATGAATGTCGCGTGCATAGTCCTATAGCAGAGCATAATGGCGCTCAAAGGGTAGTCGAGAGCACAACGCAGGGTAGGCAATGTTGTGCCCGAGTGCGAAGCGTTCCGTGAACAGGTCGACGTCTTGGGAAAGGGATAAGGGGTCCACCCGGCCAAAATGCGTTGAAGCCCGATTTACGCGTAGAAGCAATGCATCGTTGTATCAATCAGACAGCCGCAGTTTCTTATGTAGGTTAAAAAAACACCCGTATCTAGAATACACAACGGCCGGCTGCTCAAGAGATAGCAACAGGAAAATGAATTCTCGTAAGGACCCCCTTTTCACAGAACAACTACTTTATACAGAAGTAACTTATTGGGTTGAAAAGAAGTTTGGGTAAACTGCGCTCTGGGTGGGATGCGAATAAAGCGCCATTGGAAGGCGAGACGAGCACGCACCGCCTGCCCAACAACAGTGCCATGGTCAATGCTGAAGATACTGAATGGGCGGTGGCCATCGAGTTCAAAACATCTCATAAGGACATTCACGGAGGCCCACAGAAGTAATTTCAGCATGTATACACAAGCAGCAATATACGCCATTGGGAGATACGTGCTTTGCTCGGCGCCTAAGTAGTGCGATTGCCCAGTTCCCTAAGCCGAAGTAATGAAGAGGGGGGGGGGGAGACGACGATGGGAGAGAATGACAGTGATGATTCGTAGCCACAAAACTTCACCCGGGCCGTCCATGCAGATTTGAAGTAGTTAACGCGCCACTGTAGGTGACACCAATGCTTTGCATCACCATAGGGGCGCTACCTCCTGCACGCCACATGTGCTCACATTTAGTTGCTGTGGTGTGTACGGGGAAGGACTCTCAACCGTCTACACCAACACCAGCTGCGATACTTAGTGGCCCGGAGCCTTGCGGCCCCGAAGAGGCGAGTGAGTGGCCACCCGCTGCGAAGGGAGCCGAACTAACGGGCTGTATCAGCGCCCAGGGACGTCACTTGCCCACCGCGAGCGAAAAAATGAAAATACAACAGCGGCGACGGCGG
The DNA here is from genome assembly GCF_048455015.1 of Haemaphysalis longicornis. Lineage (NCBI taxonomy): Eukaryota > Metazoa > Arthropoda > Arachnida > Ixodida > Ixodidae > Haemaphysalis > Haemaphysalis longicornis. Next base: position 241,502,031 of record NW_027526203.1, on the reverse strand, counting down.
GAACATAGAGGCGCGACAGAGACGAATCTGAGGACACTACGATGCCGATGAGGCGTCTAAATCATCAACAGCTGCAAAACAAGTGCGGGCGTAAGGCACAAACAAGTGGCATGAAAAATGCCAGGGTGGAGGACACACCCCACGGCGTAACCCCCTATACGTCATACCAGCGCAAACAACACTGGCGTATCCCTTCGGATATTAAACCCCGGATATTAAACCCTAATGCTGTCGCCTTTGGATACGTTGGGTAGCCTATAGATTTTGTAGGGGTTGGGGACAGCTAACAACCGCGTGCACTTTGTAAGCCGGAACCATCAACATGCTAGGCCCACCAATTGCGCCTGCTTAGGTGGAAGCATCTGGTCAACCTCAGGTCTACAACCGCCCTCGCACACTCTGGGAGGGACCCGCCGCGGTGGCTCACTGGCTATGGCGTTGTGCCGCTGAGCACAAGGACACGGGTTTGATTCTCGGCCGCGGCGGCCGCTGTTCTGATGGAGGCTAAAAGCGAAACGGCTGTGTGGTCGAGATTTCGACGCATGGCTAAGATCTACAGGTGGTAAGAATAATTAATCCATGGAGCCCTCCACTGCAGCGTGCCTCATCGGCTGTGTAGCGTCGGTGCGTTGAACCTCACAATCAATCAATCAATCAATCAATCAATCAATCAATCAATCAATCAATCAATCAATCAATCAATCAATCAATCAATCAATCAATCAATCAATCAATCAATCAATCGCTTGGGTAGGAAGTTTTATTTCAACGTTCTTGACCCACAACTATGTGTAATCCCGCTGTTAGTGATACGTGACGTATAAGGAACAATGATACAACCCGCAACTAGAACGGTGTGGAAAAAAAAACACATCACTTGGAGTAATTTCGTTGGCAGCCCTGTCGCACGGAAAGGGGTGCCCAAGCACCAATCATAAACCACGACACCGGGTGGAACGGTGTTTGCGGAACTGGGTAGCACTGCACAGGGGAGGGGGGGCTTGAAGACGCCGGCGAAGCTAATAACGTGTCGCACCCCCTCCAGCCTCCTTCAAGCTCTGGATTCGCCGGGGAAGGGAGTTGTACAGTGGCTCGACGACCATTGGGTCGTCCCGCAGGCGGTTCCATGCGTTGCACAGCCTGCCACAACTGGTCGGGGCTGGTAGCTGTCAGGCCTGGTTCCTTGAAAAGGTTCTTCTTCATACATCCCCACACATTTTCAATGATGTTCAGGTCAGGGCTCCGGGCAGGCCAGTCCAAAGTTGGTATGCCGAGTCTCTCCAACAGCTCTTGAACAACCCTGGCAGTGTGCACGGATGCGCCGTCTTGTTGAAAATGGTAAAGGCCGTCTGGGAACGGTCTGTCCAGCACGTATGGCAGCAGGACAGTCTGTATGACGTCCGCGTACCCCTCTGCAGTCATCCGACCGGTAACTCTGTGTAGTGGACCTAGGCCCTCGTAGCTCAGTGCTCCCCACACCGTGACAAATTTGCGGCCGCTGGAGTGCACATTGTAGATGCACTTTGGCTCATGCCTGCGTGGTAAGCGTAATAGAAGTAATGATTGCATGGAAGAACTTGCCTGTAATCATAATGTTTAAGCCTTCAATTATAAAGGCGGGGAGGGAAGGTTAAACAGGTGTTGCTCCCCACCTATCTTTCTCCTCCTAGGGCCTTCCCCACAATGCCTTCCCCAATACGCCTACAAAACCCTCCCCTCCGCGTTCGAGCTTCCCTCTCTACCCATTCGCCCCCTTGATTCTGGATTCTCCCCTTTTTCCCAACCCTGTGCGAGTTTAAACTATTCTATTACCCTATGTTCCCCTCCCGCCATTTCTCCTAACGTCTTCGGCATCCTGTTTTCTCCCCTGCTGTACTTCTTTTTCCCTTTCCAGCCCCCTTATCATCCCGCTTCCCACTTTCACATTTCCAATTGGCTACTTCCACCGTACAATTTCCGTCTCTCTTCCCTGACCGCGTCCCATCCGCTACACTCATTTCACCCGTTTCCTTCCCGTCATCCTTTTTTTTCTCTCAAACAATTATTCCTCCTCTTCCCTCTTCTGTTACACTGCTCTCCCCCACACCCTCTCCACCCTCTAACCCCTTTTTCAATGCTACTGGTCTCTCCTCATCCTCATATTACGTTACTCCAATCGCATTCCCGGTTCATCCCTAGTTCTTCCCTCCCCATCCCCTTCCCATTGCTTATTTTCAGACTATCATTCCTTTTACCTGTTCTCACTCTTTACGTTTCCTTTTACCTGCTCTCACTCTTTACGTGCCCTTCCCTTCCGTTCCATTCCTTCTGCCTTCTACGCACCGCTTCCCCTCACCACTTACCCACCCACCGATTCCCAGTGGGTCAGTAGCCCGCGATGGAGCAGGATCACCAGTAAAGTTACTGCCTAATTTTAGTGACACAGAGATTAAAATTTTAACGCCGACTGTCAAGGTAACGTTTAAGTATACTTGCCATCCTTCTGGCATGGAAGTATCTTGCCATGGCAGCAGTAATGGCTGCGTTGAAAGCAAATAAATAGCGGGAGTATTGGATAATGTAAAATATGCTCTTCAAAGTTCGGCATGCTGGGAAGGTGCGTGAATATCTTGTCTTCGCTAATAAGCTACACTTGTCTGCGGTGCTCGGTACTACCATGAATATTTCACTCTGCTTGTATTTTTGCCGCAATGTTGACTTCATGCAATATTGAATATAACACGCCATGAAAGTTTCACCTACCGACTTCTGTCTGGGCGCCACATTCGTGCTTGCTGGTCTAAGCACGTGCAGAAGCTCGCTTCGTCTCTAAAGATTACGCACCTCCAATTCTCCGCCGTCCAATCCTTGACAATTGAAGCGAACTCCATGCGTTGCTCCCGGTGCGACCTTTCCAGAAGCGTCTTTTGCGTGGCTATTCGGCTCTTCATGTCTGCGTCGTGCAGCCTTCACCGAATGGTTTGCGCGAACACTTCTAGCTGCAGAAAATCCCGAATTTCCCTCGCGCTGAGGAATGAGTCATCTACAGCAGCGGCGACGATTAAGAGGTCCTCCTAATGAGTGGTAGCCCTTTGTTGTTCACCGCGCACAGCATCCTGTAGGCGGCCGTCTTCCCGAAATGTTCGTAGAATACGATTAACTGTGGACAAAGGGCGCCCAGTTGCCGCTGAAATTGCCCTCTGAGACATGGTACTGTACGCCCCGTGTGCACGATGGCTTCGCGTTGCTGCAGCGTCAAGCGCGGCGCCATCTTCAAAAGCTTTCTGAAGCTCTCTTTCTTCTCGCGCAGCATATGAACATTTGTACTAGTCATCATTGCTGCGCGTTCACCATAGGCGTATCGATGAGGTTGCATTGTGCTGAGTCATCTCGTTGCGTGCCCCTGCCAGCCTACGTGCGGGACAGCGTAGCCCGCCACGTCGACGTCGAGTCCTATACAGCACTTTTAACGTTTAAACACGAAAATCAGCGGTCGTCTCAACCGTTGCAGCATGTGCCCTGTATGGGTTTTCGCAGAAAGCAAAAGTATATGAGCCTAAGCAATGCCAAAAAGCGATCTAACAAAACCCGATCTAAGAAAACCCGATACAGTTACAACTCCTTGCTTCGTTCCTCCCCGGGTTTCACGTTAGTGCAGATGGCCTGGGATTTTTGTTACGATGACTACCACTACTATCATTACTGCCTTTGCTGCTACAACCACTACAGCTCACAATAGTTTTAGGGTATTATCATATTACTTATTATTATTATTATTATTATTATTAGTATGTTAAACATCTATGATATGTCTGTCGTTCTTTTTTTTTTCTGGAATTTGGTTTCTCTGCGGTTGTGTCTATCCAACTGATAGTTGCTTATTTTTGAAACTGTTTACTGTCATTTGTTCGTCTTATCATGTGTCTCTACACTCTTGCCGTTGTTTTTGTTGTATTACTGTCAAACTTTGTTGCTCTGCCTGTCGTGTGGCCTTTACGACAGGCAGAGCAACATAGGCATCTTCTTTTTTTTTTTACCTGTACCCAGGCTCCGCCTGTGCTTTATTTCTGTCATTTTCACTACTTCAATTTGTGTGTGTCTTGTCGCTTGTTTGTTTCTTACTATATGTTTCTTGTATTTTGTTTTTATGTAACTATCCGTGCGCCAGCACTCAGGCCTCTGGCTGTTCCTGGGCACGTAAATAAACATGATTGATTGAATGATTGATTGATTATTATTATTATTATTATTATTATTATTATTATTACTGCGACTGGTACAAGTACCAATAGTAATTCCATAAGTACCATAAATACTGTTAGCACGCGTGTTGTACGCAGGCTTTTGTTGCGAAATTTCTAGACATATCGAATAAAACATAGAGATACGTAAGACACTATCAGGCCGGACACGAAAGTTAAAATAACCTGTAAACTATAAACATATGTCCCAAATGCAGTAACGTGTTGCAGAAGTCCGCGTAGTGTTGAATGTCGCTCATTCAAGCACAGCCTATCGGACTTTTCTACACACATGGGAAGGCCGATCACCAACATGGAGACCATATAAGACGGTAAAGTCACCAACAAGCTAGCCCGCCAGTTAATAAACGGGTTCGCCTTTTTCAGGCACGCTGTTCAATGGGCTCGCACATGCGGTAACAGGAGAAAACGAGAGCAGGATAAGGGGGCATGTTCGTGCTGGCGCGTTCATGAAAACTAACACGGATGAGCATCTGTCGAAGTAACAGATAACTTTTGTGTGGTTCCGACCTTTATAGCGTCCCTGCACAAGTTTAACAAGTTCAAAACAGACGGAGGCAGAAGAAAATTGTTTCCGTTTTTTTTTATTTCTTGCACTTTTTGTTTCGAGTGGGGTTCCGCCTTTATAAACTCTTTTTGAAATAAAAATTAAGGCCATGTGGTCTTGAATGCTATCCCTGAGGAGACATGAAGGTAATTAATTGCCTGAATACTGCTCGATCCAGTAAAGACAGACACAATATATTTTGTCGTGTGTTATATTTTTGTACTAAAGATTTTGACATTTTTGTTATTTTTGGCTCTAACTAAAAAAATCGATTTCTCTCAATATACGCATATTCATTATTCGACTGAAATCATTGCCTAGTAATTACTGAAATCATATCATGGTTCAAATATGTCATCCCGCTAAATCACTGAGTCGTCCACGCATATCGCCCAATCATCCATCCAAACTCACGTCGAAACATTTTCATTCTATTTTCAGTTAGGCGCCCATTTTTATTGCGCGCAATTTTTTACTGGTTTTTCCTAATTCACTTGTGTGGCAAAATGGAATTGTTTTTTTTCTTAAATTAACAGCTGAGATGTCAGCTTTTTTACGGAATAAACATGGTTTCTTAGAAAAGAAAGACTGCGCGTGAAAGACAAGACGATAAGGAAAGAACAGGACGGGCGCAGTCTCACCACTACCTTTATTGAACGACCCGCCGCGGTGGCTCAGTGGCTAAGGCGTTGCGCTGCTGAGCACGAGGTCGCGGGTTCGATTCCCGGCCGCGGCGGCCGCTTTTCTGATGGAGGCGAAAAGCAAAAACGCCCGTGTGTACGAGATTTCGGCGCACGATAAAGATCCCCAGGTGGTCAAAATTAATCCGGAGCCCTCCACTACGGCGCGCCTCATCGCCTGCGTTGCGTCGGCGCGTTAAACCCCACAATCAATCAACCTTTATTGAACGAACGAACATGAGTATATACCATCTATTGCGCACGCGCACAGAGCAGCCAGCTTTTGCTCTTTTCATATCAATGCATCATCTTGTTTAAAAATTCGAACTCACTTCCGTACGACGTTACAGATGCCTTGCTCACACAATTTCCATGGTTTTTACGAATAAAAAATTGGCTGACAATTGCGATACTCCTTAATGCGATATTTGGGCGCAGCAGCATTGCGCTGAGGCAGCAGTCACTCGTGGGTTCTCTCGACGGCAGCGCTGATGAGCCTCTGCGTCGGCGGCGCGAAGTGAGTCTCTAGAAGGGACCGCGAACTGCACCTTAAACGGACGCACATCATAGTCACGCGCACGCCCCCTCCCATTTTCGCCAAGGGTCGCGCTAGAGTTCCTGTATATAGCTCCCGCAGGGAGCTAAGAGTTGCGCGACCGCCCGCCATCTTGTTATCAGGATTGCTGTGGGAAAGCCGCCCGTCGCGGGTGTAGGAGCCTCGCCGCCACGCTTCCGACGGCGGCCGGCGCGCGGTGGGGGCGCATCGGTCGGCGGCGGCGCTAGCGGCGCCTTACGGCGGCTACGCTGGATGCCTGCGATGTCGCTCACGCTGTTGCTGCTGCTGTTCCTGGGCGGGGCGCGATGCCGCCGGCGTCGGCGGCTGCGGCGCAGCCGTAGTGGGGTCTTCTCTGCGCGGCATGGATAACCGGAGTGCCGTCATCACGGCGGCGCGTGGAAAAGGGTCGCGCAACTCTTAGCTCTCTGCGGGAGCTATATACAGGAACTCTAGGTCGCGCCGTCGAGCGCCTCCTGTGGGAACAGCGTACTTCCCCCTCCCCTCCTGCCCGCACACTTCCGGAGAGCGCTGGCCCGCGCCGCCACGGCGAACCGCCCTTCCTTCCCAATTTCGCGGCACTCTCCTCCTTTGCTTTCTTTCATGAATGAATGAAACACTTTATTGAAGACGAGAGGCCATGAGGCCCTGCGGGGAAGTGAGGATGGGAAAGGGGAGGAGAAAGGAAGAGGTCACAATTCACACAATGTACACAGTTCTATTCTTGGGGTCCAATTCACAGAAGGCACAGTTCACTAAGTCAGTGGCAGTATCGCTGTTGACATCGGACGTGGATGAGTAAGAACAGTCCGATACAGTCTGTAAGACCGCTACACCAATTTGTAGAGGCCGTTTTCAACATTCGCTTTTTCTTCCACTTGCCATCGTTCTCTCGCTTACGCCGACAACGCGGCTCAGCCCAGCCCAGAGACGTCTACCAAAAGGCTGGGCTCTAAAAAAGGCCCCTACCAATTCGCGCGCGACTCGTTCCCGGCTTCTGCTCAGCACTTTTGTTTCATTCAACAGCGGCTGACATGGCTTGTCTTCTGATTGAAGCGAAAAGCAAAAGCGCCCGTGTGTACGAAATTTCGGCGCAAGTTACAGATCTCCAGGGGGTAAAAATTAATCCGGAGACCTCCACTACGGCGCGCCTCATCGCGTGCGTTGCGTCGGCGCGTCAAACCCCACAATCAATGATACGGTTGTCTTCGCATACCCTCTTCTCCATTTTTTGTCTTGTGTCGTGCTTGCCTGTGGTTCAGTTTCAATCACCTCGGTTCCTGTTAATTCACATTTTTCCGTCTTAATTCGCCCATTCATTACCTCCACATTGCTTTGATTTCTTGATTCCTTTTAATTTTTGTGCCTTCCTTGCTAATTGACTTGGACTCCTTTTTGATGCGCATTGGCACTTGTTAATTCCATTCCACCTAACCTGGGCCACTTCGTCACCCCATTTAATTTACTCTCACTTTTCTTATTTCACATTAATTCTTAATTTTCCTTATCTTCCTTAGGGATTCCCGTGAACCAATACTAGTTCAATTTCGTTTCCTGTTTATGCACTTTGGTTCCTCTTAATTCATTTTGATACGCGTTAATTTAGTGATTGAGCTGAATTTACCTTGATTCAATTGATATGTCTCTGATTGGGCTTGATTCCCATTGATGCCTCTCCATTTGCTTTGTCTTCGTTATTCACTTCCGTCCATCTGACCTTAGTTTGGTTCATGTTAATGCATTTAAAGTAACTCATTTTTCTCATTTATTTATTTTCCTTTGATTTCTCACAATTTAATTTGCTTTGTATTTCGTATTAATTCGCTTGGTTTCATCTTAGTACACCTACATATCTGCCGATTAAGTTTGCTTCATCCGTATGTCCTTTAAGTCACCCTAATTCACTCATTTATCCACTTTGTTTAACTTATTTCCATTTTGACTCACGGTGATTCCTGTTATTCTCCGTGTCTTGCTAATTCACTATTGTTCCTGTTATTTCACTTCCATTCCTCTTCATTCACAAACATTAGTCCTAATTATCTTTTTCATGCTCCTTAATTCGCAGTGTCGTCGCCTCATTCGGAATCTTTCACTGGTTCGCTCTAATTGCTTTAATTCCGTCGTGGCGTCCAGGAGCTTTCTTATAACGACGTATGTTGACTGCCGGTCATCGCTCAAGGAGTGCGAAGGTTAAAGGAATGATAACACATATAATCTTTCACTTTATCTCATAGCTATCCTATAATAACATTATTCAATTTCATCCTGCCATCAATTTATCATGGTAACAGCGTTGGTCTCCAGCAGCTCTTTCCCCTGTTTGCGATAAACTGCGCTCCGTCATCGCGCACAACCATCCGCCCACTCTCCGTTCAGTGGGTTCATTGATCTCCAAGCATGGCTACTTGACCGATAAAAGCCGCTCTAGGAAATCCAGCTGCCGCCGCCGTCGACCGACTACCAACCCCGGCGCATCAACTCACAGCCCGCAACGCGCGATTTCACGTAGTAGTTTTACAGAACAATGACGCGGCGTTTTAAGTGCGAATGCACTTTATAAGCGACCCCAAACCTTCCACCGCCGGCGGCGGCGGCGGCGGCGTCCGCAGTCCTCCTCTCCCTAGCAACGGCGTGGAGCGGAGAGGAGCGTCGGTAGCAACGGCGCGGTGACGTCACTTCACCACGTGACCGCGCTCGCTCCGCCTCCTCGCCGTGGCTGCGCGGGTGCGCGCCGCTCCCCGCACCGCTCCTCGCGCCGTGACGTCATGGTATGACGTCACAGCGCGCCTCCTCTCCCCAGCAGCTGCCGCGCGCCTCTCTCTACACCGTGACGTCACACTCTCTCCTCTCCCCCTCGCTCGGCTGCAGCTGCCGTGCGCCGCTGTCCCTCTCCCCTTGCGCTCGCCTCCTCTCTCAGCCACCTGGCTCGGCGCGCTCGGCGCGGCGTACCCCCCTATATATGCAGCGATAAACTGCCAGACCTCCGTGGGTCGGCTCGCGCGCGCTCACGGGCGAATGCCAACGGATTTTAACTTTACTCCCCCTCATAGCATCACCCCGTGCATTCGCACTTAACCATGTTCACCCTCGGGGAAATGCTTGGGAGTTTTTTCTTCCGAGCGCAGACTCACTGCAGGACGACGCGCGCCGAGCGGCGTCCGCACTGCGCGCGCATCACGAGCGGTGCCGCCAACAGCGCTCGCGGCGGTCAAATCATCGTCTGTAACAGCGGCGGCCAAACCCACCGACAAAGGCAAGCTGACCATGTCAGGGTGGCCGCGCACGCGCACATGCACGCTATCTCGAACCCGGTATCACATCGTCCCCACCGATAGGCGTCGCCGGTGCAGCCCGCGGCACGCCCCTCGAGGCTATTGCGCTCTGTACCACGGCGAGTAGCGTTGCGATCAACCCCCCCCCCCTGTGATGTGGCCGCCAGCGCGCTGAAGTCACCACTTCCACCACTTCACAGGGGTGGAAGTGGCTCTAATTTCTAAAGCAAAGCTTTCTGCCTTTACCAGCCAACGGTTCTTTTGCGGCGTGCGGGACAATAAACTCCCAACGCGGCGGAGGCGGCAGGGGTGGGGGGAGCGGAAGGTTTCCCTCACGGAGAACACTGTAGATGGCGCGGTTAATTTACCCAGCGCTTCCCGCGCGGAGGTGCCTGCTCTCCGGCGGGCGCGTCGGCGGTACGGCTTTGTCGTCTGCTTTAGCGACGGTTGTTTTGGGCCTGTTTTGGCGCAGTTTCGCGTCCATTGCGCGCTTCCTTCACCACACTTGATTAACTTGTTGGACAGCACCTACTGGGTAACCGGGACCCGATGGAATTAAGTGGTCATACGGCAAAGATACGTTAAGGATTGGTTTTTAGGGCGGGGAAACAAAATTTAGAGACCACATACAGACATCTGGCCGCTAGAGAAACGCTACCTCTTGCGCACTGCTGGCCAGAAATGGGTCTCGGTTTTCTAAATTGGTGAATACCAATTCGGTTTTGTTTTAAGAGGTATTACAAAAGGCGAAAGGAGCAACTGGTTCTGAAAAGTAGCGATTATAAAAGTTCCCTAAGCTTTCTCGCAATTGTCAAACTTACTAAACTAACTAGTTTTAATCGGCACAAATGGGAATCACTAAGCTGACATGCCGAATAGTTTCGGTGTCTGCGCTTGTGTCGCGCGGTGGTGTAGCCCCGAGCTAGCACATCAGGATGGCTAGGTTCCGCTGTCTCACCCTTCGAAAGACGCTCCTCTCCGTTTTCTGCCGACGCACGGCCGGTCTAGCCCGGCCGTGCCGCCTCCGGGAATTCCAGGTAACGGCTGGCAGTAGGGGCATTTTTTTTACCTGAACTGGTGCACATTAGTGCAGTGTCGTGCAGACCAGTGCAGAGTGCTACTGGGGATATCAATTAGTAAAAAAAATGTACATATGCTGCACTGCTTGCACCAGTGCAGCCAGTTCAGGTAAAAAAAAATGCCTCTAGTATCTCCGTTTTCGCTCTTTGTAGAGCCACGTGTGTGAAGTCAAGTGACGTCGCATGGGAAATTTTTGTGGGTGTTGTTTAAAGCTTTGCTTTCCAACCACCTTCACAGCGTGGATTGGAGCCTTTTTTTGTAAAGACGCATAACACGCTGTCGACACGCGCTCTATTTTGTTTTTTCACCTGCCGAGTTGGTTCTGAGCCCGAGGTAATAGGTTGAAATGCTCGCCGCAGCAGCTGTTTTCGTTATTGAACCCCGTGTATACCAAATTGCCGTGCACATTGAACACCTTTAGAGATCTACCTTAATTCGCAGGTTTCCACTACGACACTCCTCACAGGACGGCTAGACGTAGTTTGGGCTCGCAAAATCACAATTCGAAGAGGGTTAACTTTATTCCTTTATTTCTATGATCTGATCCAGTGCAACGGTCGCAACGGAGACAGAAAAGGACAGTCCCTACAATCGCCGGTCTTTACGGATTATCACCAACTCGTCCCCGTTGCTATTCTGTTGCGATAATTACATTTGTATTTCTCCTTGAATGCGCCACGGCTCCTTTTTTGAACTACTCGGCATCATGCCCGATCGCGAGGCGCCGTCGGTTATAGCAACGCTTATACGGCCCCCGAGGCTGAGCGCTCACTTTACGCGTCCCCTCTAGTGCACTGTTAAAATGCCTATCGTCACCACTTTGAACAAAAGCGTCATTTAGAGATTTTTCAACACTGAACGCTCGCCCAATGTCAAGCCACAGCAAGCACTTCATTGAGAGCGGAAGTCGTTTCGATGGTTTCCGCGGTCGCCCATATATAGAATTCCCGCCCGCCGGCGCTGCCACAGCCCGAAAATGGCGGTGCCCACCCTGGTACAGCCTCAAAAAACTGTTCCGGGTAATCTGCCTCAGTCCATCCACCTTTGTTCGCGGGGCACACCCCCACAGTTGCGGTTTGTATTTATCGTTTAAAACCTATAAAACTGCAGAAAAAATAGTTTGAAATATTGTCTCCCGAGAGTACCCATTACATCTTACCTGAAATGTTGCCGCGCGGCTACAAAGGAAAGCTATACAGCTTTAGAAGGGGGTTTGGGCTAGTTGGTGCATACTAACTGAAATTCAAAACAGCGCAAAAAAGACGGGACAAGAAACGACGACAAACGCAAGTGAACGCAAATGAGCCAAAGGGCACCTTTTGCGTGATAGGCTACACACAACCTTACGTAGACTGTATAGGCGCTGTGTTGTGTACGAAGTCCGCTGTCCTGTGGGAAGACTAATATTGGTCAAACCGGACGCTATTTAAATGATCGACTCCGCGAGCACGCAAACGCACTAAAAACGGGCACTGGCATCAGCCTTGTCTCACGCTGTCACGACCACGGGTGCTTGCCCAGATTCCACGATACGCGTGCAGCACGAACATACAAGGGTCAGCGCGAAAGTGAAATCTATGAAGCATACCTCATCCACAAGGCAGGCGACGATTGCCTTAGTAAGCCTTCTGTTGAATGAATTACGAGGTAATGAAATCCGCTACATGAACTCATAAAAAATTAGCGCCAATTCGCCCTGTGAATGTGGTTGGAAAGCAAAGCTGTAAACGGCACCCACAATGATTACCCATGCGACGTCACTAAAATTCACTCACATCGCTCTACAAACAGTGAAACCAGAGAGAAGTGAAATCCACCTAAAAACACCTTTTATTACTTCAAAGAGATATTCTTGGTAAGGTTAAATCAATGCACGATGCATGAACGGTGGTTGGTTGAGTTGTGTTGGTGTAGCACATGAGTGAAACTCTTTTTTTATAAAATTAAAGCTCAAACTCGGTGTTAGACGATCTCACTTCTCCATCTCTGCCGTCGCGGACGGAGGCGACGAGATCAGCGGCAGAGACGAAGGAGGAGCAGGAGGAGGAGGAGGAGGGGGAGGAAGAAATACTTCTGTTCAGATTTCTGAACGGCCCAGAATGGGGCCCGGGGGAGTGGTTCCTTCTTCACTGTAGCCCATATTCAGTCCGCGCCGCCTGTGCTCTCTCCACCAGCTGAAGCTTTGGTAGGCAGAGAGGGGCTGCACAGCAGCATCTCCCATTGCTCTTGTTCGGAAGTTGACGGAAAGAGTGGAGGGTGCTCAAAGCTAAAGTCGCACACCCCGATTATGTGGCAGAGTGCTCCTACTCCTGAGCAAAATTTACATTGAGCGTCGTAGCGATTCGGGTGCATTAAGTGAAGACGCGTCGGGTGTGGGGAGGAGCCGGATTGTATGAGCCGTAGGGTAGTTTGTTGTTCTATGGAAAGGTCAGGGTAAGGCGAAGTTAGGGTCTGTCTCAGAAGCGATAATGCTGGGTTTTGTCCCTGAACGAGACACGCGGGTGACTGTCCTTGTGCAGCTCCGTAGCACGGGGGGTAAAAGTGCAGGCTTGGTGGGCGTATTCGTTGCTATTCATGGAAGCCTGAGCGGGTGTCCAGATGAGCTAAATGGAACCATTTGGGGAGTGGTTTTTTAGCACACGCAGGGCAGGTCAGGACACCAAACCCGACTGGTAATTACGGTAGGCTTGTTGGGAATCGGTGCTACCTTACGAACCCCTGTGAGAGCCAAGGTGATGGCTGCCTCTTCTGCTGCCGTCATGTCTTCGATATTGAGTGGGGCACAAGCAAGGAGGTTGGTTCTGGAGGTAGCCACGATGATGGCGTACTGCTGCCCTCCATGCTTGGAGGCGTCTGTGTAGATAACTGCATGATCCCCACCGAGGGTGGTGTTGAGCTCTTAAGCCCGTGCTTGTGGGCGACCGTCGTCGTGTGAGAGGTTCATATTTCTAAGCAAAGGGAGCATCTTTAGTTATTGTCGCCAAAAGTGCAGGAGTACATGAAGCGGAGTGACATTCTGCGCAGCCCAGCCAATCTGGTGAAGGATGCGGCGACCCGCCGCAGTTCTGCTCATTCGGAGCTTCTGGATGGAAAGACTGCCCACTATCAGCTCTTCCACCGTGTTGTAGAGCCCTGTGCTAAGCAGCCTTTCTGTAGACGCACTCATGGGAAGACCAGAGGCCTGCTCAACCGCCTTTCCAATCATTATATAAAGCATCTTTATATCCTCCTCACCAAGAAGACAGGGGGTGGACATAAGTGATTCTCGAGAGGACCAAAGCTTGAACTAATCGAAAGGTATCGGATTCCTCGAGGGTTCGCTTCTTGGTGGCAACTCGCCTGATCATGTATATAATTTTATTGATGCTGTGTTTGAGGCGCTGAAAGGATACGTCACTCTTGGTGTTGGCCTGAAGATGTAGGCCCAGGATCTTGATGCTGGGACTTGGAGTGATGGCCTGGCCATCAAGGAGTATTTGATTGTGCTCCTTGAGGTGTCGTTTGGCGTGAGGGCGGACGACAAGGAGCTGAGATTTTTTACGTTAACACTGGAAGCCACAGGCCTTAGCACATTGGCGTACTAGAACTGAGATGCCATAAGTTGGTGTGAGCTTTCTTGAATCTCTATCGCGTGGCATTCAGGGAGAATGCAGGGGTTAAACCCGTAGATGTGCATGGTGAGTGCACCACTTGTCTTCCCCGTCTCCGCGTGGGCTCGTAGCTAAATTGGTAAGACAACGAGGTCTGGCTGCGTTACTTTATGAATTCCAGGTTCGATTCCTGGCGGTGCCAATAAATTCTTTTATTTGTTCGCGCGAGTTTTCTGTTAACACCAACGGTCGCGAAAGAACCCTTGGGGGTAGAGGTAAAAAGCTTGGCTTTAAAAAAATTCCCCCGCACCTCCCCGAAGGGAATCGTGCAGAAATGCGAATACATTGGGTGCACCGATGAGTGTATTGCGAGTAATGGCGTAATTAATGACGAGAGTGTGAACGTAATCATTTATTCATCAGCACCTGTTTGTGTTATCGTTGTACCTGACGGCCACAATCACTGCCTTGTGATCGCTAAAGTGCACGGTCAAAGGGTCTTTGAGAAGCATACGCGCGTCACAGTTTCGCGTAAAGACCAGATCAATGCAATTCCCGTGAATGGTAGTGGGGCACGTGTCGAAGCCGGCAGAGAGACAATGCATAGAGTGCCTGGTCTGCATGTACTCGACCAGCCACTCGCCACTCTTCTTGCGCACGTCAACGTTGAAGTCGCCAACCAAGACTATGGGGTCAGAGGGTTTGGAGCGCACGCGCACACTTTCCATAGCCGCGTCCAGCTGCGCGGCAACGGCGTCTCGAGCGAGGTTGGGCGCGAGGTACACGGTCACCACAAAGACTCCGTCTCCGGTGTAGGCAAGGGTGTACAAGTCCTTGTACGGAGACGTGTCTCGAACGGGCGACGTGGCAACGGCGTGCGATATCAAGTTCCCATACACGTTAGACACGAGACTAACACCGCAGTACTCGCCGTCCTTGCCGCTTCGAGCAAACTAGTACAGCTCGCTTCAAGCGCATGCGTTCGGCATTGAGCGCGGAGAGATAACACCTGCGGGCGCACGCCGACGGAGCACGACAACCCCCGACTAAGAAATGCATTCGCATTTACGACGACGACGACGACGAAGGCAGAACTACGAGGCGCGCGCTCACGTGCGCTCGCGCTGGAGGAATGCAGGCGCACGCCGCTCGATGGACGCAAGACAACCCCCGACTAATAAATGCATTCGCATTTAAAAACAAGCTGTAATGTCCAGTATTGCCTTTCCTTGCCTCGCGCCTCTGGCCACGTGTTAGATCGCACGCGCAGTATCAGCGTTGCTTTTTTGGTCTTTGCACGTGTATAGATCCTGCGTTTTGGGTTTATTGTTGGATGTACTTACTTTTCGTCATGATTCCTTCTTGCCTTCCTTCCTTGGGTATATTTGGCAAGCCGCGCAATAAACGAACCAGTTGCTGGTCAGCGCCGTGTGTCGTCGTTTCTTTGCCCGTCTTTTTGCACTGTTTTGAATTTCAATTACTCTACAGCTTCCTCGAAACTTCGCAGTTGAAGAAAAATTCATCCTGGTGCAGGATTACTCCACCTTGGGGATTTCTCTTAATCTGGTCAATTAGTACCTATAACATCTTAGCCATACTTCACCAGCAGTTGGTCGTACTATATCTTGCGGGAGTGTTTGTGATTTTTTAATGTTTTGCAAAATACTGAAGTGTAATCCTCTTGCATAAGAATTGTTAACAACCTAAACTATGATGACAAATACTGGTTATATTCATACACAAGAAACAAATTCCGGCTTCCTCGATCATCATCAACGTGGAAGTAGCGGATGAGAACGTGGAAGTAGCGGACCATGATCAGCCTTCTCAAGACGATTCATCGGGTGACATATTCTTCTCTACTGGTAGGTAGATAGTTAGGCAGAAAACGTTTATTTCAGCCGCAGAAGTGGCAATGGTTGCCTAGTCCGGGAATCCATGGGCCTCTCATCTGTTGCCCAGGTATATCCTGAAAGCGCGATTGTGATTGCAGGTGACGATGATTATGCGTCCTCACGCACGTCCGCCCAGGTCATTTGCTTTCAAAGACTGGTTGCATGAGATTGTAAAACCGAATTTGTAAACGGTGACACATCAGTGAGGGACGACCGTGCAATGCCTCGGGGGACATTTTAAAAGGCGGGAAAGCACAGCCAGTGCGTGAGTAATTGGTGTTTGGACACATGTGGTGTGGTGTCATCGCGCCTTTCTATTGATCAAGACAGGGAGAACAGTGAGCATACGAAAAAAATTAGTATAAACCATTTTTTGATATCGTATAAGTATTCCCAAATTCTTTTCTTTTGCCCAATTTACCCATGCATGGCTTCTAGTCAGAATTCAGTTCGTTCAGGTGCGAAAGTTCGCCGCCAGATGGGATCCCATCCATCTGCTGCGTGGAGCGGGCGCTCGCGACGAAACACCTAGCTCGCGCACTTGCACCGCGAGCCGCCGTCCGTTCCACCGGCCGCACTGACCTGGGCGCCCCGCCCTGCCTCCTCGGCTGAAACCGGGTGAAGCAAGGTGGGCGTCCCGCCGCCATGGCTGGGGCCAAGCGTCCCGCCCGCGCCACGTCTCCCTCCGGGTCCCGGTCCAGATCCCGGTCCAGATCCCGGTCCAGGCGTCGTAGTCGCAAGACCGTAGCTGGGAAGAGCAAGGCTGAGGCCGCCGGTAAAGCCCCGACGAAGAGAGCCAGGCGTGGGGCCACACCGAAGCGGTCCGCCCGGGCCAAGTCCCGCTCCGGGTCCCATTCAAGGGCTAGGAGCCATAAGGCCGTCACTCGGAAGAGCGGAGGCCGCGCCACCGCTAAGAGCCCGGGAAAGAAGGCCAGGAGGTCGAGGTCCAAGTCCTCGGGAGGAGCCACCCATGCTGCCCCGCGCAAGGGACGGAAGACCGCTGCGCGGCGTTCCCGCTCGGGGTCCCGGAAAAAGAGCCGCTCGCGCGTGAAGACCGCGGCCACGAAGAAGACGGTCACCGCGGGTCGGAAAAAGGCCAAATCGCGGTCCAGGTCGCGCTCCAAGGCGCCGAAGAAGCGGACGGGAAAATCCAAGGCTGCTGACGAGAAAGCTGGAGGGCCAAGTGGGAAACGCAAGGCAGGAGGCAGAAGCCGTTCTCACGGTAGCTCCAAGGGCAAGAAAGCAAAGAAAGCGACTTCGAGCCGGTCGAAGAAAAACGCTGCTGGCTCCCACGCTGCCAAGAAAGCTGCGGCGAATCCGAAGTCTGGAAAATCGCGAAAGAAATCCCCAAGCAAGGAAGGCGTTCAGGCGCCCCCACCCGACGCCAACGGCAATTAGGAGTGCTGGGCTTGAGGGAGGCAGCGAGTCCACAAAATTTGTCGAGGTAAGGACCCTAACGGTGCCAAGTTGTGCTGCGTTGTGTTGGCCTATGATGTTGAGAGGAATTATGGAGCAGGAAATGCTGAACCGGCTATGTATATTGTCCTCTACATTTTACGGGCAGTCATTTTGCTCCTGCGAACCTGAAAACTGTGCCTTAGTTTCCCGCTCCGTATGACATTGATCTTCATAACGTAATGATGTGGTGTGCATCTCCCCCACAGGCATGCAATGCTTCCAGCAATCACTACTCTCCGTTTGCTAAATTATGTTAATCAGCGCGAATTCAGAGCAGAAAATGGGGTTTATTTGGTTTGTCCACGTACAGGGTATCGCAAGCTTGTATCTTTCTGAGCAGTTAATGTGGCAACCGGCATTTTGTGCGGCTATCATTTATACTTCGTCCTGTGGTTGCGCGGTTTTATGTCACTGCCTGCCGGGATAGCTGAGGTTTCTGGGTTCTTCGAAAAACTGTTGCGGGCAGCAAAGTGGTGGTGTTCTCAATTATGAATTCGCTGGACGCGGTCACAAATCCATGATAGCAGCTACTATTAGGAACTTCCGTGCATTCTTTAAAGGAAATGAACTGCAACGATGTGTACCGGCGAGGGCTCACTCTCAATTGTCATCTTTACGCTCTTTCCCTCGTATGTAAACGAATTCATTTAGGACTTGTAAACCATGTAAGGAGAGGTACCCTTTAGGGAAGCTGTAGAGGCTTCGAAAGCTGAAACTGCAGGGTTAATCAGCTTCAAACTTGTTTTGCCTCGTCTCCTTCTGGCGGACCGAAATTTCAAAATAAAAGGAAGGTTGGAACTCGTTCGTATACATTACAGGCGCGCTGCCCACCCATGTAAAGAATGGTAAGGCATCAAAGAGAGCGCAGATGGTACGAATACGAGAAACTTTAGGAGAAGCGCCATGGGCACGTGGCTACGGACGTGGAAAATGAATTTTCTTCTATATTTTCAACAGACTCCGGAAATGTTAGCACACATTGGACTTCGTTGGAGCCCGCGACCTCGCTCTCAGTAGTTCAATGTCTGAGGCGCAGTTTAGGATAGAAAATAGGCGCTTGAAATCAAACGTATAGCTGCATCTTGTTTGGCGTAATCCTCATGTCTAACGCAGGGTAGAAAGGCACTAGGCTTGCAAGAGTCAGGCTGAGGCGGTGAAAGTTCAGTGGGAGAATCTCATGTGGCGGATGACATGGAGCAAAATATCATGATTGGCGGCCTGTACAAATTTAGGGGGGACAGCATACTGTTGTAAAAGTTAACTTGTTGCAGAATCTTTTCTCTTTAGTAATGTCGCGCGCTGACTTGTTATAATTTCGGCAACAAGGTGAGGTCAGCCTTGATGCAAAAACCTTCTATGGAACAACGCAAAAAAGAAATGAAACCTGTGCTTCATAAAATATCTCGTTTAATATTTGCGTGTGTACATCGTCATTCTCGTCATTATTAAAAGGGCGGGTCCGTAATTCACGACGAACCCCCGGATCATGTGCGCGCATGAGCACAACGTTCTCGAGGAACGTGTGACACTTTTCTCAACGAACCATTTTCTCTTCTTCCTGACACGGCATGATGGGCCCCGTAAAGTAGCTCGTGCAGTTTCTATGGTCTGCTGTACTAGGCGTCGTCGTCAATATCCCCCCCCCGCCGTATCACTTGTGTCTTAAAGAGGAGTAACACAGCTTTCACCCCGGTTCGCAGTGTGCGGCCGAATTTGTGCGCTGCATGCATTTTTTACGTCTGGCTTTCTTCCATAGGACAGCACTTGTACAAAAGAGCCAGCAAGGAAGACAACATTATGCTCTTGCCATGGGCAGAGGTATAGAGCGTTTTCCATTACGAACAAAGTTAATGCGGAAAAGGCAGGGTCATATTTTCGCGCAGTTAGCTATCTTTTACAATACGCGGGCGTTCATTTGAGTTGCACCAACCTGCCCACTTGCCTCAGCCGCAAAGCGGTATCAGCACGGAAGTGACTCGAAAAAGAATTGAGCGCAAACAAATCGATGGAGGACACAAAGGCGAGACGGGACTATAACTCACAACTGTGTATTTTGCAGAGAGCATTGAAGTATGTGTAGACGCAACTCATTATCACACTTACAAAAAAAAAAATTGGCCGCGTATCTGCTCCTTTCGTCGCAAATTTCGACAAAAGACGATAGTCTCGTCATTTGCCAAGTAACGCTTTCCCTTCGCCAAGTAACGCCTCCCTTCGCTTTCCCGATCACCTCTCATGCTGTACCTTTTCCGTCGCGCTCCTCGCCACCATACGGCGGAGACGCACGTGAATCGCGGCACCCTACTTCAACGTTTATAGAACCCCGTTGCCCTACTGCACGTGCGTTCCAAGCAGAACGCGGTACCTATCTAGTGGAACCTTTCGTAACTGTTGCCGCTTGATTTCTTAAAATGCCGCCAGAAGCTATAGTGGCGCGGCCGACAGCAGGCGACGGAGGGGTTCTTTTTTCTGCAGTGGATGTAGTATTTAATTTCGAAAAAATCAAACATCTATGAATTTTTGTTAAAGGAATGCTGTAAATATCACTTATATATTATTTTTTGTCTAATATTTGAGTAATGTCTCGTTCTTGTTCAACAATGTTGACAAGCATGAACATTGACACCAGACTTAGACGTTTAGATTTGGTTGTGAGTATGACTATTGCGCAGATTTTGTTTCCCTTTGGCCGGGTGGCTGAATCGAGTCACAGACAGACAGACACAGACAGACACAGACACAGACAGACAAACAGACAGACACAGACCAAAATTTCTGGGTTTAAGTATCCCAAGAAAGACTATCGTATTTAATATCAAAACATGCTTACTCTTTGCCCCGCAAACATACCGAAATATCGCTGACACACTCATTACCCGTTTTCCTGATATGATAGGCCTCCATTAATTCACGTGCAGTATGGTCACGGCTGCTGCCTGCAATCTTGATCTTCTGAAATAATGGAGTGCATCCGCAGCCACTACCAGACGAACGCTAGTCCCGTCTGGCCTTCCTGTGTCTTCTGTCGATTTTTTTTGCGCTCAATTCTTTTCCGAATCATGAACCAACTAGCCCAACAGCAACTTCAACAGAAGTGACTGTTCATGTAGCTGGCAGGTGCCCACAAACAACTGACATGTCAGCGGGGAGGGGGGGAATCGTGCCATAAGCCATTTAGGTTAAAATTCAACGGCATTCAGGAGCATTGTTAGGTCTTAGATGTTGCGGATGCGTAGGCACGTCTTGTGAAGTTACGGACGGAGTGGTTACCCTTCCATAAATGGTGCTTTGGGGCTATTGTGGGGTCCATACCCTTCCGCATATCCTATTCCATTCGTGGGCAGGCCTGCTTACAGAGCAGGTGTCGCTTGATGGCTGTGTAAGTGTTCTCGGAATATTAAAAAAAAAGTACAGCATTACAAAAGGACTCTGTTCTCATGCAGCATCAACAGGACTGCGGCCTTGGCGAGTGCGAAGGTGACTGGCCCAAGCTGTACCCGCCGCCCTTGATCCTCATGCCGGCCCGTGCTGTGACAGGGAGGCCCTGACAGCCCGGCTGTTCCTTGAACAGTGGTGCAATTGTGCTCCGAAGCTTCCCTTGTATCAAGATTTTCCTGTTTCGATACGCCCGTCCCTCCAACACCTCCCCCCCCCCCCCCCCCCCAGCACCCGGTCCAGCTTTTCGTTTGACAAGCTAAATTATAATAAAAGACATTTTCCCGTTGTGGCATTCTCTTGATGTTTCATGTCTTTCAATATCAGTAAGGCACCTTGCCTGTTAATTATGTAACCGCCGTGTTAGCCTAATCGCTCTAGCATTGAAGAAGCTGACTCAAAAAGATGTGGCCCGGTAGCAGGTTTTTTTGGACACGCCTAAACACACCTAATATATGCGAGGTGGCACTTAACCAGGGAAAGACTGCATACGGGGAGCAGCAGTTTTTAAAGACAGGAATATGTTTTGCAGGATGCATTACCCCAAAAAGTTTAGCAGAGCCATAGCAAAAAATTTTTTTGTGCGGAACACCTTAGGACCACTGAATGTTCGTCCGCGCCCGTGCGCATAGCATTTACAATCGCCAGGCACCGGCAGGATTCGATCCTGTGTCTGGTAGACCAGACAGAGTTAATGTCAGTCATCTTACTCATTGGGCTACGACCGTGAGTTAGCACGCGAGAGTCAAACGTAATGGTGGGGAGTACCTTAGGACTTCCCAATGTCTGTCCGCGTCCATCCGTGGGCACACCACCATCAGGCGAAAATCAAGCGAAATTTGATATGAGCCGTGAGTTGCAGTTTCATTTAAGGAATAATCACGGTGCAACTCACGGCTCAAATCGAATGACGGTCGGGGGCGCAAATCGGATGTCACTCGGGGCGCAAATTGGATGTCATTTCGAGTCCCCGTAATCCACACCCTCGCCAGCATCCACGGAGTAGAGATGTTGCCATTTTAGGTGCGGAGTACATTGACCGCACAATGTCCGTCCGCGTCCGTGCGCATAGCATTTACAATCGCAAAAATTTCCCCGCATTTCCCCGAGGGGAAGAATGTGAAAGTGCGAATGCACGAGTTGAATTTGCGCGGTTCGGTAATGTTCGCGAAAGAGAGATCACACACACACACACACACTACGAAGAAAGAAAGACGCATTTATTCACAGACACCTATTTGTGTTGTCGTTGTACTTGATTGCTAGAGCGGATCTCAGCTTTGAAATTTCGTGTCAGTACTCCTTTAAAGGAACACATGTTTGGTTCATTCAAAAGATTGCCTCGTTAGAATCATACTGACACCACTTTTAACGTAAACTTCGCTCAAATAAGCTACATAATTAGGAAAAACGGGAATTGTCATGCGACCCACCAGCTCATTTCCCGCAACAGAACCTATGTCGTCACATGAGCTAAGCTCTGCGATTGGCGGAGGCTGGCAGAAGCAGACGCAAATTAGGTAGAACTTACAAACTAGACGAACGAGCGATTTGCGCTTAAATTTAGGGCACATTCTTTATAAAGCAATAAGAATGATGGGACAAACAGTGGAAGTTACGAAAGCACATGTAAACATAGAAGTACTGATGCGTTCTGCTGTTCGTACTGCGCACAGCATGCTTGGTGTTTTGCTGCACAGCACTACGGGGCTTGGGGTTGTCTCAGACGACACTGGACGATTGACGCAAGCAACGGTGTCTTACGTGACCCCATTTGTCGAGCGAGCACTGTTTCAGGGAACGAATATTTTCTCCCAGAACAAAAACAAGCCAGGTTTAAATGCGGGCAAAAACAAACCAAACGCTTGCCACGGTATGGTGGCGCCATCTAGGTTACGGAACGTAAAAAAACGCGGGAACAAACCTACACCGCTGTACAGGGTGGAGACAACCTTTGAACGGTCCCGTGCCGCCGCAATTGGGCCAACGGGCTCAACGCGTTATTCTTTTCGTTTCCCACGTGACCTAGCAACGCGAAACAGACAATATGATTCAAACTTCTTCAGTAAATCGCGTTGCGGCGATAATTTTAGCGCGGTTTTGACACAATGACTTGCTTCGGCGGTGAGCGAGCAACTGAAAATGCGGCGCCAGCGTATACGTGTCTCTACCCTGTACGGCGGATGCGTGAATGAAGGTACTCTAGGCTGCAGAGCGGTCGGTTCCAGTGATGTCACTTGGGACCACGAAAACGCACGATTGAGCGGGAAAATCAAAATTTTAACCTAAATTGTTGAATTTCTCAGTGAATAAAGCACCGTTTGTATCCGGACAAGCGCTGGGGGCACTATAAAGCACGAAATCTTTCGAAAACTTGCATTTTCTCTTCATGGCTCCTTTAAGCGGGTGCATTAGCCCTTCTCACGCCCGATTCCTGGCCAATCCCCCACGTGGGTATGTGCCATGCACAGACACCTATTTGTGTTGTCGTTGTACTTGATTGCTAGAGCGGATCTCAGCTTTGAAATTTCGTGTCAGTACTCCTTTAAGCGGGTGCATTAGCCCTTCTCACGCCCGATTCCTGGCCAATCCCCCACGTGGGTATGTGCCATGTCAGCGGCCAGGCAGCGCGCGCCCATCTCCCCCCGTTGCCAAGGAAGACGAGGAGATTCCTGGCCAATCCCCCACGTGGGTATGTGCCATGTCAGCGGCCAGGCAGCGCGCGCCCATCTCCCCCCGTTGCCAAGGAAGACGAGGAGCGCGCGCACCCGCAGCTGTTGCTATGTGGACGGACGGCGGTCGCCGGAATTCAGGGTCGCTTATAAAGTGCATTCGCACTTAAAAAATCACGCAGGCACCGGCAGGATTCGAGCCTGCGTCTGGTAGACCAGACAGAGTTAGAGTCAGTCGTCTTACCCATCGTGCTACGACCGGGAGTTAGCACGGGAGAGTCAAACTGCTTACTCCCTCGCCTGTAATGTTGCGGAGTACGTTAGGACTTCCCAATGTCCGCCCGCGTCCATCCGTGCGCCCACCCCCATCAAGCGAAAATCAAGCGAAATTCGATTTGAGCCATGAGTTGCAGTTTCATTTAGGGAATAATCAAGGTGCAACTCACGGCTCAAATCGAATGACGGTCGGGGCGCAAATCGGATGTCACTAGGGGCGCAACTTGAATGTCATTTCGAGTCCCCGTACTCCACACCCTCGCCATCATCCGCGGAGAGGAGATGCTGCCATTTTTTTGCTTGGCATCTTTCTCCAGGTGGTAATCGTGAGGCACGTATTCCGTGTTGCTAATGGCGTGAACACACTAGAGAGCAAGCTGCTTCATGTGGAAGAAGGAATGGACAGCCCAGAATGCATTTGTTTCTCTCATGGTGAATCCACTCACATATTTCTCTTGTCAGTCTTATTGAGTTTGCTCTGCTCGTCACAAGGTTGTAGGCTATCGAGTGAAGTCGTGTACTGTTGCTGTTGCTGTTGCTGACATGGTATTTTTCTCCCACCGTCGCCCGGGGCTCTGGTCTCAGGATTAAAAGCTGATTGCCATGGATTGGGATCATCATATTACGGTACTCTAAGTAATAATGTTAGTTTGCCTAAAGTCCATTCATCTGTTGTAAAATAGTCTGAGGTACACCCGAGGTCGCACTCAATTGGAACAGGACACAACCTATGACACGGATTTATTGACGTTGTGCACCATGCAGGAAATACTGGCTTGTGGTAGTTGTGCACGGTCGTAGTCAGTGAATAAAGCTGTTTTTGCTCTTTCAATGAAGGCCTGACAGTCATCTTCAGCGGGCCACGAGTGAGGGAAAAACCTTTGTCACCCGAAGAAACTGCCTCGGAGCGGTGGTGAATGCCGCTACATGCGTGTACGTTCACGGCATCTCACAACCGATCCCGATGCTCCGCCGTCTGACGGGAAAGGGTTGACACCGCTCTTAGAAATACGTGTGATTGCATACTGCATAAAATGAACGGTTTGGGAGGAAGAGAAAAAAGAAGGTGGCATTTGTTGGCACTCTTTTCCTTTTTCTTTTCTTGCGCTGCGTCCTAACACGTGTTACAGTTATTCCCGCAGTGGTGGGTCAATGATTGCACCGCCAAGTGATTCACACTAGTCCCTTTGTCCGATACTCCTGTGCACGTTAAGCGAATGGCGGTGAGATGTTTGAGTGGCGCCCACTGGCTCTGACGTCGTCTTAGGGACTCGCTCCGCTGTCGTCTGCTACATTCGCGTCGCTGCTAGACTCGCGCCGCCGCGGTCGTCTGCTTGTGACTGGCAGCAGTGTCTGTGCTAGAAATCGCCCGCTTTGATGCTTTCGTGCTTTAAAAAGCGTGTTTCCAGCCACCTTCTGACACCTCTGAATAATTTCAAACTGTATCCCGCACAAGTTTACAACACACGAGGAGAGAGCTAGAGAACGACTTTCTTAGTGTATCGCTCAGACGATCGCGTGTACCTCGTCCTTTCTATCGGCACCAAACGGCACAGCCAAGGGAATCATTCGTGGCATTGCACTAACGGACACGTACCAAGACCTACAAGCGAAAATTGTGAACGAGGCCTACCCACTGGTGCTGGACGCGCAAAGGAATTGGCAATACGACCACCGTAATCGTAGTGTTCGAAGGAACCAGAGTACCGAACTACATTAAGTACGGCGCAATTCTAGTCAAATGCAGTCTGTACCGCCAACACTATGAAGTGTGCCGATGTTGCGGCAAGATAGGTCACCGCACGGACGTATGCCCCTTCCCGGAATCTAAAGTGCACGTGCTACGCATGCAATGCGCCAAATCCAGGCTCCGACCACGAAAACGAATGTAAGCCACGCTGTAAGCTATGCAACGGCCCTCATCCCACCGGTGTGACGGGATGCAAGAACCGGTACAAGATCCCATACGTCGTCACGCGCCGCCGGTGGGAGCGAAAGCACGTGGAACAGCAACAGCCGCCATCAGGCTTAGCGGACTTCCCGCAGCTGCAACCGCAAACGCGGGAACACGCGCGCTCTTAAGTGCAGACGCAAGCGCAGGCGGGGGAACCAGCTGCGGGCAGACGCAGTCGCTCACATCATTGCAGCAGCAGCCGCCGACGCTCCGCCAGCCAACGCCGCAGCGCCAACCGCAGCGCTAGTTGGAAAGGTCAAGAGGCGCGCTCGAAAGAACGCGTTGCGTGGGCTGATGTAGCCAAACCGCAAGCTCCCAAGCAACCGGTCACACCTAAGCAAGCGCCAACTAAGCCACAGCCATGCCCAGAAATGATTGCACTACGGACTGAAAACGAACGATTGAAACAACGAGTCGCCGAGCAGGACGCACGTATCATCGAAATGAACAGAAAGCTGGACCAATTGATTGCTCTCCAACAACGACCACAACCATCCGCGCAAGAAGCACCCGCCGAAGAGATGGCAGAGGAGGAATCGGTAACGGACGAGCCCCAACCCCTGGTCAAAAGGCGGGCCACTGATGCAGCTAAAGACAACAAGCGGAAGACGGCCCTCCAACGACTCGAAGAGCGCTTCAATAGACATGAAGAATCAACCAACAGACGCCTAGCAGCACTCGAAGCTACCACGGCGAACATCAACGCCCGCCTCACGAAGCTTGAACAGACGTGTCAAGCCATGCAGAATAGCATCCAGGCAATACAAGAAACACTAGTGCAAATGCAAGCGGCCATCGCAAGACTCGGCCCTGGATCGCACCACCTGCCATCTAAACAACGTCCAACATGACCAGAGCAGAACTAGCCCCTAACCGAGAACTAGTGGTCTGGCAGTAGAACTCAAACGGATTTCAACGCAAGCGAGCCTCGCTACAACAATACACCAGACAACTCCCTCGCCAACCGGATGTCATCCTACTACAGGGGACGCATAATGAACCCCCCCCCCCAACCGTGCCGTGATACCGCTCCCACGCCAGCCCACCTAGCGCAAGAATCGTCGGGAAAGGAGCCGGCCAAGGAGTGTGCACTCTGGTGAGGAAGGGAATCACTTACATTGAACACGCACTTCTAAATAACAGCTCCATCGAACACTGTGCAGTGAAAATCGTCACTGGCAGAAGGAAGAAGGAGAGCACCTTCGTAGTCAACATATATAGCAACCCCAAGCACTACCAACAGAAATTCAGAACCCTCATACATAAGACGAACCAACTGGTCAAGGATAACACTACACTCCTATGTGGCGACTTCAACGCTCCCCACACTGACTGGGGTTACCCCAAAACAAATGTCAAAGGACGCAGCCTACTCGAGGACGCCATGGACGCTGGCTACCAGCTGCTCAACGATCCAGCAGCATACACCCGACATGGCTCGTCCGTACAACGTGACACAAACCCTGATCTAACCTTCTGTAGAGCGGCCGGCAACGGGGCCGGGACACAACGGAGAAACACCGGCGAGACGCTCGCAGTGACCACTGCATCCTGGAAATCACCATACCATTACGATCCAAGGCGCCGACACCTAGAACGCAAGACATAACAGACTGGAACGCCTACCGTAAGGCCCTAGAGGAGATCCCAGAGCACATAGAAGACATCGAGAAATGGACGCAAGCCCTCAACGAGGCAGCCCGATCAGCCACCACCGAAGTTGAGCTAGATGACTCCACCCCTCAAGCCGACAGTCGACTCGCGCATCGCCTTGAAGCAAGGAACTCCATACAGAACAGATTAAGGAAACAACGCAACAACCGAAAGCTTCGCAAGAAAGTGGCGCTGCTCAGTCGAGAGATAGAGGAGCACTGCGTCGTCCTCTGCTGCCAACAGTGGCATGCGGTTTGCCAAGAGGCCGATGGGCAGATACATAAGAACCGCACCTGGCAGCTACTCCGCCACTTACTTGACGAAACTAAAGCCAAGGGGACGCAACGCCACATCCTTGCCCGCACCCTACACAAAGCCCAGCAGGAACTTGGCGAGTCAGAAGTCCGCCGACGTCTGAACGAAAGATACCTGCCCTCTACCCCCCCTGAACCCCTTCCAAACTACACGGGAGCGGTCAACACCCATCTCGACAGAGACATTGAGGAATGGGCGGTTAGGGCGGTGCTACAGACGATCAACTGCAGATCGGCGGCAGGGCCTGACAAAACGACGAATAAAGCACTTCGCAACCTGAACGACGCGGCCGTTTCCGCCCTCACACGATTCTACAACGAGTGCTGGCGCTGCGGCCGGTTACCCAAGCGCTGGAAGGAGGCGAAAACGGTGCTCATCCCCAAGCCGGGTAAGCCCCCCCCCCCCATCGACAATTTACGCCCAATCTCACTCACATCCTGCGTGGGCAAAGTCCTAGAGCATGTACTGCTCAACCGGTGGCAATCATACCTTGAGGACGAGGAGCTATACCCAAACACGATCCTTGGTTTCCGAGCAAAGCTAAGGACCCAAGACGCCATGCTGCTACTCAAACAAGAAGTAATTGACCAGAAAACTCACTCCCTAGACAAACGAGCGGTTCTGGGTCTAGACCTACAGAGTGCTTTCGACAAAATCAATCATTCAGCCATTCTCAAACAAGTATCCCGCCTAAATATGGGACAGAGAACCTTTACGTATATCAAAGACTTCCTTACCGACCGATCGACAACGATCAACGTCGGAGACATACAACTCCCCACGAAGTCATTGGGCGGCATGGGGACACCGCAGGGATCGGTGATATCCCCCATGCTGTTTAATGTGGTAATGATCGATGTGGCCAACAAGCTCGCCAGCCTCCCGGACGTCAAGCACACCATCTACGCTGACGATATTACTCTGTGGATGACGGGAGGCAGCGATGGCCACATTGAGACCACGCTACAGAAAGCGATCGAAGCAATTGAGGACCAACTGCAGGGAACGGGACTAATCTGCTCTCCTACAAAGTCGGAGCTTCTCATCCTACCACCCCATGGAAGACTCAAAAGTACCCCTGCCACCTCAAGCATCACCCTTCGGACGAGGGACAGTACAGTTATCCCACACGTCAAAACTCTGCGTGTCCTCGGCCTCCACATAGACGCGCTCAGGCATAATGAACTCACCATCAGTAAGTTGTAAACCAAGGTAGCGACTGCCATCCTACTAATACGAAGGGTGTCCACCCGACATGCAGGCATGAAAGAGGTAAGCCTCTTCCGACTTGTTCAGTCATTTGCAATCGGCCACATCGCTTATGTTGCGGCTTTTCACAACTGGAAAACGACTGAACGCCAAAAGCTCGACGCAGTCATCCGCAAGGCACACAAAGCGGCACTCGGGCTGTATATACATACCAGCACAGACAAGCTCTTCGAATTGGGAGTTCATAACACACTAAACGAAATAGCTGAAGCTCAGCGCATTGCGCAGCTCGCAAGACAAGGACGGGACGTTCCATCCTACAACGGCTTGGATATCAAGGTCAAGAACTACAAGACAGCAAAGAACGGGCCTCGCTCCCACGGGACCCGCTCCATAACCTCCACGTGCCACCAATCCCTCGCCACATGCACCCTGAACACAACCAAGAACGAAGGCTCGCCAGAGCGAAGGCACTCACGGAAACGCATGCTTCAGACACCGGAGCATACTACGTGAACGTGGCCAAATACCCGGACCAACCGAATACATATGCCGCAGCCGTAATAGCCGCTAACTCTGGAGCACTGTACACGGCAGGCAGCGTCAAGGCCAAGAACACGGGCCACGCCGAAGAAATAGTGATCGCGCTGGCACTCACAAATCCGAAATGCACCACTGTGATCAGTGACTCACGAACAGCGATCACACATTATGCCATTAATTGTGTCTCCCCCGGTGCTCTGAGGGTGTGCGGGGCCCTACATCCCAGAAGAACATCGGTGACTATAAAGTGGTTCCCGGCGCACGCTGGCCCGCTGAGCACGGGCGAAAACCGCAATGAGGAGGCGGACCGGGCAGCGCACGCGCTCACCAGCCGCGGCGCGAGCCCGAGCCCCCAACTTGCGGCGCAAGAGCCCAACGAGGCGATGCCACTCACCACTTACCAGGACACCTTAGAATGGCACCGGACCAACCGCCGGACTTTCCCACCACGCCACCCTAATCTGACGAGGCAGGAAGCAGTTATGTTTAGACAGCTACAGACTAATGCGCTAGTGACTCCGGTGTTAGCTAAACACATTTGCCCAGAGGTGTTCCCGAATGATGTGTGTGTGAGCTGTGCAAGAAGGATAGGGCCACGGCAGCCCATATCCTGTGGGACTGCAGAGTACGTATATCCAAGTGAAGCTAGTACAGCCGAGACGTTCCCGCCGTACCTAACAAGTGCGGCAATGAGCAAGAACTACGAAACACAACATATGGCCGTCCAGCAGGTGTTGGACGCCCTCGAACGTCAGCGCCCCGAAAGTGCTGTCTCCAACGGAAGCGTTGCATGAGTAGGTGACTGACAACGAGCGGCAGTCCGACACGACGTAAGGCAGCGTCCAAGTTGCAGGACAAATAAAGATGTTCTCTCTTTCTCTCTCTCTCTCTCTCTCTCTCTCTCTCTCTCTCTCTCTCTCTCTCTCTCTCTCTCTCTCTCTCTCTCTCTCTCTCGTCCTTTCTAGCGTATTTGCGAGTTGCAGTGCTCAGAGCTCCACTAAAGTATTTTTGAGAAGTTCCTATGAAGACTCAAGTCTAATGCTACCCACCAAGGAGCGGGTCGCAGTGCAGGAAATAAAACGGCTGTCCTCTATTTCTTTCGCTGTGGTTGGCTTGTGTCAGATGAATGTTTTTTCTGTGCCCAACACATTTTTCTGCACCGTCACAAACTTCCTAGGAGGTTTGGGGATGTTTGCGAGGCTCACAAAGTTCTTGTGGATATTTTCATCGGGCTGTAATCAGTACTTCAGAAATTGGCTTTCCTTATGGGTGCGTACAAGAGTACATATCCACAGCATGAGTTGTTAATTCACATGCAAATGCAATGACAAGTTTTGTGCTACGCCACCGCGAAACGGCGCAAACAACGTTGCCCAGAGTACACGAAGATTTTGTGCGCCGGATTTCTATCGTAACCATCGTTATCGTAACGAACTGGATCTCAACCCGAACAGTTATGACATGATTACGGTGCTGAAGGCTTGATATCCTTGCTAACGAACGCAATAAATAGTATACGTGCCGGTTTTCAGTATAACACGATTCGAAACCGATGAATGCGTCCAAGCAGCTCTTTATTGTTTATCAACCCCTTCAGGCGCAAAGAACAAATCCTGGCCTACTCGGAATGACGTTCGACGAATAGAAGAGAATTACTCTTACTCTTTTGTCGTGCACTGAGGAGCCCGCCCACTAACCAGCTCGATTTTACTGTTAAAGTTTGCTCCTCCTCCTCCTCCTCCTCCTCCTTTTCCTCCGCATCCTCCTCGATCGTGAGTGCAGGTTTACTATAACGCCTATCTGAATATTGGAAAGATATGGCTGCGGGAAATGTACCGAAACTTCCCTCCAAGTCTCAACAAACATAGTGTTACTGTTTTTTTACCATACAGGTGACTCGTTTGAAAGATGAAAGAAAGATGGCTTACCACCAGACTGTTCATCAAGCTACCGACCCATAACGTTGACCAGCTGTCTGTGCAAGACATTTGAGCGGATCATAAATTTTAGATTGGTCTTATTTCTTGAACGTTCAGGTTACGTAGATAGGTTTCAATGTGGTTTGCGACAGTTTTGGTCGACAACTGACCACCTTGTCCGTCTTGAAACAGTGATACGAGATGCTTTTGTTAACAATCAGTTTTGCCTTGGCGTCTTTTTTTATATGGCTAAGGCTCAGAAGCGCCAACTACGGGGGGGCAGTGGGGCTCGTGCCCCCCCCGGACGGCTTTACGGGGGGGGCAGAGCCCCCTCCGGCCTCGGCTGAGGATTTTTTAAGGGCTTGGCTCGGCTCTGCACCCGTCGACATCGGGCTGTTGGCCGTCCTGTCTGCCAACTATTGTTTACAATAGGGGTTGGGATCTTGAAAGACAGTTCGAAACGCAGGGCCGTGTCGCTTTTCTTCACGGTGAGTTAGATGTGCTCATTGTGCGGATTGTTGACAACAATGTAGCGCTGCGCTTGGCTATGGTGGCTAGAAGGGTGGCCCTTCTAGCCACCATAGCTTGGCTTCAGCAGCACGCCAGCAAAGCGACATTTTGCCGGGAGCATAGGTAGGCGCACTCACTCGTGAGTACACTCATTTGTACTCATTTGTACTCAAACTCACGAGTGAGTACGATGATGAGTGAGTACACACCCAGATTAAAAAAGTGAGTATGATGACGATTGAGTACAGGGGTAAGTCCACTACTCGTGAGTACAGAACTCATGAGTACACTACTCATGAGTATGAGTGCTCATGAGTACAATACTCATGAGCATGAGTACTGATGAGTATGAGTACTGCTGAGTATGGTACTCATGAGTACACAGTACTCATGATTACAATACTCATGAATACTGTATTTTCGAGTGCTTGCACTCGTGAGTACATGCACTCGTGAGTACAGCAGTGCAAACAAGTTCTATCACAAACTCAAGTCTGGACGCACGTGTACGAGTTTCAGACATTTAGCGGTGGCGCTGCTCAAGGATGGTAAAATCAGGCAACGAAAACTGCACCTCCCTCCTTTGCCTGTCCTTGTTTGGCGCTGTTAGAGTTTTTCGGCGGTCGCTCGCTAGGGGGTCCCGGTGAAAAGGGAAAAATGAGGGGGTCAGGTCCCGGTGGGAAGCGCGGCCACAGTTGCTCTGTTTCTACGGCACCTGTTGATTGGAGCAGTTATTTTTGTTTACAAATGCGCGGCCTGGGAACGCGTAGCTGCTTCGTTCAAATTGTTTTAGGGGAAGCGGTGGGGGCTGCTCACAATGCATGCACTACGCGCACCGAAGTCGCTCCTTTCCAGTCTTAAGCAGTTTCCATAGATGCATGTCATGCTCTGGAGTCATTTCGTAAGCGGAACCACTCATTTAAACAGTCGCAGTTAGTTTACGTGATTCGCGTCAAATTGACTGCATGAATTGTGTCAACCACATGGTTTTATTAGGCTCCCATTTTGAAACTTTTTGCTCAGGTTTGGTAGGACTATGTCCTCGTGCTGTCCATTTAAAAGTGAGCATATAGCCCCACCGTGCAGGTTGTGGGTTGTTAATCGGACATCAGATGAACGCCAACGCCAGACGTTGGGTTTTTACCTTTAGCTCGCGTCTTGGAACGTCTCGTAAAACATGTTGCTTGCCCATAACGACGCCACCGCACTTTTTTATCGATACCTCTCAGCTTCATCAGCGCTTCTCGAACCAAGAGCTGCAGATTTCTACTGTGCAACCAACGCACTAACACGGGAATACAGTGACGTCAGTGCAAGCTATCACGCCTCCGAAAAGCCTGTCTGCAAACTTTGTTTTCGAGGTAACAAAGCACGCCAGTTGGACAGTGCTGTAACGGCTGCCAAGCACCGGCAGCAACTGGGTGCACTGCGGCCGTCGACTGGGAGCGATACTCGCTCCAAGCCTCCAAAACACATACACATACACTGTGGGGACTGGGCCATCCCAGCTCAGACACTACTGTTGCGACGTTGCCCTGCCCAGCCCGCTATCGACGCGGCGCAGACCATAGCGAAGAAGTAGCCGAGCTGCCGGTTATTTGAAGCAGCATTTATATACAATATATACAAAGGTAGCAAGAGCGTTACATGGCTAAGACAAGCGCGATAGCACTTCTCAACTCAGGGCCTTCGATGAGATGCCGCCGCACCACCGCTGCTTCCGGGCTGGTTTTATACCCCCAGGGTTCCGTTGCAGCCGCGTGCAGTTCCAATGCGTCCAGTCGGAGCTATCACTGGCCGCATTATGAATCTCGCGAATGGAGGCGAAGTGATTGCATCAGCCGAGCCGCCACGACCGGGAAAGGGAAGGCGACTCTGCGGCGGCG
Organism: Haemaphysalis longicornis; assembly: GCF_048455015.1. NCBI lineage: Eukaryota > Metazoa > Arthropoda > Arachnida > Ixodida > Ixodidae > Haemaphysalis > Haemaphysalis longicornis. Next base: position 241,468,340 of record NW_027526203.1, on the reverse strand, counting down.
TCTCCAGGCGCTACTTGCTGCGTGTCTGCGGGGATTAGTTCGTCCCAGGCATGATTTGGTCCAGCCGTCGCGATGGGAAAGGGAGAGCAGGCTCGGCGGCGCCTACCCCGCCAAGTCGCGGCACGTCTGACGCGGGCGGTTTGGCCTAGGCGCGAATCAACCCCGCCATCGGCACGTCGCCAGGTGCAGCGAATTTGTGCCGGGCGCTCTGGCACAACACACACACGGATACAAAAATGGGTGGTCAAAGTCAGACCCGTTTCAAGGGCTCTTAACGGAAATGAACAAAGCAGCGCGTAGCGCCCCTGGCGTGTCCCTTTCTCGTGTCCCTTTCTTTTTACCCCCGAACTGCCCAATAAAAGAAAAACAAATCGACTCGTTTTTTTTTGTGCTGATGGTTCAGTCATGCAATATTTTTGAATAAATGTGACCAGTAAAACACGTATTCAAAGAAATTTCTACTGAATGCGTCAAACCGCTGAAGCTCACGGTTCATAGATTTGCGGGACGTCTTATTTGGGGACACCTCGTAGTTAGCCGACACAATGTAAAAGGCCCTCACTGCTGCAGCTAGGTGTTATGATGATGATGATGATTAGTGGTAGCCTCTTTGTAGCGGGGTGATGACGTGTCATCTCATAGGGACCCCCCCACCGCTTCCTCCCCCCTCCCTTCCGAGGCGCACTCCAGGTCTGCCCCCCCCCCCCCCCCGCAAAAAGTCTACGCCACTGCTAAGGCTTTTGATACCACTTGGCGGTATGGAATTCGGCAGGATATGGCGGCAATGGGAATCAGAGGGCGAATGTTTTCATGTGTACAAGTTTTTATTCAAGAACAAACCTTTACTGTGAGACTTAGCAATGCACTCTCCCATTCTTTCAGTCAGGAAAATGGAGTACCTCAGGGCAGTGTGCTAAATGTGACGCTCTTTCCTTGACAGAGGTTATTCCTCGACCTGTTATGTATTCCCTTTACGCCAATGACCTGCAGATTGCATTTTCGTCTTGTAACCAATCAGTCTGTGAAAGACAAATCCAGACTACTGTCAATCGGTTACAACGATGGGTAGATGAAAACGGTTTTTGCTTTTCACCTGAGAAGTGTGCATGTGTGTGTTTCACGCGGAAACGATGCCAAGCCTGAAATAAAAATCAGGGATAAGCTCGTTCCAGTACACAGGGAGCACAAATTCTTAGGCATAATTTATGACTCCAAATTAAAATTTGGGGCACAAATAAAGACCCTCAATATGACCTCCATGAGTACACTTATCATATTTAAAATTTTGTCGCAGAAGTCATGGGGGGCCGACCATGCATGTAATTTATGGCTCACTTGTACGGTCTCGTCTTGATTATGGCTGTATTGTTTATGGGTCAGCTCGCCAATCTGTTCTCACCTCACTCGATCCAGTGCACAACTTGGGCCCCAGACTTGCCTCAGATGCATATCGTACATCACCTGTTGATAGTCTTTACGTTGAGTGCAATGAGTGGCATCTGCAGTACTGTCGAGCGTACCTAAGTGGAGTATATACAGCCAAAATAGCATGCATAAATGACCATCCTTGTGCCGGCGAATTGTTTGAGAATAAGTACAAGAAGCTCTATGAGAACAAACCAAGAGTGGTCCGCCCTCTTTCCATCCGTTTGGAGGAGCACATGACTCTTTCAAGATATGCCCGCCAAGTCTTCTGAGTTTCTCGGACGCTTTAGCCCCTTGGTACTATAGTGCTGCCAAATGTGGCCTGTCGTTGTTAAAATACGACAAAAAAGCTTTTCCACACCAGTTTTTGTGCTAAGAATTTCTTGCACTTAAGGATAAGTACAGTAGCTATTGCCAATACTTTACTGATGGGTCAAAAACTGCTGGTCACATGGGTTACGCTTTTATAAAATTAGCAGTCACTATAGCAGAGAGGATAGCTGGTGAGGGCAGTTTCTTCACTGCAGAGGTTTTTGGTATAACCTCAGGTATTGAAGACATTTTAGTAGGAGTAATCGGTGCGAAACTTTATCGAACGCTTTCGCAAAATCTAAAAAGATGCAGTGAGCAAAACAACTACGGTCAAGAATTCTATGCAGTTTGTGAGTGAATAGCAGTAGTTGCGTCTCGCATGAAAAAGTCTTACGAAAACCATGTTGTGCTGGATGAAAAAATGAATTAGATTCCAAAAAATTTGCTATGTTAGAAAAAAGTATGTGTTCAAGGATCTTGCACGGAACGCTTGTGATTGATATGGGTCTATAGTTGAAAGGGGAATGTCTGTACCCTGATTTAAATGCTGCAACCACCTTCCCTATTTTCCAGTCCGATGGCAGTTCACCGACGTTTAATGATTGTTGAAAAATTTGAGATAACATAATGGAACAACACTGTTTAGTACTTTTAAGGAACTTTGGATTAATACAGTCAATACCCAAAGCGGACGATGTTTTGATACTGTCAATGATTTTACTAATTCCATTGGTATCTATGAGCACAGGGTACATCGCGATGTAATCATAAGAGCGAAATTCTGGTGTATCACAGGTTAATGTGCGTGAAAAACAACTGGAAAATGCATTGCTTAGTACACTAGCACACTCACATTCCGGTATCGGTTCACTGTTTTAATCAGTCAGGGCTATTGTTGCTCTCTCGTGAGGGTTTATTACGCTTCAAAATTTTCTAGGGTTATTACGCAGCATGTCCGGTAAAGTATTAGTAAGGAAGTTCGTTTTCGCGTTTTTAATTGCGGGCACGTAATCTTCAGCTGATGCACAGTACTGTGACCAACGGCATTCACTGTCAGTCTACTTCGCCAAGCGATAAAAGCGTTTTTTTCTGTTCGCTAAACGCCTGATATTGTGGTTATACCAAGGGGCCTTAGGGTTATAAGAAATTTCTTGTTGTTGTTGTTGTTCCTTTCTTTTGTGGCGCATACCCATTTGGGGGATTGGCCAGGATCGGGAGCTTTATTGGGGCTAATTTGCCCGATTGAGGAAACTAAATTTTGGAGAAAAAAAAATGTTGATCAGAATAATCGCACAACAAATACAGGAATTTGTAGAAGAAAAGTGCGCAATATGCAGGAATTTGCGAGAAAAGGCTATGTGGGAATTTGCAAGAAAAGGCTCTTCTTTCGTCTGTGTACAAAAAGAGCGGCTAACAGGGTAGGCGCCTAGTCTCTGAGGCGTAGGCATTCACTGTCAGTCGACTTCGCCAAGCGATAAAAGCGTTTTTTTTTTTGTTCGCTAAACGCCTGATATTGTGGTTATACCAAGGGGCCTTAGGGTTATAAGAAATTTCTTGTTGTTGTTGTTGTTCCTTTCTTTTGTGGCGCATACCCATTTGGGGGATTGGCCAGGATCGGGAGCTTTATTGGGGCTAATTTGCCCGATTGAGGAAACTAAATTTTGGAGAAAAAAAAAATGTTGATCAGAATAATCGCACAACAAATACAGAAATTTGTAGAAGAAAAGTGCGCAATATGCAGGAATTTGCGAGAAAAGGCTCTTCTTTCGTCTGTGTACAAAAAGAGCGGCTAACAGGGTAGGCGCCTAGTCTCTGAGACGTAGGTGTGGATCGACGACCGGCGCGCGGTGCACGGGCGCGAGGTGTGCCGTCGCGTGCACCCGCTCTACGCATCAGATGGCTGGGATCCCATCAGGGGGCGAATTTTTGCACCCGATACAGCGTTATTCTGACCCAAAAGCCAAGAGGGCCAATAATCACAATTTAATTAAACAGGTACAAAAAGCCTTGGAAGAATGTCGTGGTAGGAAAAACGAATCCCCCGTTATTTTTTTCCCGCGAACACTTTTCTATAGATCCATATCGGCCCCGCCGCAACTGTAGATATTTTTGTAATTAACGCTAATCTTCTCGCTATCCTTCTCACTCTCTTCCCGAAGAAAATCTCCCTAATAGTGCAGATGCGGCTTCTGGGCCAACTCCCAGAGTGGATATGTAACATTTCTAATGGAAACCAAACACCGACTGCGCCCATATCGTTGCAAGAGGCCGTCTACTGTAATCTCCCAACCATATACTTGTATCTGCTTATAGCTCCGTCAACTATGATTCCGTTGAGTGAGGGATGGACCAATGCCGTTTTCCTTAAGAAGCATCTATTCTTTCACCATTGTTGTTGAATTTCGCAAAAAATAGTTCGATAACAGTGGAGACGCGCCTTCTGGGCCAACGCCCCGCATGGACATGCGTGGGTTCTTATGACCACCAAGCACCAGTTACGCACGCGTGGTTTGAACCAGGGCGTCGAACAGGAATTGTTTCGGGTCCGCGTTCTAGTCTTTGGGGTTCGGTTCGAGGTTCAGTTCCCGAGCACCATTCTGTTCCGGTTCCAACCGGTTCGAACCCGTTCAACCGGGTTCAAATAGGGTAGGAGAAAAAAAAGAAAAAGAAGCAGGAGTGCTTTCTGTTCATTTTTTAGTGCTGCGTTTTCGTTTCTTTGTTCTCTGTCAGGTCGGTATGGACACAAATTCGCAATGCCTATCGTTTTTTTTTTGTTGTAAATGTTGACTTGGCCAACTTGACTGTACAATCCGCTGCAAAATGTCTTCCGTGGAAGGCCAACGATTATAACACTAAAGGCCCAACCACATGCACGCGTAAAACTGACGTACTCGCGCAACGACGTACGCCCGTGGCGACATACGCCGCTGCCTTAACGCCGACCGACGATGTCGGAGAGGGCGAGTAACCACATATCGCCGCAACGCGCGCGTAATCCAATGCGCTGCGCAGTGGGCTCGACTACCACGGACTCAGCTTTGTGGCGACCATTTCAACTACATTTTAACTCAAATAAAACAAATAATGCCTATTCTCACAAAAGTACACATATTTAATACAGAAACAACTAAAACAGTTCTTGGGACATTAAAAAAAATCGCGCCAATCCACCCTATGAATGTGGTTGGAAAGCAAAGCTGTAACCGGCACCCAAAACGATTACCCATGCGACTTCACTTAAATTCCCTCACGTCGCTCTACATTACGGAAACCAGAGAGAAGTGAAATGAACTTAACCACACCCTTTATTACTTCAAAGAGACATTCTTGGTAAGGTTAAATCAATGCATGATGCATGAACGGTGGTTTTTTGAGTTGTATTGGTGAAGGGCAGGAGTGGAAATTTTTCTTATGAAATAAAAGGAAGCTCAAACCAGGTGTTAGAAGATCTCACTTCTCCGTCGCTGCCGCCGGGGACGGAGGCGACGAGATCGGCTTCAGATACGAAGGAGATGGAGAAGAAGGAGAAAATACTTCTATTCGGATTTCTGAATGGCCCAGAGCGCTGCCCAGGGGAGTGGTTCCTTCTTCACTGGAGCCCATATGCAGTTCGCGCCTCCTGTGCTCTGTTCACGAGCTGATGCTGCTGACGCTGGGTAGGCAGAGAGGGGCTGGACAGGAGCATCTGCCATTGCTCTTGTTAGGTCGTTTACGGAAAGAGAGGAGGGTTCTGAGGGCTAAAGTTGCACACCCCGATTATGTAGCGGAGTGTTTCTACTTCAGAGCAAAATTTACATTCAGCGTTGTAGTGATTCGGGTGCATTAGTGAAGACGCGTCGGGTGTGGGAAGGAGCTGGATTGTATGAGCCGTAGGGTAGTTTGTTGTTCTCTGCAAAGGTCAGGGTAAGGTGAAGGAGGTTAGTTCTGGAGTTGGCCACGATGATGCCGTAGCGCTGCCCTCGATGTTTTGAGGCGTCTGTGTAGATAACTGCATGATCCCCACCGAGGGTGGTGTTGAGCGCTTGAGCCCGTGTTTGTCGGCGACCCTCGTCATGTGAGGGGTTCGTATTTTTAAGCATCTATAGTTCTTGTCGCCAAAATTCCAGGAGTAAATCAAGCGGAGTGACATTCTGTGCTGCCCGGCCAATCTAGTGAAGGATGCGGCGACCAGTTATGCTCAGTCGTAACTTCTGGTTAGAAAGATGGCCCTCTACCAGCTCTTCCACTGTATTGTGGAGCCCCGTGCTAAGCAGCCTCTCTGTGGACGCACTCATGAGAAAACGAAGGGCCTGCTCAACCACCTTTCTAATCATAATATAAAGCATCTTTATGTCCTCCTCGCCGAGAATAAGGCAGGGGTTGACGTAAGTGATTCTCGAGAGGACAAATGCTTGAATTTAATCGAAACGTATCGGATTCCTTGAGGCCTCGCTTCTTGGTGGCAACTCGCTTGATCATGTGCATGATTTGATTGATGCTGTGTTTGAGGCGCTGCAAGGACACGCCACGCTTGGTGTTGGCCTGGAGATGTAGGCCCAGGATCTTGATGCTGGGGCTTGGAGTGATGGCATGGCCATCAAAGGGTATTCTAAAATTGCTCCTTGGTGTGTCGTTTGGCGCGAGGGTGGACGACAAGGAGCTGTGATTTTTTACGTGAACAGTGGAGGCCACAGGCTTTAGCACATTGGCGTACTAGAAGAGAGATTCCAGGCGTTGGCGTGAGCTTCCATTAATTTTTGTAACTCCTAGCACATGCGCAATCCGCGTACAGGGCCGCTAGACATGCCGCGGGTGGAGCGCACAGCAGCGCGAATGCAGAGGGTAAACACGTTGGTGTTCTTGGTGAGTGCACCTCCTTTCTTCCCAGTTTCTGCGTGGGCTCGCAGCTAAATCGGTAAGACAACAAGCTCCCACTTTGTTATACCAGTAGTTCCAGGTTCGATTCCTGGAGGTGCCAGTAAATTCTTTTATTTGTTCACGGAAGTTTTCTGGTGACACCAACGGTCGCGAAAGGACCCTTGGGGGGTAGAGGTAGAAAGCTTTGCTTTAAAATACATCCTGCTCCACAGTTTTATTCCTGGTGGATTGGCAGTTCAAGTGGAAACAACGTGTGGCTTTAGCATGTTCGTTTCCAACAAAATTTAAAAAAAACTAGAAGGAAAACCCAATCTGCGCGAGACATAGTAGTTTGAGGGATGATTTAATGGCCAGGAGGGGCTAGCTTATTCGGACATTACGCCCACCATCCTTCTTAACGAGTATCCGCTCATTTCGAAGCCAGGCGAAACGATAGCCATTTTTTGATGCCCATTCGTTTGCAAGTTTCAGTAGTGCTCGATTGTGTGCGGTTAGGTTTTCGGAGATAAAGTGACCCGGAGCGACAGTTTGAATACGTTTCCTTTCGTCAAGCCACCGACCACGCGAAGCCTGGTTCCCGAAGCGAACAATAATTCCTGAGATCCTGCCTGCCTTTGAAGGTAGCCGATGTATTGAAGTGACTGTTCGTTTATAGGTTGAAGTGTTAGTTTGGAAGCGATGTGGTTTACTTTGGACAAGAGGCATTCATCTTTGGTTTGCTTGATGCCGTGAATTTCGATGTTGAGTTTGCGGCTGTGGTACTCCAATTCGTTTACCGCTGCAGACATTTTGAAGAGGTCGTGTTCCGTGTTTTCTTTTTTTTAGTTTGAAGACCCGATTTGATTTCACCGTCCTTTCTTGCGACTTCAGCGAGAACTTTGTCGTATTTCTCAGACATGAATTTGTTGGACGCTTCGATTTCGCTTACGGTTTCTTTGAGAGGCATGAGTTCATCAAGCTTCCCGCTGATGTCGAGTAGCATGGCGGCAAGAGACTGCTCGTTCTCTTTTGGACAGGCTGGCGTCATCTTAGATTTTCGGCATTGAGGGCATCGCCAAGATTTTTTGTACTCCTCTCCCTTTGTCTTAAACGTTACTTCGGAAATTCCATAACAATTACCAAGGTGATACGGCCTTAAGCATTCACTGCATGATATTACAGGCTCATCTCGCTCAAGCATTTCAGCGCATGTGGCGCACTGTTGATCAGTAGAGTCATCAGACATGTCCGAAGAATGACGTAGGCGCAGAACGAATACACCTTTACGGCACAACGCATTATAGAAAAAAAGAAGAAAAACGACAGGCAGTACAAAATGCAGCAGCAGCAGCAGCAGCAGTGAAGCAGCAAGAGTACAGTCGTTATAAGGTTACGAGGCTAGTTGAGACAAACCTGGAAAGTTGGCGCAGGAAAGTTAGTCGAAACGTCAGAGCCCCGCTGCGGCTGCTGCCGACTGACGCTTGGGTAGAATCGGTGTCTTGCGTAGACCCTGGAGGCGTTGCTCCATGCTGTAGACGTCACGAAACGTCCCAGGCACGTGATGGCGCAGATACAGCAGAGTTGAAGGCTTCAAGATGGCTGGCTAATCTCTTGGACGGCACGAGGCAGCATTCACGGTAGTGCAGCAGGCAGCCTGGAAAGTTGGCGCTCTTTATGGTGCTCTTTATGGTAAAAGTTTGCGCTCTTTTGGCGCTCTTTATATAAACTCGCGACTACTTAGGGTCGCGAGTTTATATTTATTTATTTTAGCCAATTAACACCATTCCACTTCATTTTATTCTTGGCTCATCCAACGCCCCTCCTCCATCGTCCCCAGAGCAGGGGAAGTACGAACTGACCAGCTTGCGGCCTGAGGTTCAAGAACATTGATCTCACGGGCCAGAGCAGCGGTGACAGTTCGCGAATTTTCGGACTAAGAAAAGGCCCCCCACCTTTCTGTTTTGTTTCTTGCATTTATCTTATATCAGCTCCAGTAAACATTTTACTCACTCACTCACTCACTCACTCACTCCCTCACTCACTCACTCACTCACTCACTCACTCACTCACTCACTCACTCACTCACCTCACTCACTCACTCACTCACTCACTCACTCACTCACTCACTCACTCACTCACTCACTCACTCACTCACTCACTCACTCACTCACTCACTCAAGGGGAAGCACATACTCGCACGAGGTCGGCCAATGTTTAATATGGTCTCTCTAAGAATAGCATGAATAATGACAACAAATAAAAACAACAAAAGCGCACCGTCCAGGGCAATACGATTCGGTTTCCTCAAACCCCTATCCCTCTAAATTCGTGGTGTACAGCCTGGCAGAAGGTGGTGGCGGTAAAGGTGCAGCTTCCGCGTTGTGTGGTTATTCTGGCGTCGTGTTACGTGCGCCCCTACAGTGGTCGTGCTCCCCGCGTGCGGCTGGGTTGGCTTGCCCAACTACGGCGAATTCACCCTGGCTGCCACATTCTTGTAGCGGGGGACTTCAATGCTCCCCACTGTGACTGGGGATACCCTGCCTCGAGTGAGCGTGGTCGAGTGGTCCTGGAGCACTTCACCGATGCCTGCTTTATGCTGGTGAATGATATTACTAGCCCGACACGCCGTTGTACCTACGCCCGGATGCCTCCATACTCACCTGACTTGTCGTGGTGGCTGGGTACACAAACGATCTCCTGGCAACGCGAGGCGGACTGCTGGGGCAGTGACCACCACCCAATTCGCCTCGGGGTTATTCCGGAATCAACGGGTCGCCTTCGTCGCCGGTGCACAGTGGTGAACTGGGATACCTTCCGATCCACCCTCAACGCTTCCCTCTCAGCGTCCATCCCGGACCCCATCGATCTGCTTCGCCGTGTCCTCACGGAGGCCTCCCAGCATACGTGGGTGGAGGAGTCCCGCCCTAGGCCTGATCTCCGGCTCCTGCAGCTCTGGGCCAAACGTAGGCAAGCTGAAGTAATTGCCAACCGGGACCCTTTGTCGATTCCTGCCAGGCTCCAGTTTCAGCGCCTTACCGCTGCTGCCAGACGGCACGAGAAAAGACTGGTCAGGCAGCGCTGGCTTGACTGGTGCGCCTCTCTCGGTCCGTCATCTTCAACGACGTCCGTCTGGCGTACTTTTCGCGCCATGGAATCTGGCAGTCGCCCTCCGGAAGCAGCAGCCAGCGCTTGCCTTGCATCCAACAAAGATCCGGCACAATTCGCCCCCGACGTTGCCCGGACCTTGTTTCCAGCCTTTGATGCTGTGCCAGTGGCAAAGCCGGTTCCGTTCCCCCTGCCGAACAGTGTGGGCTTACAACCAACTTGCGAAGCCATTTCGGGAATCCAGTCACCGTTTGCAATGGCTGAATTCTAGGCCGCACTCGATCAAGCTAAACTACGTAGTGCTGCGGGTCCCGACGGCATTACTTACGAGGTGTTCAAAAATATTGACGACCAAGCTCCCACGATGCTTCTGGACTCCATAAATCAGGTGTGGCTCTCTGGTAAACTCCCTGAATCATGGCTTCGGGCGGATATTGTCCCCATCCCAAAGCCCGGGAAATCACCCCATGAGCTTCGTAACTTGCGCCCAATCGCCTTGGCATCTACGCTGTGTAAGCTGTTAGAACGGATGCTTGCCACGCGTCTTCAGTGGTGGCTTGATACTTTTCAGTGGTATCACCCAGCGCAAATCGGATTCAGGCCTCATCTTGGTACTGAGGATGGCTTGGAATACCTGTCATCAATGGTTTTGGTGGGAGGCCGTTCTAGCCGTGTGAGGACTGTGCTAGCTATGGACATATGCAAGGCGTATGACAATGTTAGCCATGCTGCCATCTTAGAGGTATTAACTTGTCTCCACCTCCCAAAATCTGTGTCTTTGTCCGGCACTTCCTACAACACCGCTCTTTCTCCATACGCATCAACGGTGGAAGTTTCGGCTCCTTTACACCAGTGCGCGGTGTGCCACAAGGGTCTGTACGTTCTGTCTCCGCTACTTTTTAACATCGTCTTGTTGCCGCTAGCATGGCACCTGGCCACTATTCAAGACCTGTATTTCCTCATGTACGTGGATGACATCACTGTATGGACAGTCCATCCAGACCTGCCAAGACAAGCCGAGTGCCTGCAGCAAGCGTTAACGGACTGCCAGAAATGGTGTATGTGGGCCTCACCCTCTCAAGAGAAGGCTGCTGCACTTTCAGTCGCCAACGCTTGGGGCCGTCGCTCCCTTGCAGTATCACCGATCGTCCTACAACTGAACGGTACCGCCATTCCCATTGTCGGACACCTTCGGGTTCTGGGCTTAGAGATATCGGCCTCAGGGTCGGCAGCTCAGTGGATACGATCTGCTCGACAGAAAGCCGGGCAACTGCTCCACCTTGTTCGCCGCATCTCCCAGAAGTCTGGCGGGGCCTGCTGGACGATGGCCCGTCTCCAAGTGCGTTGTGTACTACAGCCAAGGCTCGTGTACATCCCCAACTTTCGGGGACACGCGCCTCCGAAGACGCCTAGCGCCCTCCTCGGCGGCAGCCGTCGACGGCGAGCGTAACTGAATGGGAGGGAGCAAAAAAAAAATCGTAGCTCTCGAACGGAAGCAGGTTTTTCAAAAGGCCTTCTTAAAATACCTAGAATTACTTCAAGCGCACCCGCGGCGAAAATTAGAGCAGTGTAAAGCATTAATTACCGGTTCCTCACACACCTAAAGTTTTCCATAAGGGGCCCTTGATTTCTGATTTGTTTCGCAATACTAGCGGTTATACTAGTGCTGCACTGTGCCTGGGCCAGGCACAGTTCCAGCACATGACGCAAGGGGACTGGGACCGGCTGGAGGCTATTAACAGGGCCGCCATGCGCACTATTACTGGACTCCCCCGCCTAACACCAATTCCACAGCTCCAAGCAGAAGCCCAGCTAAACACGCTTGATGAACTCATTCAACAGCGTCGTTCTGCACGCCTGCTGAACCGTGGACTGGTTCCAGAGGCAGCAGCTCTCGCCGCGTACCTGGGCCAGCAGCAGAATACGATGCCAGCCTTTTCCGCCACAAGGCCGCCCTGGCTGTTCTATCAGGTGACGGACAACTAGCCTCTGACAAGGCTACACGCCCGTACCCCGGGCCTTCACCAGCCTCCAGATGCCGTCCTTCATGTCCCTGCACTGGGCGCCTGAGATGCAACGGCTGGTTGTCCAGGCTTTTGTGGACGCCGGGGCATACGACTGCTTCGTCACCACGACCTTGACGTGTCCCTCCTACCCTGCCCTAAATCAAAGCTGCGCGTACGAGTCACTCCGTGCACTCCCAAGCCTGCTAGCAGAACTTACTGCCATTAGGGATGGCCTGGAGGCGCTTGCATCGACTTTGACTACTGGGGACAAGCAGGAATTCGGGATTTGCGCCGCGTTGCGCGTTGTACAAGCCTGGCCGCACGCATTCACGAGATTATGGACACTTATCCTTGCCCTGTCCGCGTTTCATGGATTCGCCGGGACACGCTTCCTGCCCACACTGTGGCAGATCGCGCCTGCCACCGAAGAGACCTCCCACGGCCACTACCACTACTTCGAGTATCTACATTGGAAGAAGTGCTGGTGGAAAAAGAGAACCTCCGCCGCGCTACGCGTGCTTTACTTCCACGCGGCGTGGAACTGACCTCCCCAGTGGGCTCGCTCGCTGGGAGGAGGTCTTGCTGCGGAGGCTTCGAGTTGGTGTGGCGTTATCCCCAGCAGTTACTCACGTTTGGCCTGCCCGATACCACGCCCCGTTTGCGGACACCTGCCCCTTCTGTGTGACTCCTGCGCCAGAAGTTGACGTTGAACACTTCTTGTGGACTTGTTCAGGTCTTAGAAACGCCAGAATCCAACACCTCCGAGGCACAGGGCTCCATCCTGGGAGACCCCCGATCTTAAGCGTTGGATATGGGGACCCCAGTACCGGTCTCTTCTTGGCTTTCTGCGTGCAACTGGGGCAATGTTGTACCTATAAACCTCCCTGTTATGCCGTAGGGCAATCTATCGCACTAAAAAAACTGTCCGTATTTTCGGTGCCATCGTTGTCGGCACGGGAATGGGCCACGAAGCTCAATCCCGACCCGAAAGTAAACGGCTCTCGTATTAGAAAAAGATAAATATTTCCGATAACAGTAGTGAGAACTGGAAGTATGAAAATAAGAAGGGATGAGTGATCAAAAACTGGAGCGTTACAGCGAAAAAACTCAGGGGGTGGTTTTAAACGCAACACACTGATGACAAATACATGCGCAGGGAACCATTGCTATAGCTGAATGTTTTCTCGGAACAAGGCACAGCGACGAAGAAAGTCACGTTCGAAAACGCATTTCGAAAGCAATACCTGCAAGCGTGATCCTACAAAAATACGTATTTGAAAAGCCGGTTTCACAAGTCGTTACGTTGATTTTCTGCGATTCTTGTCCCCTGCACATCACCAGAGCAGTTTTGCGGAGTTGCACTTTTTAAAACTTTTAAAGACGATAGTCTTTCTTGGGCTACTTAAACCCAGAAATTTTGTCTGTCTGTATGTCTATCTGCCTGTCTGTCTGTCTGTCTGTCTGTCTGTCTGTCTGTCTGTCTGTCCGTCTGTCTGTCTGTAACTCGATTCAGCCACCCGGCCAATGTAAAACTGATATTGCTCAATAGTCTTATATACTCACAGCCAAATGTAAACGTCTAAGCCCGCTTTATATGTTCATACTTGTCAACTTTGTTGAACAAGAACAAGACATTACGCAATTATAAGACAGGAAATTAGCACACAAGAGATATTTACAGTGTTTTTTATTTAAAAAAACCTCCGTCGCTGCCCCCGCGCGAGGGACACGAGTAAATGCAGAGCATTGGGGGTGGTCACGTGGCGTAGGTTGTGGTAGTTGGCGGTGGTAGTTGTAGCTGTTGTTGTCGTAGGGGTTGGGTAGTTGGGTTGCAAGACGAGAGAGAGAGAGAGAGAGAGAGAGAGAGAGAGAGACGAGAGACGTAAGTACGTAACGTGTTATTTATTGCCATCGTTTGCACCCCACCCTCTTTGCGGGGCAATCGGTTGGATCTTTTTTATTATTCTTTTCTTCCTTTTCTTTTCTTTCTTATTATCCCTCTCGGGAGGGCAGTGCGCCATCGTCGAAGTTCATAAGCCATGGAAGCAACACCTTCAACCAGTACCACGACGCGAGCCAACGTCAGCGTTGCAGTACCAGTTCAAGACATCGTGCCATCCTCTTCATCGACGGCGGCAGAAGACAATGCGGCGAGACGGCGCGCTGCCGACGCCGAACGCAAGCGTCTGAAGCGCGCTGCCGACGCCGAACTTCGTGCACGAGAAGCCGCGGCCAAACGTCAACGTCGGGCCGCGGATCGTTCGCTCGGGCAACGAGTATATTCGTAGCGCGCGCAGTAGAGGGAGAGGAGGTAGCACCTGCTGCTACAACGCCTCTTTCAGCGCCGGAGCACGCGCATGCGCGCCCGCACCTGTTGTTGAGAGCGCGGAGGAGCGGGGGAGGGGCGCACGTGCTGGCTGGCTGCGGACGCCGAGTTACGGACGCATAACATCGTGAGTTAAAGATATGCTCTGCATTTAAAAATTCATGGATGCTTGGTTTTTCGATAACAAATGATATTCTACATCTACTGCAGAAAACCGCCGCCTCCTGGAGGCATATGAAAAATCACGCGGCAACACCAACGAAAGGTTCCACTAGCTAGGTTCCACTTTCTGCTTGGAACGCACGTGGAGCACAGCCACGTGATTCTATAAACCTTGTAGTCGGCCGCCTCCATTCACGCGCGTCCCCGAGGAACCCGGCCTGTAGCAGTGGAACGCGGTAAATTCAAATCGCCTTGCGCAAACCTTTAATGTGTTTACCTTAGGATGAGAGCGACGGTACAGGAACAGCATGAGAGGTGAGCGCGAAAACAAAGGGGAGGGGGGGGGGGGCGTTTCTTTGGAAAATGTCTAGAAAGTCTATCGTCTTTTGACGACATTTGCAACGAAAGGAGCAGATACGCGGCCAATTTTTTCAGTGATGGGTTTCTTTCTCGGTTTTCGGAATTGATGTTTTCGCTTTATTCCACTAAATATTTTGTTTAAAAATTAACAGCTGTAAACTCGATGTCACACTGAATGCAAAAGCAGCTCGCATACAGAGCCTCACTCGTCCACCAGTAACATTAATATCTCACAATACTGAAATGTCACGAGTTGGTCAAGAATGCCGTTCGTCTGGCGACTGTGACAGTGCACGTGAAGCGGGTATACGCTGGCGTCGCTAGCACCTCGTGGGGAAGACGCTGACGGTTGCCGCGAGCTCACGCGCATCAGTCTATCGAGCTGTCTCCGAACGAATCTTTCCAACAGCAACCACACCGACCGTGTGAGAAAATCACGAGAGGGAAAAAAGCCAAGACCTGCCCGGACACGATACAACCACCCTACAACTGAAGACGCCCAGACGCCTTCGGTCCGTTACGCAGGTAGGCAGAGTTGTATCTGATTTCATCGCAGTAATTCCATCACATTTATTCGACCTTTCAATGCGCCCATGGCCAATCCCTGCGTTCGCGTGCGCGTACCAAATTAAGAAGGCAGAAGAAAAGGAAGAAGCTACCCCTGGAACCTGCCAGCGTTCAAGAACTTTCTGGGCTGCATTGCGGCGTTGTTCAGCCTTATCAATGTAAGGGCGCATAGAAATATTTGGTTCCGTTTTTAGATTGTGGTATTTTTTGCAATATACCTGAAAAATAACAGTTATGAGCTGTTCGGTTCTTGAGCAACATAGCCCATGTCGAATGTGTACTAGGTTCCAACCTTGGCTTGGGTGAAATGTAAGAAACGTCTCAATGCTGCTTTCCGCGTGATTGTGGTTAGAAGAGACTTGGCGACAAATTTAATTAAAAAGTAAGCTAAAAATTCTATTTCTCCTAAAGTCAGCCTTTTGCTGATGGGTTCTTGTTCAGTAGCGCGTCTCCACTGAGTTCTTCAACCACGTTGTCATACGCCGTTGTTTCGCAGTCGCGATGGTATTATGTTTGTCGTGTGGTAACGAGTGTTTTGAAGATGGTAGTCTTTCATTCGCTATTTAAAGCCACAAATTTTGATGTGTCTGTCTGTCTGTCTGTCTGTCTGTCTGTCTGTCTGTCTGTCTGTCTGTCTGTCTGTCTGTCTGTCACTACATTCAGCCTTCCGGCCAAACTTTAAAAGAATACTTGCACGACAGATTTGTACAGGCATTTTTTAAAACTATTGAATATGGAAACACTTCATACCTTTCCACATTGTCCAGGAAAAAGAAAACAAAGCATATTTGAGGCAAAAAGTAAATACATAACTGGTATTCGTCGTGTCCTGTTGGCATGGCTCTTCGACTTCTGCGATAGAAAATTAAAAAAAAAAATCATACGTCTTTAAAACAATGTTTTGACCGGAAAAATACAAAAAGCGCTCGCGCGAGCCTGGATCTCGTGGCAGTGCCCATGTTCGACAGTAACAAAAGGTTCCAGTAGATGGCGCGAGAAGTGGAACGCGGTAAAATTCAACTGACTTCCGCGAAGCTAGGGGCATTTATGTGGCAGGGGCGGGAAAAGACTATCGTCTTTCGACGACATGGGCAGCGAAGTGAGCAGATACGCGGCCAATGTTTCCCGGCATTCACGTAGGATGACAAGCGCGGCTCTGTAAGGTAACCGGCTGCATCGAATAGATGGCCAGCGGCGAAGGGAGCTGCGAGCTGCCCAGCGGGGCGTCTCTTCGGCGGAGGACTCGGAGGACCCTCACCGCTCGTGCGTGCCAGGATGACACCGATCTGGAATTCTCCGGTGAGCAGGCAGGAAACGCGCGCGCACGTTACCCATGGTGGCATTCGCTCTTCTAGGCAGTGGGTTAAACGTGCACGATAGCATTAGAGGACTGCTCAAACGTTGCACGTATACGGCTAATGGAGTGAACTGAATCCCGTAAGAAGTGACAATATTCCTCTATCATTTCAGAGCGCTACAGTTGACCTATATGGATAGGTTAAGCCCGAATGGTAAATTAACATTCATAGGAGTGAGGGCCACCAAAGTACGAAGCGTGGTCCTGGATAATCTTTCTCCGCTGCGTCCGACGCTCGAGAATTAAAGACGGAAGCATTAATCGCACGTGGTCTATCCGTCTTTCACATACCCTGAGGTCCCAATCTGGCGTTACATGCGCGAAACTGATGCATGATAAGGACGTAATATTGCGGTTTTCTGGCTCTTGGCACTCAACTAAATAATAGCGGAGGTTTCCTAAGTGTGTTTATGTGCGAGGGCGTGAAGGCCGAGGTGTGGTGCGCGGTGTTTGCAAAACTCGTTCACCATCTCACCACACAGATTCGCTTGTAGGAGATGCCGCAGTCGATGTCGAAGAAACCGTAGACGTGCACGGAACCAATCATGTCGACGCAGGGAGGGGCAAAATAGGTTGGAGTTCAAAGCTCGGCGTGGCCCTGCGGAAATCTCCTGCCCTAGCTCTCTTCATTGAATCGCAACGTTGGGCTTAACTTCCGGTCGGCGCATCGCCGTGTCTGCCACTCCCGTTGCGCCCAAAGCAGCTCGACGGCTGACGATGACGCCGCTGCGCGCTACTTCTTTGTGTCTTGTACTTCCCGGACACGACGCGTGATGAAGCTAAATGATGCGTCGTAGATAATTTTCGCGCCATGCGTGCATTCGCGCGAAACTACCGGTGAAAAAAAAATTATTGTTGCTATGGGAACCACAGTCTGACATGACACTCTGCACTGCAGAGACGTAGCCAGGGGGGGGGGGGGGTGTCGGTGTCAGAACACCCTTCTGAGTGCTCCTCCCCGCTCTCCCCGCTCTCCCCTCCTTTCAGCGTATTTTCGCCCGTGCTATTTACATTTCGCATAGACATAGATATATGTATAGGCATAGACATAGAACGGAAAACCTTAGATTAAACAGCGTCAATTTGTTGATAAATGGTTCCTGCGAGTCCTGTGGGCATCCTTATTTTTTATGTAGATATTACAGCAAATGAGGCATATAATGCATTGTGTTTATCAAAGCAGAACAATGACTAAGACGGTGTTTTGGCACCGGTGTTTCTTCTTTTTATTTTTATTTTTACCGGCGGCGTACAACACCCCCCGAAAAATGTTTCTGGCTACGGCACTGCTGCCCTGTTGCATACTTCATGATCATGTACCCCTTACGAAAACATTCTTTGCTTCATTTTTCGCACAGGTTATCCAGTGTGGGCGGCAAACGTGACAGAGACCACATCGGAGGATTGTCTACCTTCTACATTTATCAGCTTCATCAAAGCTTTCTTAGGGGATGCTAAGGGCTCCTTCACGGACACCCCCATCGAGAGTGACAAGGTGTGCATAGCAACCGAGCAGCGAACACGCCAGCTCGTTCCCCACGTGTCCGTTTCGAACGAGCTCCTTTGTCACGCTGGACTACAGCTGCTGGAAGTGTCTCGCGCGCAAGGACAACTAGCTCTGGTGGCTGCCGAAACACCGTGCCTACCGAAACCGACCGAAGGAGAGCGATTCCAGGCAGCAGCACTGGTGCATATTGGCTATTCACTACGCACAAATGCACAGCCTCTGTCGATATCAGCGTCTTTGACGGGCACAACCATTCAATCTGCGACGCCTTCTGGGCCAACTCATCTATCAAGACGCTGAAATTTGACCGCCGTAGCATTAAGCTTCGCGAGAACCTGTTCACGCTTGTGTCTTTCCTGGGGCGCGTGGAAGAACTCCAGTGCACGACATAGCGGGATTGTGCGAACGACTGCCTGGTGGGCGCCTTGGGTTCCCTCTTGAGGTCCACGACGTCGCTGAGGTCGCTGAATGTAGGGAAAAAGAGAGCGTCCCAGTTGGTGCAAGACCTCAGGGCCAACTCGACGGTCAAAGAGCTCTCGGTTCACGCGTTCATCGCTTACTGTAGCACTTTTTTGGGGTATCTGCAGAGTGCCATCAACCTGACGTCCTTGAGCGTGTCCGCGGGTCTCGCACCAGGCCGGTGGACCTTGAAGCCCATTCTCACTGGTGTGCTGGAAAACAAAAGCATCAAGGATATTAAAATCGAATGTTTCACGGTGCAATGGGAGTGTTCCGAACTTATCTTGAAGGTTTTGGCCCAAAACTAGGCTCTGCGCACCTTTGACATCCTTTTTCTAATTGCGCCTTGTTCTCCCAACCAAGCGCATACTATTGTCTCTGAGTGGCTGCACTCGACGAGACTCGCGCTCGCGACCTTCAGGAAGTGACGCTCCCCGTGTGTATCCTGAAGCCGCAAGGGTGGGATACTGTTTTCAAAGCGTCGTCGACGAACGACTGCATCAAGAGGTGACTCTTCAACAGGACAACATCCTCGAGCACAGTATCCTACGAGAAGTTTGCCGGGTCGTCCGAGAGAGTGGCGCCGAAGGGAAGGTTTTACCCGGAACTTGCCTCACGAACGACATCGACGTCCTCTCGTGCAAGGCGTCTACGGAGGCTGTGATCTGGTCGCGCTTTTTTCCCGAAAGCGACCGTATGTTGGAAGCGCTACGTTATTTTCCTTCATTCGGACACATCACGTCGCTAAATTTGGAAGCCAGTGCGTCCTAACTGGGCGAAGCGCTTGTCTCGGCCATCGCAGACTACATCAGTTCGACACACACGCTTCAACTTACTTCGCCTGCAGTCTTGGGGTGAAGGGACAAGCGATTCGTGGAAGACAATCGTGGAGTCGCTGTCTCAAAATGCCAGTGTGAGGAAACTGTGGCTGTACGCGGACACGGTATACCGCAAGAACGCCGAGTGCCTGGCGGATGGCGGACGGGGTGAATGCCAGCCGCACGATCTCCACTCTTGGCTTCAACGCCTTGCACTCGTGCGAAGTGGGAGAGTTCGCCCGACGGCTGTCCGAAGCGGTGCGGCACAGCTACACTCTGCTCAAAATCCAGCTGCACGGAGAAATCTCCGCGGGCGGTGCCGCGAACTGGTTCACCATCTGGGACACGGCACGAAGGAACTCTGGCCTCGTCGCCCTCGCTGCTCAATTCGTGACCGGGAGTCGACGCGACGGGTATGTGACAGAATTTACCTTGCACGCTACTTGTCGAACAGGGTGTCGAACGCATTCCGCGGCGAGTATTTATTTATCGACGCTCGCTGTAGTGTCTTTGGTATTACTCGATTAGCTGTCCCGCCGGCAAGGAACGTGATCAGGCCCTTCAGTGTATCTCGGTGGTACCCTCAGTACTAAAAAAGTTGATCATTTGTTGCTCCTGATAATGAACTTGGAAGAACAAAATACGAGGAATGAGGTTGGATGTGCAGACACACACAATATTCGTTTATGATGGTCGTCCTCCACAGGACGAACAGAGATTTGTCCTTCTCTTCAGCTCATCCGCCACTGGGCCGCTTTTTTGTTTTGGCCTACACTGACCACAGTTTGCAGCAACTAGGGTTAGTGTCGAGTGCCGTGACGTCACTATAACGAGACTGTACGCAGTGTAAATAATAATTTTGTACCCAGAATATGTCGTTTTTACTATTGCCTACACTCTCAGAAATCTTATGATTTGTAAGGGCACCACAAGATTCCTTTTGTGAGAACCCCTGCCTTTCGGACGAGCTCCTGCTCACCGAAAGGGCAGCCGGTGCTAAAGCAGCTCATGGATTCTCGTGAAAAGGGAACCACTCCTGCAACACCATAAATCATCTGACGATGAACGACTCTGTCTCTCTCTCTCACTCTCTCTCTCTCGGCAGTGTTTGGACCAAACTCGCAAGGCACGTGCGCTGCGACAGCAGAGCGCGTGATTTCTGGTTTCCGCAATAAGAAGCCTGTAGAGCGTTGCTGACTCATGCACGGCCGTGTCCGCGAGCCAAAAAAAAAAACAACCTACAAACGACCTTCCATAGGCGAAACAATCAAAGTGATCTGCGCATCAGCTATCGTCGTGCAGCCGCCGAAAGCATGCCGAGACCATCATCTCGCAATCGATGACTGCCGCTTCAAGGTGGTGCTTCTTCGTAGCCGACTGTACTTTTTCTGCAGGCTCTCCCTATCGCCACATCCCAATATAAGCAGGGGGTATTCGTCGTCTATAAATAAGTTCCTCCTCGCTCTCAAAGTAATCGTAGGTGTACGGAGTCTGCATGCGTAGTTCAGGAAGCTAGAACACGTTTTGTCAACCTTCCTTTCCCCCTGGGCGAGCGCCAAACCATCAGCACATGAAGTTTGATAAAATGAAAGCTTTCTGACTCACTCACTCACTTTCTCACTCACTCTCTCCCTCCTTGTACAGATACTGCGCGCAAGCCTTGGAACTGGTCTCCAGCCATCCTGCTCTAGTCAAAGAAATCACGAAGCTCACGTCCGTCACCGAGATTGAGGCATCCGCCAAGGTTCGAGCAAACCTCTAGGACATCACAAACATGCTGTCGTTCATGCAAATTGCCGGAGTCGACAAGCGCCGACTGGAATGCCATTCTCGAGATGACGGGCGACTGCAGCTTGATGGCCTGAATGAAGGCTGCCTGCGCCTAGTGAGGTCCTACCTTCAAAGGACCTCACTAGGCGTCCTTTGGACACAACCATCCTCGTGTCCTACCTTAAGATCAGAGCCCTCACGCTGGCGTCGAAGTTTTTAAGGGATATCTTCTGGGAGGATCAAAAGTGTGCGGAATAAAGTTGCGAAGCGATTGCAGCCTTTACTGGAGCCCTTGCCCTCTGCATGTGGAATTTCAAACACACGTTCGCAAAGTACGTGGGTATTCTCTGGAGAATGTCCTTGAGAATGGCACGTGGACCAACGCGACTGAAGTCGTGGACCAACGCGACTGTGCACCTTTCACTAAAGTCTTTATTGGTTAGATAATATGGGAAACACTGTGTCTCAATTACTTGTTTTTTTAGTTGATTTTTTGTACTTAGCTAATGTTTTCTCTACTGAATTCACCAATTTGCGATGCATCATTCATTGCTCCGCTAGCGAGTTGGCAGACCGCGTGCAAACTGAAACTGACGCGCTGGTGACTTGTCGTTGGCGTGGTGTTGACATAAGCCCAGACTGGTTGCGGGCACAGTACCGAATCAGCCGACCCTCGTCCTGGTGCGCACACGCCTCTTACGACACAGGGTCGAGCCAGGAAAGCTCCAAAGGGGGTGCAAAACGCCTCACAGTTGAGCGTCTCCGATGACGCGGAGCGCGTTCAGCCCGTACGGCTCGGCTAGTGAACGCATGGAGTTTCATACTAATATACACTAGAGGGGACACTGGCGCTAGTGTCTAGGCGAGCCGTTGATCGTCTGCTTCAACCCCCATGAGGGCGGCCATGCCACCATGCCAGACAGACGTGTGATTTTCGAACTTGGCTTGACTATGCCGACATCTTGACTTGACTCAAAATACTTTTTTTTAAATTGAAAAGCTACAACTAATGTTTATTACTGTATAAATTATTAGTCGCGTAAATAACCTGTACTATACGTTAAGTTTTAATTAAGGTTTAGATGTACTCTTTTATAAGAGGGGAAGTGATTTGTGAACGGTATACACGGTTGAGTTTAGCGGAGCCGGCGATTCGGCGGCAAAACGTATTTTCTTTCGGTTTTTTTTTTTGCGTGCGAGTCGGTGGTGGCATATGTCTGCTGAAGGGCCGCTGTACAGCGTTAAATTTCGTTCTGGAAGACTACGAGTAGCGGAGCGACGCGTCATATAACCCCAAGTAAGTACACACGGTTGTTGTTCATTTCCACTCATAAGTGTAACGTTGTCGCCTTACCGGACGTGCGGTCGGCATGCTGACAAAATCGTGAAAGGACGCTGAGTAACAGCAGATCGTTTGCTTTGGTGCCTTTAACAAGCCATAACGGCCAACTCCACCACGGAACTCGACCATATCACCTCTGTTCGTCGCTAACACGTAGACGATGTTTTATTGACCCGATGGTTAATCGGGTTCTTTCTTTGTTGTACTGTTCGTGTATTATTGATGTCTAATTGACGCACTGTATAGCTGTTTCTGTGAGCAAATGTTAATTTTATATGTTGAGAGTGACAAACCTAGAAAACAGGGTATCTCATCAGGCCACACAGTGAAAAAAGTCTCGTACTTTATTCGTCTTAACCTTCCAGATTACGGCCTCGTCTTGCTAAGAGCGGCAGGCATGCAGGGCGTTCTGGAGCAGTGGGCTGCATTTTACGGGAGTTCCTAATTTTGTGAAAATTCTCGTGCAGAATGTATCTTTTAGATGACCAATAACGCACACTGATGTATCTAAGCACCGTGTGTGTACATTACACGCCCACAAGTACCAATCATCACCTGTCTAACCAAGGTCTCACACCCAGATGTAGCCAGGTACGCGTGTGAAATTGAAGGCACCTTATTTTTTCCAGTGCCTCCATACAAGCGTACCGAAACGCAGGAACAGTTTGAAATTACGTGTGAAGGTGTCAAACAGCGTAAATGTTGCTGATCAGACGGTGCTTGCCTAAATAGCAACTAAATAGTGCCTCTGGGGTACCATTTTCATAATACACAAACTGCCTTCATGCATTCGTTGTTCCGAAGCTCTTCCACAATAAGTTCAAAACATTTACTCATTTTGTGTGGTTGTTCAGTCTTGAATATTCCAACTGCTAAAGTCATGTCTTGTTAAAGCACGACCTTTGAAAACATTGCTGGCTTCCTGTGAGTTCATTGTATGTGTCTTCTCTTTGGTTTAAGTAATGACTTCAGCGTCAACACGGCAGCGCGCAGCTGATCGTAACTGTGTGTTTTTATGAGAAAGCCTGAGTCATTGAATATGTTATGTTGCTGGAACCCTTTTTGTAAATAAGCATGTTAGTGTGCTGGATTTTAAGAGTACATACTTGTGCTCTAAATATCTGTACAAAAGCCTTGCAAAACCTTCAATGATGCCATCCATTTCGATACAGGTCCCAGCTGTGTCAGCAGTGCAAGGAGCAGACCAGCAGGCAACACAAGAAGCTGCACCAGGCATGCAACCAGTTTCCTAGTTAGGATCATTGGATGGATCATCAGCAGCACAAGACAAGGCAGGCATGCCGCCAACCTGTCAAAAACACCGAAATTCTAGCAAGGGCCACCATTCAAAAAGCAAAAGGGCTTGGGGAGAGGTTGATTGCAGCCTACGATATGTAAATAGTAAAAACAATCCTGTACATTCAGCTGCACAATAAAGAGAAAAACAGGTGGTGAGGAAAGTGCCTTGTAGTGCATGGAAGATGTTCTTTGAATCTTGCTTGTTAGACACTCAAGATTCAAACTAATTTTCTCGGGTGCAAAAAAATTAGTTGTTCGAAACCATCCATTGTATGCATAAATGTGACTTATAGCAGTTGCTTCATTTGCGATAGCCTTGGCACAGCATGAAACCAACTTGATTTAACTACTATGAGCAGCAATTTGAAGACTTGTGTACGTGCTTATTGAACTGAAAGAATTAAGTGGAAGTATTCCGCGTGGTATTTTAGCCCACTGTGTTCCAAAGTGGTATTCACTTGAGGGACCCTGCTGAGGAGGAATGTGCGTGGTGCCAATGACTGTGAGAGAGCTGGCACGTCCTCACTGCCCATGTAAATCTCCATTGAAGCCAGGTTCTATTATGCACCTTTCACAAACTTTTTGTGGCGCCGCCACCTCCTCCAGCAACATATTCATGAAGGTGTGACGTAGGGGATCAGCTTTCACCACGTGAATGTCAATTAAAACTTACATTATACGTTGTGACTGCAGTGTTTTGTTTATGCACCTGTGATGTCTGTCCAAATAATGGATTGAAAAATATTAAGCTGCCCTTTCCCATCTTGCACTGTTAGTACGGCTCAAAAGGTTCTGATCAATAGGGTAGAAGGCTGCCTCTCCTACTTCTGGCTGTTATCAAGTTGCAGATTGTATCCACCCACTGCTGTTCACTGTGGCTGTATATTGTCATGCCGAGTGTACGCTGTTTTAAGAACCTTGTTTTGTTCGCTGATCAGATATTGTTGCCCTGCTTCGACTGTGCTGGCAGATGCTGATCGAAACACTTCTGCTGTACAGCTATAAGCTTTTGTAAGGTTACTTTCATGCAATCTTTTTACCGTAGCCTAACGTCGCATTTGTTCGCCACTTACAGCAACCATTTTGTTGTTCCTGCATAAAGCACCCTGGTTACATCAGTATGCTGGTTGCGAAAATGGCAATGCTGGTAGGTAGCTACAAACTAAATCCTGGTACCAATATGTTCACAGTTGCTCTTGGATGGGACAATAAATACATTGATGCGACATGCTTATGCCTTCACTCATTTTCACTGCATAGTTTTCATGTTTGCTATTCACCAGCCTTCAAAATTTGAAAACAACTTCCTCAAGGTAAGCTTGCACTCTTGCTTTTGATGTATAAGCAATGCTGTGCTTATTTTATTAGTGTTATAGAGTATGACTGTTGTGAGGGCTTTTTTATAAATGCGTGAAACTGAATTCTGCACTTTGCTGTTGGCACAATGAATTCACACAGCACTCGCCTAGTGCAGTCGCCAACTTTTTCTGTGTGCGCAATATGCCTGTCTCCAGGCGCTGAGCCAGGGTTCCACTAACGCAAACAGTTGCTACAGCAACACCTGCCACAGGATGGGAAACACTGTGACCAATGTAGACTCACAGCGACTTCATTGAATAGCAAGCATGCATGCCGGTGATCGCCTCATCTTACAGGCATATGGCTTCACCAGTACATAGCTATGTAAGCCTTAGTTTATGGCCCAAAAGTACTGGTAGGCCCCAAGCAATCATTTGGCCACGTTCTGTTGCAATAGGTAAAGCCTTTCTACCGTTGCAGAGGTGCATTTTCTCTCCCTGTCTGGTACGGTTTAACGAGATCATACTGCACTGCATATACAGAGTATTCATTTCATTACATTGTTTTTACCTTCAGCTTCAAACACCCCATATGCGTCCATGGTGACGGGCGGTCACAGCGATTGCGCGTGAGCCTTGGTTACGCTGGTGAATACACGCAGCTGATTAGCAACGGAAAGGGACTGTGTCGGCTGTGTTGTGCTTGCGGGAACAGCCTAGCAGACGACGATTGCACTGGCGGGACCGTCCTATGCCAGTGGCCTACCCTCACTTGTTTCGCCGCTTTCTCCCATTATAAGGTGCCGACCCACCCGCTGGTAGACGCTCCCGCAACATTAAAAAAAAATCACCGGCTGTGCACACATACTTACTGCTGATAAAAGATTTTTATTTGTCTTCGGCGCTACCGTGCTCGTGTTATAATCGCAAGCGTAGTCATGAACGTGACTGGAACGCACTACCCGGCGTGGAGTGCTTCCCGTATCCATTCATTCCAGCCGTGCAGTATTTGCGCACTGCAGCCGCTGGAATCGGACGCCAACAGCAATTCTGCCCCGGAATGACCCACCGACGAAGCCTAGTACATATACGAAGCCTAGTACATATAACAATTGTCAAGCCTCAAGTTAAGGCAAGTTCGAAAAACGAGTCTACGTCACACAATGAGCTCCATGGGGTTTGAACGATTGCAGCGCCAGTGTCCCCTCTAGTTTCATTAGTATGAAACTCTATGAGTGAACGTTAAGGCGCGTATACACCATTTTCTATAGGCAGCCGGGAAAGGAGGAAAATACTCGCAAACCAGTTTTCTCGGCGGCCCGCGCGCCTTCCGCTACCGGCGGACCACCGTTACCTGTGCGCGCTGGGCTGTTTACATATGGTGTGCTCCACTCAGTGCCGGATTAGGGTTGATTGATTGATTGATGGTAGGGTTTTACGCGCCGACGCAACGCAGGTGATGAGGCGCGCCGTAGTGGAGGGCTCCGGATTAATTTTGACCACCTGGGGATCGTTAACGTGCGCCGAAATCTCGCACGCACGGGCGTTTTTGCTTTTCGCCTCCATCAGAAAAGCGGCCACCGCGGCCGGGAATCGAACCCGCGACCTCGTGCTTAGCAGCACAACGCCTTAGCCACTGAGCCACCCCGGCGGGAGTGCCGGATTATGAAATTTTGGGGCCCGGGGCTACTGCGTCCTTGGGGCCCTAATAATATTAATAATAATAATAATAATAATAATAATAATAATAATAATAATAATAATAATAATAATAATAATAATAATAATAATAATAATAATGATGATGATGATGATGATGATGATGCTGATGATGGTGATTCCGCTTTAACATGCGGACATTTTCGAAGCTCATGTTATGCTCTCTGATCAGTGATAAATTATACATAATTTTACGCTTTCTGGGAACTAATTTCTTGGCTTTATGTCAGTATTCTATAACGGATTTTATCAGGCGTAAAAGTTAGTATGGTTTGTTGCCGGTCCATCACAGATTCACAATTAATCGAAGCGCTGTGTCGGCCTGCACACGACATGGTACAGAAGAGTATTTTCTTACAAGAAGCATATTTTATTAAGCCTGTAAGGTTTTAGTTTTATTGTAAAGTTCTCCACCTGCATATATGGGAGGGCTCAAAGTCCGTGCAGGCAGCTGTCCCTCACAGACACCTGCCAAAGAGTTAGCCGCCACGGCTTACGGGCCAAAATCCTGTAGGTTACCCGCGCAGAGGAGAAAGCGTGCGGCGGTTAGAACACGCGCCGCCTTTGAAGGAGGTTGGGGGGGGGGGGGGGTGGGGAGGGCTCAGACATGTCGCGCAACGCAACCTTCCTATCGCAGTATGATTAGCACAAAGACGATAAGCAGAAAAAATGTCGCTCTTTGGGCTGGGGAGAGGTATGCTTCGTGCGTGGTGTGCGCATGGCTGTCGAACTTTCAGCGACGATGAACTCCTGTTCCGCAGCTGTGATGGTCTTGCTAGTCGGCAAGCCGTTACGCATTAACGGGTCCCCTCTGGGTTGGAGAACAACAGGTGAGCACGAGAGATGGCATCAGACAACAGTTTAATAGGGATAGAATGTCTCTGCTCACCCCCGCGCTGCTGCTCCCGTCGGTGCTGCGCAACAGTTCCAGCAGTCGATCGGTCGTTGTCCAGTTCGTTGTCGATCGGTCGGGTCGTTGTTCGGTCGTAACTGGCAGTGGAAACACGCTAAAGCTTCTCGTCTAGATTCAGGGTCTACGACGGAGACGAGTATGGGTGGATCTCTCGTTTTCGAGCCCTCCATACGTCTGCCACGTCCACTGTTTTTCCCGCGCTCCTTCGGGGGTTCCTCTCCTCTTGCCGCCGCACGCGGGACCACATCTGCGGGCCGCCCTTTGTTCCGCGTCATCCGCCGGCTCATTCCAAAGCGAAAAGAGCCTAACGGGGACAAACAGATTACCGTCCCCGAGTCGCGGCAAAGGTCCGTTTTCAAGGCGGCATCGAAGGAGCCGCACGCAGGGTGCGTTTTTAACTGGACACAGCTTTCGTCACCCCGAAAGGAAACAGACGTTGTTGTTGCTTTGTTTGGCGTCCATGCCTGAGCTCCTCACGCCGCCTAGGCCTGCTGATTACTGAGCTCGAAGGGAGCCGCTAGGGTCGGGCTGGCCCGGCGGCCTCTGTGTCCACACGGAGTGGCGCCCAGAGAATTACGCTACGATTGGAGTCGCGCGGACATGTAGCTTCCGCAACGCTTGTTGCTCAGACAGCTTGCAGAGGCTACAGCACAGAGGCACGGGCCGAAGCCGAACGACCCCGCGAGTGGCCTACACAACCTTTGAACATTTAAATAACCAGATATACACTGACCATTCAGCGAGAAATATCCTGTCGACATCAATCACGCATATGCGATTCAACTAATCCACTAGCTTTATTGGACGGGTCGTCATCACAATGAACTTCCTTGTCAACCGCTATACATTGAAATTTGTGGCCGAAACTGTGTATGAGACCGTAGGGCAGTGCTTAAGTTGTCAATAATTACATATAACGTCTCTCAGGCTAAAACAATTTTTCATGCTCTTCAGACATTATTTCATTATTCGCATGCCTGACACTTCCTCACTCTAAGAAAAAAGGGTAGAAAAAGAGAGGAAATCGAGGGTTTCCTCCCCCGGACCAGCGAGCTTCTCCCTTTAGCTCGTTACACGTAGCGCCCTCTGTACGGCCTGTAGGAAACACCGAAACGGGGGAGGAAATATTCTCCTTTGTCGTCTGCAATCTGCTGTCGGCGCCGACGCCGAAAACGAAAGCGTTCATTGTTGCACTGTGGCTTTCGCCGATCGGGCGCATAGGACGACTATGAGCAACACCTCCCCTGCGGTGTGCTGCTTGCTTGTTTTCTCGCTGTCTTTCTTTTTTATTATTACCATGTGCCCGCCACGCTAACACACGGCTCGCCAGCCGTGTGTTTGAAGCACGTTCTGTGGGCACCGCTGCATGCTTGCTGTTGGCGACTCGCCTGCGCCCTGTTCAACGTTACCACTTCATTTGTGGACGTTTTATACTGACGCCCAAGGGTAAAAGAGGTAAGAGATGATCGCAAACGGCCCCTTTTTTCGTCAACGAGCACGGACCGCAGCATATTGACGCATCAGTTACCAACAACAAAAGGCCCCCATTCGGTAACATCTTAGCTGAATGGTTGCCAGACCAGTGGTGCGCTCTACGCTAAAAAAGAGAAGGCGAGGCAATGAGTGTCATTACCCAAACATACCTGCCGTACTGTTTCGTGAAACGTTACTGCTTCTTACAAAACCTCAAATTAATAAAAGTTTGCAATTGCACGGGTTACATTTGATGAAATAACAAAACCCACCTAAGGCTTACGCACTGCCGTGGGTTATCGAAACAAGCAACGATCTCACTGTTCCTACCTGCATTCTCGGCGATCAGGGTTATAAATACTTTGTCGCCGTTTCAATGTTTGGTTGTGGCTTGTGATCATGCGGACATGTGAAAAGTGTACTATTCGCCCCGAGCGCGAACACAGTCGGCCCCTGGCGGCGGCGGGACGAACCGCTCCTAGTGTGGATGGCGCTCTCGCGTCGTCTGCTTTTTCTCATTGCGTGCGGCGCAAGACGCGTGCTGCACACGACAAAACAGCCAATATGTGTGCTCATTTGGCAGTAAGCAATGACTAAGTTACCTCTGCTGGCGCATTTCCTCTAGAAACGCAATAATCAGCGGCCGTTGCGGGTTAATGCGCTGGCTTAATTCCACGAAACATCTTCGCCCTGGTCACAGCTTGAGTGTGAAACTTGTTATAAACATTGCTTCCACACATTGCACTGTTCTTATTGTTGAGTGCAGTCGTCTGCCGTTTCGGGAACGTCTAAGAGTGCTTTTTGAAGGTGGCGTGGTGATTATTTAAAGGATAAAAGTTTAGTAAGCGAAACGTGTAAGAAGAGACAAGACCTGTGCATACGCGTGCAAATTCCACACCCTTGTAAAATTGCGCTGTGTCCTTATAGAAAGAAGAAACAAACAAAAACATTTACGCTGCACACGACCCGTGCGCTATCGCCCATGTGTGATCGTGTCCTTCCCGTACCTTTCCTAAAATAAATACCATTTTTGGACAGTCGTTGTTTATACTGAGAAGGAATAAACATTTATTCAACTGTATCGAGTTGCTAATTTTACGTATTATTTAAAATACGTTTCTATGGATGCGCAAGAGTATTTAGGGGGGATTTCTCGGTAAAATTAAGCAGTTGTGAGTTTGCGTCTGTCATGTGGCATTTCAGAAGAACGGAAAGTTGGGCTAGTTGGTATGTGTTCATTTTGGTGGAATACAGAAGCGCTCCTTCTTCTTCCTTCGTTCTTGTTTTTCTTCGAAGGAAGAAACAAGGACGAAGGAAGAAACTTTTTCCTTTGTCCTTGTTTT
The DNA here is from genome assembly GCF_048455015.1 of Haemaphysalis longicornis. Classification (NCBI taxonomy): domain Eukaryota; kingdom Metazoa; phylum Arthropoda; class Arachnida; order Ixodida; family Ixodidae; genus Haemaphysalis; species Haemaphysalis longicornis. The sequence goes on along the minus strand of NW_027526203.1, from coordinate 241,437,943 downwards.
TTTAGCGCTTCTGTATTCCACCAAAATGTGGCATTTCGTGTGTCATTTTCATATATATCATTTTCAAATCCGACATGAATCACCTTGTCCAGAAATGTCTCACTCAGCATAACCAAATGCATAATATGGTCACGTCTTAACCTCTTAAGGTGGACGTAAGTTTAAAGAAAGAGGAGAAAACGCGTAATATAATGCGCGTTGTTGCCCAGATGTGTGAGGGGTGTGTGCCATGACTCGCTGATTTATTTTTATTTTTTTCCCACAATGCTTGCTTTCAATACAATTTTGAAAAAGGCGAGCCACAATTCCTGGACAATCCCGGACCAAAGGGGGGTTAATCAGTTTTGAAAATACGTACTGCTTTTTCACCGCTACAGAACACGACGCCTAGTGTAGTTGCGATTGTAAGTAATACTGATAACTATAGTTTTCGCGTTACACGCGTTCTCTTCTCGCTGCTCCTGCAACGTTGGCAGGACCCCCCCCCCCCCCTTTCCCGAAAAAAAAAAACTAAATGCACAGAATTTCATTTTTTTAACCAATCCTCAAGAATTAAATGCCACGAAAAAAGCGATATTCAGTTGACAAAACAAAGTAGTTACCGGGAACCCGTTGCGCTGATTCGCAACGAGAAATAAAAAGGAAATGTTTTACTACATCTGCAACAGCGCAACTTCATTTATTGCCATCTTTAGGGTTCGTAAGCGACCTTATACGCAAGAATTCAAACACATCTCGCTGTTGCAGGCACCTGTTAGATTTTAAAAGGAACGCAAATGGTAAGCACAGCAGCCGTAACAGAAAATTTGTGCTCACTCTGAGGTCCCAGAAGCTTGGTTTGCACACTGTAAACCTGCTTGTCACTTTGCGAAAACCTAGCTAAACATGAAATGTTGATTGTACTGCGTGCGTTGACAATTCAATTCGCAAGTTCACTTGCGACGAAAGCCGTAAATAAGTGATCCGAAACCGTTATTCATCAAACCTTTCTTCAGAGTCGTTAAAATTTCATTTAAAAGACCCGTTAGAGCGGCTACATTTATATCTCTGCGCTGATCAAAATTCAGTAATTTTATGTTGCCTTTTGAACACACAAAAAATATCGTAAGCTCTTAGAAAGAATTTCGGGGCAGTTAAGTAGTGTTACCATTTCAGGGCATCCCACAAATGCAAGAAGGCGTCATGCTACGAGTGAAAGCGATTGAGATTGCCGTTGTTAACTGAATATCAGAGATCGAGGCTTCCTGATTTGTTTCTTTTTATGCTTTTATTTAAGGCTCAAATCCATATTCTGGAAAGATCGAGCTTGCTACGAGCCACAGCGTACAAGTTCATTGTCACAATTACGGCCATTCTGAGGTTCCCGATGAGTCGTCGCTTTTTTTTTGGCGTAGTAATGAAAACTGACTGCCGCTTCCATGCTATACATTGAACGTTGAGGAACCGAACTACATTATACCACTCTTGTTTGCACCTTTCGTGCGCACATACGGGGGAAAAACGGCACGAAGCGCGCCCACAGTGCGCATTCTTACGGGCCGCTCAGCGGAGCATCCACACTAGCAGCGCGACGCAGTCGCCACCTACATGTCGAGCTCGCGGCGAATATGTTGTGGTGTATACGTGTGTATGTTGTGGGTTGCGTGTATTGTGCGTTGGCAGTGCCTTTAATGAAGTGTATGTCGCTGTGTTGTGCTATGTTTCTTCCCAATATGTGCCCACCCACATGCGGCCTCCGTGATGTTGGCTATAACAATATAAACGCCTTGATGTAAGTGCCGACTGATGGTGATGCTTAGTAGCTGCCCCTCCCCACCCCTACTTTTTTTGCGTCATCTATCGGTCATTTTAAAACGTTTACGATTGCTTTACTTCGAGCACGCTAGAGGGCGAGCATTGTCGAGGATGCGACAGCGACGGATACGTTTTTCGTGTTGCCAGCGAGGGACCCCAATATCACCCCAGTGAATGCCGCCCCTCATGGCCAGAACAACGCTAACACGGGAGCTCGTTGTGTGGCAACGGAATGCGAATGGCCTGCGCGAAAAGAAGGCACTATTTCAACAGTACATCAGGCAAGCCAGCCGGCGGCCAGACGTAATTCTCCTGCAAGAAACGCACAGCGAGGCTCCCCTGGGCCGGCCGGTGTACCGCTCCTACGCCAGCCCGCCCAGCGCAAGAACAATTGGGAAAGCCGCAGGGCAGGTGGTTAGCACCCTGGTGAAGAAAGGACTTACATACATAGAACATGACTTGCTCCACAACAGTGCCATCGAACATCTGGCTATCGAAGTCGTCACGGGCCGCAAGCAAAAGGAGAGCGTCTTCATCGTCAACACATATAGCAACCCGAAACAATTCCAGCAACGTTTCCGAACCCTAGTGCACAAGGTGAAGAAATAGGCACAGCCAACCCGAAATCCACAGGCAAGGGTCACAGCCTTTACGAAGAGGCCCTAGACACAGAATATCAACTGCTGAACGACCCATCGACCCATACAAGACATGGCACACCTACGCAACGCGACACCAATCCAGATTTGGCATTCTGCAACGCTGCCGGGGCTCGCTGGCGGAACACGGGCGAGACACTGGGCAGTGACCACTGCGTCCTCGAGATTACGGTGCCACTGCGCAGCACAGCGCCGACTCCCCGCAAGCAAACGATGGCAGACTGGACCACGTACAGGCAGAAGCTCGATGCTGTGCCCAAGCGCATTGACGACATCGACGAATGGATGCGCACCCTCAATGCAACGGCACAAGCGGCCACGACAGAAGTGGAAGCGCACGAAGGGACCCCACAAATCGATAGCCGGCTGGCGCACCTGCTGGAGGCACGAAAATCGCTAAAGAGCAGATGGAGGCGACAACGCCACAACCGTAAGCTTCGAAAGCGCATCGCCATGCTGAACCGCGAAATTGAGAAACATAGCGCGGTGCTTTGCCGTCAACAATGGCAGGCGGTCTGTCAGGAAGTGGATGGCCAAATCCACAAAAGCCAGACCTGGCATCTGCTACGTCACCTGCTGGATGAAAACAAGACAAAGGGGACGCAACATCACATCCTAGCGCGCACCCTACACAAGGCAAAGCAAGAGCTCGGCGAAGCCGAAGTTCGCGGGCGGATCGACGGTAAATATCTCCCACCCACCCCACCAACCCCCTCCCGAGTTACGCGGGCGCAGCCAATGCCCGGCTTGACGCTGACATCGAGGAGTGGGAGGTCCGAGCAGTCCTTCAAACCATCAACTGCAAGTCGGCACCGAGGCCAGATGGGGTGTCAAATAAGGCGCTGTGCAACCTCAGCGGCGCAGCGGTAACGACGCTAACAGAATACTTCAACAGGTGCTGGCGCGTAGGCAAACTCCCCACCAGCTGGAAGGAGGCAAGGACGGTGCTCATCCCTAAACCGGGCAAGACACCAAGCATTGAGAACCTACGGCGTATCTCTTTGACATCCTGCGTAGGAAAACTTCTCGAACACGTCCTCCTCAACCGCTGGCAAGCATACCTAGAAGAAGAAGGCCTCTACCCAGAGACAATGCTGGGTTTCCGGGCCAGGCTCAGCACACAGGATGCCATGCTGCTCATCAAACACGAAGTCCTGGACCAACCAATCAGCTCTATGGACAACCGAGCAGTGTTGGGCCTGGACCTGCAAAGCGCGTTCGATAAGATCCGTCACTCAGCCATCCTCCAACAAGTTTCCCGCCTCAACATGGGAGAACGCTCTTTCTCATACATCCGCGACTTCCTGACAGACCGCACCGCAACAATCGTAGCCGGAGACATTGAACTGCCCAAGAAAAGACTGGGGAGCACTGGTACACCACAGGGCGCCATGATCTCGCCGACACTGTTTAACATAGTGATGATCGGGGTGGCCAAACGACTACAGAACATCCCGAATGTCGGACACACCATCTACGCAGACGACATCACGCTGTGGGTGTCCGGCGGCAGTGACGGCGAGATCAAGGCGTCGCTGCAGCGTGCCATCGATGACGTCGAAGACCAACTGCAAGACACGGGCCTCACGTGTTCCCCGACAAAGTCAGAGCTCCTGATCATACCACCAAAACGAAAAAGCCGAGGAAACAAGACTGAACCCAATATCAACCTCCGGACGCGCGACGGGATGACCATCCTGCGAACGAAGACGCTGCGTATCCTTGGTATACACGTCGATGCGCTTGGGCACAATGGCCTTACCATCACAAAGCTGGAAATGAAAATATTAACAGCCGTAAGGCTTATCAAGAAGGTGGCAACGAGGCATGCAGGGATGAAGGAAGGCAACCTCCTGAAGCTGGTGCAGTCGTTTGCGATCAGCCACGTGGCCTACGTCGCGGCTTTCCACGACTGGACAACAGCGGAGAGCCCAAAGGTAGATGCGCTGATACGCAAAGCATATAAGACGGCACTAGGCCTTTATACACACACTAATACAGAGCGCCTCTTAGAGCTAGGAATACACAACACATTAAGCGAAATAGCAGAGGCACAACATACAGCACAACTCACAAGACTAGCACAGACAAAGACAGTCAGATCGATATTACAAAGAATAGGTTCTCAAACGAGGCTGCAGGGGGACGGGGACCGATCGCACAGACAAAGACAGGCAGATCGATATTACAAAGAATAGGTTCTCAAACGAGGCTGCAGGGGGACGGGGACCGATCGCCGCTGCCGCGCGCGCTGCTTCGCTTTCTGCAGGTTCCACCAATTCCCAAACATATGGACCCAGAGATGAACCAAGAACGTCGCCTAGCCAGAGCAAAGGCCCTCACCGGTCGCTACATATGCCGCGGACACTGGTGCATACTATGTCGACGCGGCGGCATACCCAGACCGGCCGGCCACGTACGCTGTGGCCGTGGTCGCGGCGACCTCAGGGGAGCTGTACACGGCGGGCAGCGTACGGGCTCGGGACTCCAACCAAGCAGAAGAGCTGGCCATCACACTAGCCCTAACTAACCCAAAGTGCACAACAGTGTTAAGCGACTCGCGTAGTGCGGTTATGAACTTCGCTACAAACAAAGTGTCCTCGTGCGCGTCTAGGGTGTGCGGGGCCCTACCACAACGACTAGTGCCAGTGACTATCAGGTGATTCCCAGCGCATATGGGCCCGGTGAGCACGGGTGCGAACCGTAACGAGCAAGCAGACCGAGCAGCGCATGTGCTCACCGGCCACGGCACTGCCCTAAGCCCTCGACCTACGGAAGGCGACAATGACGGGATGATACCGGTTGGCACATATAAAGGGGTGCTGACCTGGTATCGAGAAAACAGAAGGACTTATCTGCCACCACACCGGAATTTCACCCGACGAGAGGCAGTACTGCTACGACAGCTGCAGGCACGCGCAATATGGACGCCAGTACTCGCAAAGCATGTATGCCCGGAGGTATACCAAAGTGATGTGTGTGCGGTGTGCGGCAGGGATCGAGCCAGCATGGTGCACATGTTATGGGAGTGCCAAGAGACAGACCCACTCATGGAAACGCTGCCACCACGCCTTGCCAGTGCGGTGGCCAGCACAGACTGTAACCTACAGCGGGAGGCCGTTCAGCTTGCGCTGGCGGCCCTTGAACGCCAGCGGCCGAACACGCTGCCTCCCCCCGCGAGACGAATGCAAGAAGTCGCGCATATACGATTGGCGACATCGCTTGCTAACCGCAGTTCTGGTGCTCGGAAAGTGATTTCTTGGTTATTTTAGCGCATTTTAAGCGCACACAACCACAGTAACCTACGTATTTGTACTTCCTCGATCCTCAAACCGATCAGCTTGCTAGGCCTTTCTCGCATGACAAGCCTTGCTTGGGTGACGCTGCCAGGGGAGGAACGCTCCTCCATTAGCTCACAAAAGGGGAAATCTTCCTCCACTCCTAGGGGTAGAAACGCGCTCCTTTTTTCTTAGAGTGCTTATACCGAAACGTGCGCGCGCCGAAACGTCCACGTACTTCGATGACCGTGTACCGAAAAGACTACCGAAACGACCTGTGCCGAAAAAGACCGGAGCCGAGCTCGGAGCCTTTTTTATGTGGCTTCTTAGGCCGGTCAAGCTGTGTACCCACGACTTTTGGTCCAAGACGTCTTCTCAGAAACCTCGGGAAAACAAGGAAGAGGAGTAGGAAGGACTAAATTAAATTGAAGTGGACTCGAAGGTTGTCAACCATAACGTGAGGGGCCCCCCACTCCTCCCCACCTGTCACGTGATAGATTCGGTGTGAAGGTGAGGTTGAAGCTCCTACCTTCAACTTTCAATGCGGGCAGCGAGCACACTCAAGATATTTTTTTTTCATATGATCGAGCGGGCCCCTGGCAGCTGGGGGCCCGGAGCTGCAGCCCCAGTAGCCCCCCCACCCACCCTTTAATCCGGCCCTGGCTCCACTGCGAAGTACAAGAGGGTTTCTCGCCGTGTGCTTAGCTTTTGGGGAACTTCCAACTATTTTAGCCTATGCTGCAATGCCGTTTTAGGTGCAAACTTTGCTTAGTCAGTACTATGCGGTGCATGTGTGGTTAGCGAACAACCCGAGAAAGTCGCCGACAGCACACATCAGCACGACACTGCGTGGCGAAAATGCAGTGTTGTTCGACATGTTTTTGCTGCATCGCTTAACAGCGGACACCGAGTTGAGACATTGGTGAACGCCGTTGATAAACCACAAAGACTTTGCACCAACGACCAACTACAGGGTCTGTTCGGTGCACCTCTTGGACGGCAAGCAGACGGAGCTTCGTTTCCAGGCAGCGGCGGCTGCTTTTCTGATGGAGGCGAAAAGCAAAAAGGCCCGTGTGTACGAGATTTCAGTGCACGTTAAAAATCCCCAAGTGTTCAAAATTAATCCGGAGCCCTGCACTACGTCGCGCCTCATTGCCTGTGTTGCGTCGGCGCGTTAATCTTACAATCAATTAAATCAAGCAGACGGAGCAAAATACATTTGCCACACGCAAAGCTGCGACATGGACGACGAAACGGAACCCCCTAATGTTATAAAAAACGTTATCCTTTACAATATAACATTAAAATCCCTTCTGGTTCCTTGCAGTCAATTTAAAATAACGTATATTGTTCGGTCGTTATATCCGATTGCAATTAAACAATCCCCTTTTTCATACAATCGAACACATTAAAATCACGGCGTTTGGTTTACATTTTTCAGGGGAACGCATTACACTGCCAAACAATATGAAAGGATAATTTTCTCCATCATACACTGCTGGTCGATAGCTCGGCAAGCAGGCAGCAGAATGTGGAAACGCAGCTCGAGATACACGAACGCTTCATTTGGAAAATAGCGCAACCTGTACATCGCGGTCAAAGTTAGTTTCCAATCCTTTTGCGTTGTCCCGAAATCTAAAGCACTACAATTACAGAACAGCCGAGGATGATGGCGTAAAGCATTCATGGTGCAAGCAGAGGGTCCACGAAGATAGGTTCCGAGCGACAGGGCGCATACGCTGCGGTAGAGTCGGGCCTATCATGATCACAACCATCGAATAGTAATTTGACTGGTTGTGTGGTCATGGTATTTTTCCGCCCAGTTAATTCACACTCGTCAGTAACCGTCATAAGTCTAGAATGCATCGCCCAGTTTCCGAATCTAGGTCAAACGCCACGCTTTTAGGTGCAAATTCATCAACCGTAAGGCCCACCATCACGTGTCGTAAAACTCAGCATGAAGGTTTCCTAACGTTAGGTTTAAACATAGGACATTACCGCTAACGTCCCACTTTCTGGTCGAACATCGTCATTGGAAAAAGTGCTCATTGTATTCAACGTGCTTCAATATGCTGCTACCAGTTGATGTTGTAAGACCTCCATGTTGAATGGGAACATCTTTGACAGAACTCTGTCTGGTTGGGTTAAACATGAGGAAGAGGCAAATACACAAACTAGTGACGTTTACTGAAAGCGGTCCCAACGTTTCGGAGCCTACTTGGCTGTTTCATTAGGGGTGACTGCGTAAGGCAAGAAGCAGGAGTTATATAAGGTCTGTTCTTCTTTTTTCTTTGTTATGGCACATACAATCCAACTGGAAAGACCTGAATAGATCCGTAGGAGCCCTTCCCACCATCTACGCCCAGGGCCTCCGACGCGCAATGGCAAGATGCGAGTCAAAAGAAAAAGAACTGACCTTCCTGCTTCTTGCCTTATCCAGTCACCCCTGATGAAGAAGTAAACGCCCTTGGTTGGTGTATTTGCCTCTCCTTCAAGACCTCCATGTGCAACGTCCGGCCGAATTTCCGACGCTTTACCGACAGTTGCTGCTCTTATTCTGGCAAAGTGTAACATCCCCGAAGGGTTCCACATACCCAAAGTGGCATATTGGCCAATGCTTGTCGTGTCTAGCTATTGTGTTCATCTTTGTAAATGAAACAGAAATATACACCGTTCGCCCCACACATCAATGGCACTCTGTCAGATCTCCACAGCTACACACCGAGTTCCATATGGGGAAACACCTCCACAAAACCTTCCCCTTCGGAAGTAGAATGTTTGGGCGTCTCCTCAACCGGAGTTCAGTGCCCTTTCAGGTAGCCCCTGCACTTACAACCGGCGCCCCGCGGTTGTTCACAAGAACAACGTGCATACGCGGAACGAAAAGGTCATCAATACATGCAAACGCTCTTAGCCCAACGTCACGCTGGGCGACGACCGCCTCCTTGTGTAAAAGCTTAAAAGTGGGCACTAAAAATTGCACGGCTGAGCCACGATCGCATAGCCTACATAGCCCGTAAAGTATTATCCACAGACGATACCCATAATGACTTCGTCATTCATTAGCGGCTGCTGCTGTAGGTCGTATCCCCTTGGGTGACCATTTGACTGAATGACATTTTATTCAAGGAATATAAGGATTTCAAATTCGATGTGACCCGAAGAGACCGGCGTATCGAAATCGATGATGATTACTATGATCGACGGCACGTGAACGACAGTCTACTCTCTAAATAATATTTGTACATAAATGTGCAATTTATTTTCAAGTATTACTTCCAACATGTAGCATAGGAGATCAGAGGGCTGCCAAAGCCCGCATAATTGCTCTCTCCCATAATTGTGCTCCACGCGGGCTTTGCATTGTGGTTTTTCCATAAAAATCAACTATTAATACTGATAAATTAAAACGTAATTTTTAATTCAAGAAGAAAACACCTCGATTTTGAAATATTAAGTTTATCTATAGAAAATCGAGAATTGAAAACGTGTCTTCTATTAAATACTGAGGAGGTATTTTTGATCAACACCTGCAATGGAGGCAGCAAATTGATAGCGCATGTAGGAAACTTGCTTTTGGTTGCTACACACAAATGAAGGCCCGTCAACACTTTGCACTTAACATTCTCCGCTGTCTATATTCTCATTATTACACTGCCATATAAGTTACTGTAACTAAACGTGGGAGGCAACATATGCGAGCTATTTAACTCCTCTTCAGCGACTACAAAAACAAGCGTTAAGAATAATGGCATACTCTCCCGTTGACCACCCACGAAGCACAATTTTTGACGAACTTCGAGTGCTCTCCTTTACATCTATTGGTGACTACAACATTGCCCTTTTGGTCACTAGCATAGTAACTTCTAACTATCCCCTGCCCTTAACCTTGTTTTCCTTGCTGCAGCTCGTACGGCAAGACAGGCTACAAATATAAATTTCAATGTTCCTGTTTGTAAAAATGTGTATGGTGAGCGGTTGATTGAGTTCTTTGCTACGAAAGTATGGAATCTGTTATCAGTTGAAACCAAACTTGCAAGAAATTTAAGATTGACGTGTAAAATGCTTTACTTCTATAATCAACATACTCAGTTTTCTGTAGTTACATCATTCTTACACTTCGCTTTTCACCAATTTGCCTTGTTTTGCAATCCAATAACGCATTTCTACAAGTGGAGAGGACCCTAGCCTTTGGCTACCGGTTCAAATACTTGTTGTATAAAGTCCCAGAACCATTTAATAAAGCTGCTTTATGTAAATGCAACATTCCACTGTTAACGAGCCACGCGCATTCACGGAAACATTGCACGAGCAACCACCAAGCACCGTCGCCCTGTTCACTGACCCATAGCCGCCACCCAGGTGACAGACTTAGACATGCAACGAATTAGCATTAACCTTCTCAACTCGAACAACATTACTGCGGAAGAGTCGCGTTTCCAAATTCATACTTCTAACCCCTGAGTGACCCAAACGCGCCATTCAGCCTGCCGGCCAGAACGCGCCCGTGCCTCGAATGCTTAATGCGCTCATTACCCTCCGCTCCGACCAGCTCGGCACCGGAGCAGCAACTCGCCCTGGTGAAACGAGCTCCGGAATCGGCGCGGGCTCGCGGCCTCCTGGACATGGGAGGCTGACAACTTCCCCTTCCTTTTCCCCTCAAGCTCAAATAAATGTTTTTACCTCCAAAGAAGAAACACGCCTGGTTTCACAGGAGAAGCAGGGAAAAAACATCCATCCAAAGCGACAATGGGTCCTCGGCTCTCGATCCCCTTCGAGCGTAACTTGCCTGGAAATACGCAGACTATAGTCAAAAGGATATGGATGCACTTTCCGCCGCTCGTGCACTACGTCGGCCATGCCGGCATGAAGACAGTGAAACTGAACAAAGCTAGAAAGCAAACAAAATAAATAATCCACCTTTAGTGAAGTGCCCTAACTTGACAGAAGGGTGAATTCGTCAGACCTTATGCCCAGGCAGCCAATCAGCATTTTCATATCCAAGCAAACACAGCATCAGAAAGCCACGGGAGCAGCGAATGAAAGGTGATTGATTCTCTTGGTTAGAGGGATCCTGAATCGGATCCACATTCCAGTAGAAGAAACTGTGCTGCCCTCTGCCGGATGGAGACCATGATCACCTTTATCGAGAGGCGTGATCGTTTGGCACTCTGCGCCGCAGACCCTCGTGAGGAGCGTGATGGTGATTGCAGTGCATGAAAACAAAGACCGCATTTCGTCGTCACGGATGTCCATATGGGCAGATTGCTTGTACTTAGCCCCGCGTGGTAACGGACGATGCAATCACTAGATACACGTACGGTGGGGGATTACAGGGGAGGGTCTCAAAGTGTCTGTCAAAAAGGAACCGCTGTTCCAATGATGCGTGGCCAATCGGTCTTTGGCGGCCGTACGAAATGACGCACGTCCACGTTTCGCATTTTCCTAGAAGCAGCTCCCATACTGTAATATAGTTCTTATTCGGATACACCTATATAGAGCGGCATAAATGGTATACACGCTCATTTTGGTAACGGTGGTGGCTGAGATGTAACTCAGGGTGATCAAAAAAAAGTGCGTGGGAAAAAATAGTGATGGACGTTTTTTTTATTCCGAAGAATTATTCAGCAGATTTTTTTTTTTTAGCGACGTATTAAACTTGGCAGTCCTAGGTTAGCTTTTTGGTCAGAATTCAGTTCGCTCAGGTGCAAACGTTTGCCAAGGTAAATATAACTGGTAGCGAAGCTTCCATAGAAGCCCATACGTTCAGAAAATGGCGGCTCTTAAGCTGCTCATGGGGCTTAGCGCCATCTGTGTGAGGAGGGAACTCTTCCGGCGGAACAAAAAATAAACAGGATGTGACGCAAGATCCGGTCAGACAGTGACGTCATTTTGGTGGCATTAGCGGGAAAATTTGAGTTCAAAATAGCCTTAGCAGGCCTGAGGCCTGCTCTTGTCATTGCCATCTGACGCAAGTTGGCGAGCCCTTCGCGTGTGTGCTTCAAGTCAACGCCAGCTTATACTCGTGACTAGAGAAACGTACTTTAGCATACTGTCGTATGATTCGCCTCGGTGTTTATAAAAACGTTTTGCATCTTCTCTGAACCTTTATTCTGCATTCATGCCTTCCACTGCTGTATAAAAGCAATCAGTTGTTTATTTTGATTGCAGTGGGTGGCAAACGCCCCCCCCCCCACTGCATAAAATGACACTTGACCACTCTCCCCAGCCCCCTTTTCATATAACAAACGTGCTCACTCCTTACCCCGATACCATTTTCTACCAACGCCACTTCTGGGTTTAATTGCGTCGCACATACGCAGGTTGCGTGCGTGCCTTAAGTATAGATCAAGGTTATATAATGCTTGCTCAGTTTGTGTACTTCTGTTCTAAGAGAAGAAATAACGCATAGTCACGCTATAATCAAGACATTTGAATTTTATTCCAGGATAAACATAAAACAAATTTACCACACTGCACAAAATCAGCACGTATACAATAAGTACAAAATGTTCGTTGGCACTGCGGCCCGGTTTTCTGCGTCAAGATACAGTGCCTAGTTCTTTTCTCTTGTTTTGAAGTAGTTCTGCTGTTGACGCTTTCATTGCTCATAATGCTATGTGTTACGGGTAAAGTCAATTTTTCGGCGCGTAAGGAAAATCATAATGCATTTTCCTTACGCGCCGAAAAATTGACTTCACCCGTAACACATAGCATTATGAGCAATGAAAGCGTCAACAGCAGAACTACTTCAAAACAAGAGAAAAGAACTAGGCACTGTATCTTGACGCAGAAAACCGGGCCGCAGGAATGCCGATTCACGAAAGTGCAGCGAGCACACCGCAGCTGTCCCGGCGTCTTATCAAGTAGACACGTGTTTCTACAGAAGTTCACTCAGCATTCACGCCTGCAATTTCCTGGTTGCATCATTAGGCAAGTGTCGCAACGGATAAGTAAAAAGAGGAAAAATGGATCAATGCAAACGAAAGCGACGGCAGTATGTAAAAGAACATAGCAGGAAAGATCTGGCAGCAGCGCAGCACGGAGCAGCACAACACAGTACTGCGATGGAAATAATGCTTGCGCATACAAGTGCGGGAAGCAACGAGCACTACAATTGTTGTAATGCAACAGAGAAGACACTGAGATAGACAATTAAAGCGACTCGTTTAAATTCGAGTGGTACTACGCTGAGAAGTCCTAGAGTAATTGACACCACTTGCTCCGAGCCAGCCTGAGGTGAAACCAAGAGATAACTGTGACATATAACAAAGCTTTAGACATTTCTTTCGAAGCACCACCACGTCTCCTTACACAACCCCCGTGCACGTATTAACAGTACTATAAGTTTCGCGTTACCTATCGAAATGAGACGAAAACGGTGCAGTAAAACGCCAGGCGTACGGGATAGGTACCGAGGAAAGCGCTCCGCTCCAACCGTTGGCAGCATCCTCCCGTAGTTCAGCGTGCCCGCCGGGCACGGTACTAAACGTTTTCACCGACGATACAACGCACCTCGCAACTCCACGCACAGCAAAAATTAAGTGCACACCAAATTAACAAGGAAAAAGGAATGAAAATGCGCACCACCAAAACACGCGAGGGGCCTTTCCGAACACTACAAGCACTGCATCACAGAGCAATGACATGTGCCATTCTTCAGAGGGCGCTACAAAAAAAGTTTTTTGAGAATGAACAGCATTTTCATAAATTATTTACACACTGTGCCTAAATAAATGTGATTCAGAAATAAATATCGTTCGTAAAATACAAATGTTGTTTTATTGTTGAACAAAACTTGGTTTTTTGTTACTAGTGTTTGTTCCCTCCTCACCTAGTCGCACTTCAATCGCCACTCCCATGAGCCCGCATGCTGATGTCGCTGGCAATAGGTTCTGAACCGCTTTTCGCCCGAAGCTTCGCTACCATTTATATTTACCTTGCGTTTGCCGCCAGATGGGATCTTTTGCATTGAGCGCGTGCGCATGCTACGGCACACCTCGCGCCAGTGTACCGCGCGCCGCGGTCGGTTCCACGGGCTGCACTGACCTGGGCGCCCCGGCCTGCCTCCTCGGCCGAAACCGGGTGAAGCAAGGCGGCGGTCCCGCCACCATGGCTGGGGCCAAGCGTCCCGCCCGCGCCACGTCTCGCACCGGGTCTCGATCCAGGTCCCGGTCCAGGCGTCCTACCCGCAAGACCGCAGCTGGAAAGAGCAAGGCTGAGACCGTCGATAAAGCCCCGACGAAGAGAGCGAGGCGTGGGGCCACGCCGAAGCGTTCCGCCCGAGCCAAGTCTCGCTCCGGCTCCCGTTCCAGGGCTAGGAGCCAAAAGGCAGCCACTCGGAAGACCGGAGCCCGCGCCACCGCTAAGAGCTCGGGAAGGAAGGCCAGGAGGTCGAGGTCCAAATCCCCTGGAGGAGCCACCCATGCTGCCACGCGCAAGGGACGCAAGTCCGCTGCCGGGCGTTCCCGCTCGGCGTCCCGGAAGAGGAGTCGCTCGCGCGTGAAGACCGCGGCCACGAAGAAGACGACCACCGCGGGTCGAAAAAAGGCCAAGTCGCGGTCCAGGTCGCGCTCCAAGGCGCCAAAGAAGCGAGCGGGGAAGTCCAAGGCTGCCGTCGCGAAAGCTGGAGGCCCACGTGGGAAACGCAAGGCAGCGGGCAGAAGCCGTTCTCGCGGTAGCTCCAAGGGTAGGAAGGCAAAGAAAGCTACTTCAAGCCGGCCGAAGAAACACGCTTCTGGCTCCCACGCTGCTGAGAAAACAGCGGCGAAGCCGAAGTCTGGAAAATCGCGAAAGAAGTCTCCGAACCAGGAAAGCGTTCAGGCGCCCCCACCCGACGCCAGCAGCAATTAGGACTCCGCATCCGATGAGTGCTGGAGTGGTGTGAGCCGGATATCCCCGAAATTCTGTGGAGGTAAGAAAACACTCCTTATGTCGTTTTCTAGTTGTTTTCGGTTATACTAGTCCACGTGTCTTCGCAAAGCCTCGTATCAGGGTGATCCAGGCTATTATCGTTTCTGTGCACGTGTGCATTCCTTCTATTACACCAATTTATGTGTTGCCGGTTAGCTCCGGAAAGAGAGAGAGAATAAACATTTGTTTGGAGCAGAGCAAGTGGCAATGTCGGGGCGCCCGCCCGGTGGGGGGCCTCCTAGTGGAGGTAGCGCTTTACTGGCAAGCTGCTCCCATGTTTCTTATTCTGAAAAGTTTGCGTCGATTTTGTATCGATTTGGCGTACGGCCGGGACGAATGCAAAGCGCTCAGCATTCGCGATATTATCCGTGTGCTATCGTAACTCGACCTATTCCGGACAGAAAAGGTTTTTTTCGCTTGTTCGCGTATTCAGTACGGCGTAACGCAGCCTTGTATTTTTAGAAAAAAATTGACAGCTAATAGCGACCGATATTTTGTATCTACGTAAATGGTATTTATTTATTTATTCTTTATTTTTGTATTTGCAATGCTGCCAGTATCGTGTTAGGCCATGTGTGTATACTTGCAAATTTCACCTCACTGCTTCCATCAGGGTTGGCTGCGTGATTCTTCACCACCGTTACGAATGACCACTTGTGCACATAGTGCCGCGGTGGTGCTTTCTGTTATGAATGTGCTACACGTGACAGCGTGTTGAAAGTTAGGCCGGGTTCAGACTGTTGTCCAAACTGTCGTAATATCTTTAAGTAATGACGTCATTAGACGTCTCAGTCAGCCGAAATGCTTGAAACGCCGTTTTTTACGTCCATAGCGCACGATATGGCTGTTACGTCGGTAGCCTGAACACAGCCGTACTGCGGCTCATGTGAAACTTCCGGGGATTCTTGATTGGTTGTAGGGTTTAACGCTCCGACGCAACTCAGGCGATGAGGCGCGCCGTAGTGGAGGGCTCCGGATTAATTTTGTCCACCTGGGGATCTTTAACGTGCGCCGAAATGTCGTACACACGAGCGTTTTTGCTTTTCGCCTCTATCAAAAAAGCGACCGCCGCGGCCGGGAATCGAACCCGCGACCCCGTGCTCAGCAGCGCGATGCCTTAGCCACTGAGCCACCGCGGCGGGTCCTTCCTTTCGGGTATTCTGAACCCGGATACCCCAAGGACTTTGTGAATCCCTGTATACTACTCAGCTTGTTTCACCTCCCTTTCTTACCGACCGGAGATTTAAGGAGGAAGCGCTGGAAATCATCATAACGCATAAATTCACCTTCAACTCGGCCACACAAGTCAGCCTTTGAAGGAAAGGGTCATGGCGCGCAACTTAGAAGAGAGTGGACCTCAAAAAATAATCTAAACTGGTGATTCATGTGAAGATGCAACACCTGCTCAATGATTCGCGCTTCAGTCCAGGGATACGGCTTAGTTTCGACTGACTGGGATCTTTAACAGGCTCCCGAATGACGACAGATCACCGTTCATTTTCCGCCTCCATCTGAAAACGGCCGTCTTCTGCAGTGCTTCTCCGAGCCCACCGCGGTGGGTAGAAAATAATCAAGCCGCGTATGTCAAATATATGAGTTTCACGCTTGCTTAACGTGTGTGCTTCCCAGCTCAGCCGCACGCTATTCGATACGAGTCTAACACTAGGATCAAAGGCGGTAGGCGCGGCGCAGGAAAGGAAGACTCGTGCAGAAGCAATGCGAATATGAACGAGAATCTTCGCTGGTGGACGGCATGTAGCAAAATATCAAGTGGGTATAATTGAACAAATGGACAGCATCCGGCACACGCTGATGGTTGTAAGGATGGTGACAGGTATCTCTGCACGTGAAGCGTAAGAGGCCTGTCTGTGAAACCAAGATTAAGTCGCAGGCCGTCTATCTAGAAAATGAAGTGAGCGTCAGAGGATAAGGGCGCCTATAGAACTGGAAGGGAACGCTCGGGGAACGTACGGAAAACGCGTGCCAGAGAGGGGGTTGTTGCTATTGTTCTGTCCTTTATTGATCGAAGTAAGGCTATGGAACCAACGAATGAGGAGAGGGGAGGAGGGTAAGGGAGGAGTAGCTCAGTTGTAGAAATGGTGTGTCCATGAAGGCCGTACAGGAGATCCCTGCAGACAGCGAAGGCCAGGCTAAGGTGGAGATCATATCTCATAAGAGGATTATTACGACCGGGATATACCCCAGTCTACACCAATATCCAGAGACCGCAACGTACGCTGAGCTATCAGATGTCTGTGAGAAATTGGGGTCTTAAAATTGGGGGGGGGGGGTCATCTTCAGAAGCATCTATCTGAACGTATAGCGTTGGTGGGGATAGGGCGCTTCAGAGAAGAAGCGGAGCTGCGCCAAATTAAATGGTAGAAGGTGGCGAATCGTCATCTGGCAGTGAGGGCAGTGAGGAAGTGGATTTCCCGTTGTGTGAATCGATTTTCTAATAATGTGGGGTGTGAAGGCTGCAGATCGTCCAAGCTTTGTTGGCGAACATCACCGCCGTGTGAGGCATCGGGGGAGCCCGAGCCAGATGACGGGGGGGAGGGGGGGAGAGAAAGACAAAATGTAGGAAAGACAGGACTTCCGTGCATGGCGTGCGTGGTTAAGTTAAAGGCGAGCGTAGTAAGAGGTGGGACGCTACATGCGGCGTCCGAAACCAAAGGGGCGCGCGTGAGAAGTGAAACACAAAGAAAAACTTGGTAACGTGCCTGTTCCTAGCCCTCGAAATTGGGGGGTGGGGGGCGAAGTGAAATACGCAAGGCCGCAAATTCGAGCCCACGCAATGTATACATGAACAACCAGCTACTCACGTGCGCACCAACTGTACGGGAGGCGGGTGGGGGGAAGGGGGGGGGGGTGCAGCAGCAAGCGCTTGGAACGAGCTGTACAAGACCGAAAAACAGGGATGGGCAAAGCTTGCCGAGGAGGATTGGATGTAACCTTGTTCACGAAGTGGAAGGTCAATACATATAATACGTTAAAGAACCCCAGGTGGTCAAAATTAATCCGGAGCCCTCCACTACGGCGCGCCTGATCGCCTGTGAAGCGTCGGCGTGTTAAGCCCCACAATCAATCAATCAATCAATCAATCAATCAATCAGTCGATCGATCAATGCACAATGTTATAAGTTTTCCTGTGCACAAAGCTAGTTCGATGAGTTCCTAGATTGTGAGTGACAAGGCTCAATCCCATAGCAAAAAAAATTATCCAACAAAATTAAAAAATCAAGAAAAAAACATAAAAATGCACCTATAGTCTCGATAATGTGCGCTTTAATTTTATTTGCTCAGGCGAAGATATGTTCGTACCAAAAAATACAGTCGTCATGATAGGCCTCGCAGGTGGCACAGTGTCGACGCCGTGCGAAAAATCAGATAAAAAAAAGTTGGTTTCCCAGCAAAACCCTAATAAGCTTTTGCTCTACAGCGCACTATTTTAGTATTTGTGTGTATTTCGGTGGTTTAACTTTCACAACGCTTCACCGTACGAAAAACAAAGATTTTAGGTCTGGTTTTAATATACTTGCTCCATCCCCGTGTAAATATGAATATATCACAACGTCCTTTGTGGTTAGTTCTTCTAGTCATCCGGAAGCTGTGCTATTCAACTGCTACATTGGTCCTCGACCACGTATGCGGTCGCTACACCTGCTGGGCTCGCTAAAATAGGTGCCTCGAGCCCGAAAGTACAGTGGTATGTTGACAGCCAAAATATTTTAAACGCGATTAGCGCGCTTGTGGCAAAACCACGTTGTGGCCAACCAGTTTTCTGTACGTTTCTTGAGCGCATGTTTTTTTTTTTTGTATATGTGTGTGTACAAAGTATACTTCCAGGACAAAGGAGCCAACTTCACAGCACACACAATCGTAGGAACCGTAATGTTCGTTAAACGCGCAAAACCAACCCTTTTTATCACAGTTATTCAGGGTAAAAAACATGCTCTTGCGAGGAATATATGGCCGACGCGCAGTAGTATACGAACCCCCTACGAACCTCCTTTGAGGTATGCAAACCCGCTCGTTTGTCGCAGCTGGAAAACAGTAACAGCACAGCAGTAACTTATGCTTGCAGCCAAGTGTCTACACTCACTTGAGGACCAGTCGGCAGCCGCAAACATACGACACTGATGATCACGTAAAGATTAAAGCTAACCTCCCACGGTATTAACGAGCATTGTTAAGATGTCGCAGCGAGTGCTTCGGCGTTGGCACCTCCAGTGAATTTGGCCAGCAAGGGTTTTCTGTCCCGCATCTGATAGCTTGGAAATACTGCGGAGGGCCTACACCTTGACATATCTCAAATCGTTCGTGGCGAGGCCTAAGTACAAAGCAGCGATGGCTGGTTAGCTTTGTAGATGTCATTGAATTTTGAGGGAGTGCAGCACTTCAAGAGGCTTCCTTTCTTGATGCAGCATCAACGGGATTGCGGCCCTGATGAGTATGAAGTTGAGTGCCCCTGCTGGACCTACAGTCCGTCTTCTTTCTGGTTCTGGCCCGTGCCGTGACGTACCAGGCTGTTTCTTGGGCCGTGGAGCAACGCCGATCTACAAGATTCACGTCGCGAGAATCCCGCCCATCTTCCGGTCCACACTAACGTTTGGAAAACAAAATTATAATAAACTTGGCCCACGTTCCCCTTTTTTTATCTTGCCAAAGGTGGACTAGCAGCGTTGTTGGTGTTTCTCTTGGGATTTCACGAAGTTGGAGCTGTTTGAATTGTCTTCTGGTAAGGTACTCTCGCTGCTGCCATTATGCAACGGCTTTTTTAGACGAATTGCCTAAGTATCAGAAAAATTGACTCCTAATTTTGGAGTTAGGCCTGGGTGAAACCTTATGACAGGCTCGATATGTCTGAGCAGGCAGTCACACTGCCAAGGCATAATTGGCTCCACCTTGCATATTAGGAACTGAAATGTCTTGCCGCAGGAACGTAAATTTTCTGCACGTTTAATGCCACAAACCGATATTTAAAGCGGTCCATGTCCGGGATGCTGAAAGCCGTGTTCCTCCAGGCCGTGAAGGAGTCCTAACAGGGCCTCTACAGGGCTAAGGGTGCGGCCAATCTGCAGATCGAGGCGAGGCGATACGAAGGGGTGAAGATTTGGTGGAGGAACTTCTGAGCACTCCAACTACGAAACGAAGATCTCGTCCGATAGGACATTGCTCTAGGCAAAAGCTCTGTCCTGTGGCTTTTCTGTGGCAAAACAGTCCGCTTTTAGAGGTAAACCCCGCTCCCCCGACACAACTATGCTCAATCTGTTGTGGTGGTGGTGAACGTTTATTGGAGCAACAGGCGAAGGGGAAGGGGTGTGGGAAGCCTCCTTAGTCCAGAAGGCCTCGTGACCGCGCTGACCGGAGAGCCCGGGATACATGCTACACATGGAGCAGTGGGAGACTGAGCTTAATCTGTAGAATGTAAATATTTTCCACGACGTTGAGAGCCTTCCACCGCCTAGCTATGGAGCTACTTCGTGCATTGGCATTACGGTGTGACCCGGAGAATACCGCTTGCCAAAGGCGCTCGGACGTTGCTGGGCATATGCATGCGATCATGATGAACAGATTTTTTTAAATGCGGAGCATTTCTTAAAGTGCTACGAAAGCGCCTTATGTCCTTGACTCATTCAAACTACGTCAAGAAGCTACTGATACAACGAAGGCAGGCGAAGCTGAACGTCAATGGAAACGACGAACTGAAAACTTTAGAGGGGGATGCTGAATTTCCCGTGGGAAAGCTGTGGCGGGAAGCGCCACGCGCCTTGCAGCTCAACCAGCCCCGTCCGCAGCGCCTCTGATGCTGATTGTGGCAGGATGCCCCTAGGGATTGGCCAACCAAAGAATCCATCACGAGATAGGTTCGCGTTCAACCACCATCGTCATCTTCCCGTAGGGGAACCGCCGAAGAAGAAGAAGAACGAGAAGACAAAGCTGCGAAGAGGAGGGCGTGTACATTGCTCTCAGCCGGTGCACCAATGTCAACAACCTTTACCTCACCAAAGCTGACGGAGACTACCGATTCTACCACAGAGACAACATCGACAAGAACATGATGGACGAGCTTCGGCGCCTCGAGAACCACCGCCTACTCACCGTAACACAACAGCACTTGCGTGCCTTTGCCACCGGTGTGGACCCGGACGCGGAATTCCCTCTGGCGCTAGTAAAAACCAGATCACTCAACATAACGGCAACACAATGGAACCACACGGAACCGCCACGATGCTTCGCATCCTCATCAGGGTTCCCCACGGGAAGATGGTGTAATTTTTTTTAAAAAACAGCGCCTGGATGCAAATTGAAGGCCGCTTCACTTTGCATTGAGGCGCTGTTTTGAAAAAAAATGATATTATTGTTCTATTCAACAGTTACTTGTTCCACCGACAAGACATTCTATTGCCATTTATTTTCTCCTCATTAGGCTTAATCTTTGATATACAATCCATGACGATGGGCCCTCTACTCTATTGCACCTAAAAGCCGATGTGCGCAATTAATCGCTGTATTTGCCTTCTAATCCAGCAGCTGCGATCCCGTAGACGAAGGGTTACCAAACGCGGCTCGAAGTCGGCCGTGAGTCAAGGCAGAGCAGAGAGGGAAGGAGGTAACGTTCGGTGAAATAGAGACGTGCGCTACACGTTCCCGCAAAAGGCGGGATGCTTGAAATGGGCCGCCTCTCCAGTGCGCATGCAGCATTCACCTCTTCATTTTCTTGTGGGTGCGATAGGGAAAACTCGAACAAAGGTTCGCGCGTCGGTCGCATTGCCCCTCACGAGCCTCTTAGGACGTCTTCCCGCAGAGATAAAAAATGAAGACTCCACAAATGAAAAGAAACATATCCCGTCGCGACAAAATTCTCATGCTGTCAGCCAATCATGGTCAGTGTACCTTTTGGCAATAATTTCAACAACACACGTTTCAACGAAAGTGAACGCCAGCATCCTTAACACCACATAACTACAGATGTTATGGGTTTTCATAGCTGTACTCACAAAGATAAAAAGTAACAAACGCGTGCTCCACATGGAAGTTGTAGGACAGTGCACGAAAAATGCATGAAATTACCAAAGAATTACTCGGGGAGCACTTACGTCTGCTTAGGCGCTTTGAAGGCGATAGCCTGGAGGTACCTATATTAACAACTTCTGTCCTCGTACATCGTATTCGCGTCTCTTTCCTCGCTTTCGTTCGTTTGTTTGAAACGTTTATTTCCGCGCAGTTCTTGGCTTACGACGTGCGGTGGAAAGGGTTTGGGGAGAGAGCAGGGTTAGAGCATAGACTTGGCTAGAAGACAGGGGGGAAGAAAGGTGGGCCCAGGGACGATGTGGTTCGATTCATCGGGATGAAAGGCGACGGACGTGTTTCTTTGTCTTTTGACACGAAATGCTTGGACCGGCTTCTTTTTAAATGTAGCTTGTTATGTCTCTCTCGTGGCGCTGTCGTAAAAATGCACTGCAGGAAGGCCAACTTCACACAATGGGTTTCCCCAAAGGGCACATCAATCACACACCACACAATCAATGGGATGCCTTTACATGCATAACTGTTTCCACTGTGGTAGACGGCTGCAGTTTAGCGTCACACGGTTGAGCGATGATAATGATGATGAAAGCCTTCTCTGACACACGCACAGTTGGCACGTTGATCGCGCCAATGGGAAGCGCAGATCAACAACAGCGCTGAGCTATCCGAATCAGCACATTCAGATCGACCAATAACCCATTGTATGTTGTTTCTTTGTGTTAAATAAACCACCATCGAATCGAACATTCGGTTAGCTCAGCGTTGTCTTAGATTTGGACTTTGGCTGATTGGATTGTGGACTTAGCATTTGTATCTTAGAAAGCTTCGCGTTTCAATCATCTTTCTTCCAGAAAAGGGCATTAAATTTTTCTGCGACACCGTGTTTCTGTCTGGTTTTTCGCTTTCATTTCTCCGTCTTACTGCACGGATTACATCAGCAAGGAAACTGGCACACGCCACAACCTCCCTAGAATCAGGGGTCTGTGCGGCTCATGTACACCCGTTCTTCTGGCATTCCATCACGTCCAGGCGTCACGCGGCACGCACTATTCTTCGGCTTTTATGTTTCCAATACACAGTTTTCTGAATTTTGTGAAGCGAGTATGTTATTCCCTCCAACCTCCAAATACCGGGCCAATCCCCGCATGTTCTACAAAGGAAGGTACAAAAACAACGACAACAACTTTGCATTATCGCAGCAACGAGAGTACCTTACCAGAAGACAATTCAAACAGCTCCAACTTCGTGAAATCCCCGAGAGAAACACCAACAACGCTGCTAGTCCACCTTTGGCAAGATAAAAAAAGGGGAACGTGGGCCAAGTTTATTATAATTTTGTTTTCCAAACGTTAGTGTGGACCGGAAGATGGGCGGGATTCTCGCGACGTGAATCTTGTAGATCGGCGTTGCTCCACGGCCCAAGAAACAGCCTGGTACGTCACGGCACGGGCCAGAACCAGAAAGAAGACGGACTGTAGGTCCAGCAGGGGCACTCAACTTCATACTCATCAGGGCCGCAATCCCGTTGATGCTGCATCAAGAAAGGAAGCCTCTTGAAGTGCTGCACTCCCTCAAAATTCAATGACATCTACAAAGCTAACCAGCCATCGCTGCTTTGTACTTAGGCCTCGCCACGAACGATTTGAGATATGTCAAGGTGTAGGCCCTCCGCAGTATTTCCAAGCTATCAGATGCGGGACAGAAAACCCTTGCTGGCCAAATTCACTGGAGGTGCCAACGCCGAAGCACTCGCTGCGACATCTTAACAATGCTCGTTAATACCGTGGGAGGTTAGCTTTAATCTTTACGTGATCATCAGTGTCGTATGTTTGCGGCTGCCGACTGGTCCTCAAGTGAGTGTAGACACTTGGCTGCAAGCATAAGTTACTGCTGTGCTGTTACTGTTTTCCAGCTGCGACAAACGAGCGGGTTTGCATACCTCAAAGGAGGTTCGTAGGGGGTTCGTATACTACTGCGCGTCGGCCATATATTCCTCGCAAGAGCATGTTTTTTACCCTGAATAACTGTGATAAAAAGGGTTGGTTTTGCGCGTTTAACGAACATTACGGTTCCTAAGATTGTGTGTGCTGTGAAGTTGGCTCCTTTGTCCTGGAAGTATACTTTGTACACACACATATACAAAAAAAAAAAAACATGCGCTCAAGAAACGTACAGAAAACTGGTTGGCCACAACGTGGTTTTGCCACAAGCGCGCTAATCGCGTTTAAAATATTTTGGCTGTCAACATACCAGTGTACTTTCGGGCTCGAGGCACCTATTTTAGCGAGCCCAGCAGGTGTAGCGACCGCATACGTGGTCGAGGACCAATGTAGCAGTTGAATAGCACAGCTTCCGGATGACTAGAAGAACTAACCACAAAGGACGTTGTGATATATTCATATTTACACGGGGATGGAGCAAGTATATTAAAACCAGACCTAAAATCTTTGTTTTTCGTACGGTGAAGCGTTGTGAAAGTTAAACCACCGAAATACACACAAATACTAAAATAGTGCGCTGTAGAGCAAAAGCTTATTAGGGTTTTGCTGGGAAACCAACTTTTTTTTATCTGATTTTTCGCACGGCGTCGACACTGTGCCACCTGCGAGGCCTATCATGACGACTGTATTTTTTGGTACGAACATATCTTCGCCTGAGCAAATAAAATTAAAGCGCACATTATCGAGACTATAGGTGCATTTTTATGTTTTTTTCTTGATTTTTTAATTTTGTTGGATAATTTTTTTTGCTATGGGATTGAGCCTTGTCACTCACAATCTAGGAACTCATCGAACTAGCTTTGTGCACAGGAAAACTTATAACATTGTGCATTGATCGATCGACTGATTGATTGATTGATTGATTGATTGATTGATTGTGGGGCTTAACACGCCGACGCTTCACAGGCGATCAGGCGCGCCGTAGTGGAGGGCTCCGGATTAATTTTGACCACCTGGGGTTCTTTAACGTATTATATGTATTGACCTTCCACTTCGTGAACAAGGTTACATCCAATCCTCCTCGGCAAGCTTTGCCCATCCCTGTTTTTCGGTCTTGTTCAGCTCGTTCCAAGCGCTTGCTGCTGCACCCCCCCCCTTCCCCCCACCCGCCTCCCGTACCGTTGGTGCGCACGTGAGTAGCTGGTTGTTCATGTATACATTGCGTGGGCTCGAATTTGCGGCCTTGCGTATTTCACTTCGCCCCCCACCCCCCAATTGCGAGGGCTAGGAACAGGCACGTTACCAAGTTTTTCTTTGTGTTTCACTTCTGACGCGCGCCCCTTTGGTTTACGACGCCGCACGTAGCGTCCCACCTCTTACTACGCTCGCCTTTAACTTAACCACGCACGCCATGCACGGAAGTCCTGTCTTTCCTCCGTTTTGTCTTTCTCTCCCCCCCCTCCCCCCCGTCATCTGGCTCGGGCTCCCCCGATGCCTCACACGGCGGAGATGTTCGCCAACAAAGCTTGGACGATCTGCAGCCTTCATGCCCCACATTATTAGAAAATGAATTCACACAACGGGATATCCACTTCCTCACTGCCCTCACTGCCGGATGGCTGTATTCGCCGCCCTCTACCACTTAATTTGGCGCAGTTCCGCTTTCTCTGAAGCGCCCTTCAGATGTTTCGGAGGTGACTCTCCATTTGAACACCCCAATTTCTCACAGACATCTGATAGCTCAGCGTACGTTGCGGTCTCTGGATATTGGTGTAGACTGGGGTATATCCCGGTCGTAATAATCCTCTTATGAGATATGATCTCCACCTTAGCCTGGCCTTCGCTGTCTGCAGGGATCTCCTGTACGGCCTTCATGGACACACCATTTCTACAACTGAGCTACTCCTCCCTTACCCTCCTCCCCTCTCCTCATTCGTTGGTTCCATAGCCTTACTTCGATCAATAAAGGACAGAACAATAGCAACAACCCCCTCTCTGGCACGCGTTTTCCGTACGTTCCCCGAGCGTTCCCTTCCAGTTCTATAGGCGCCCTTATCCTCTGACGCTCACTTCATTTTCTAGATAGACGGCCTGCGACTTAATCTTGGTTTCACAGACAGGCCTCTTACGCTTCACGTGCAGAGATACCTGTCACCATCCTTACAACCATCAGCGTGTGCCGGATGCTGTCCATTTGTTCAATTATACCCACTTGATATTTTGCTACATGCCGTCCACCAGCGAAGATTCTCGTTCATATTCGCATTGCTTCTGCACGAGTCTTCCTTTCCTGCGCCGCGCCTACCGCCTTTGATCCTAGTGTTAGACTCGTATCGAATAGCGTGCGGCTGAGCTGGGAAGCACACACGTTAAGCAAGCGTGAAACTCATATATTTGACATACGCGGCTTGATTATTTTCTACCCACCGCGGTGGGCTCGGAGAAGCACTGCAGAAGACGGCCGTTTTCAGATGGAGGCGGAAAATGAACGGTGATCTGTCGTCATTCGGGAGCCTGTTAAAGATCCCAGTCAGTCGAAACTAAGCCGTATCCCTGGACTGAAGCGCGAATCATTGAGCAGGTGTTGCATCTTCACATGAATCACCAGTTTAGATTATTTTTTGAGGTCCACTCTCTTCTAAGTTGCGCGCCATGACCCTTTCCTTCAAAGGCTGACTTGTGTGGCCGAGTTGAAGGTGAATTTATGCGTTATGATGATTTCCAGCGCTTCCTCCTTAAATCTCCGGTCGGTAAGAAAGGGAGGTGAAACAAGCTGAGTAGTATACAGGGATTCACAAAGTCCTTGGGGTATCCGGGTTCAGAATACCCGAAAGGAAGGACCCGCCGCGGTGGCTCAGTGGCTAAGGCATCGCGCTGCTGAGCACGGGGTCGCGGGTTCGATTCCCGGCCGCGGCGGTCGCTTTTTTGATAGAGGCGAAAAGCAAAAACGCTCGTGTGTACGACATTTCGGCGCACGTTAAAGATCCCCAGGTGGACAAAATTAATCCGGAGCCCTCCACTACGGCGCGCCTCATCGCCTGAGTTGCGTCGGAGCGTTAAACCCTACAACCAATCAAGAATCCCCGGAAGTTTCACATGAGCCGCAGTACGGCTGTGTTCAGGCTACCGACGTAACAGCCATATCGTGCGCTACGGACGTAAAAAACGGCGTTTCACGCATTTCGGTTGGCTGAGATATCCAATGACGTCATTACTTAAAGATATTACGACAGTTGCGACAACAGTCAACACGCTGTCACGTGTAGCACATTCATAACAGAAAGCACCACCGCGGCACTATGTGCACAAGTGGTCATTCGTAACGGTGGTGAAGAATCACGCAGCCAATCCTGATGGAAGCAGTGAGGTGAAATTTGCAAGTATACACACATGGCCTAACACGATACTGGCAGCATTGCAAATACAAAAATAAAGTATAAATAAATAAATACCATTTACGTAGATAAAAAATATCGGTCGCTATTAGCTGTCAATTTTTTTCTAAAAATACAAGGCTGCGTTACGCCGTACTGAATACGCGAACAAGCGAAAAAAACCTTTTCTGTCCGGAATAGGTCGAGTTACGATAGCACACGGATAATATCGCGAATGCTGAGCGCTTTGCATTCGTCCCGGCCGTACGCCAAATCGATACAAAATCGACGCAAACTTTTCAGAATAAGAAACATGGGGGCAGCTTGCCAGTAAAGCGCTACCTCCACTAGGAGGCCCCCCACCGGGCGGGCGCCCCGACATTGCCACTTGCTCTGCTCCAAACAAATGTTTATTCTCTCTCTCTTTCCGGAGCTAACCGGCAACACAAATTGGTGTAATAAAAGGAATGCACACGTGCACAGAAACGATAATAGCCTGGATCACCCTGATACGAGGCTTTGCGAAGACACATGGACTAGTATAACCGAAAACAACTAGAAAACGACATAAGGAGTGTTTTCTTACCTCCACTGAATTTCGGGGATGTCCGGCTCACACCTCTCCAGCGCTCATCGGATGCGGAGTCCTAATTGCTGCTGGCGTCGGGTGGGGGCGCCTGAACGCTTTCCTGGTTCGGAGACTTCTTTCGCGATTTTCCAGACTTCGGCTTCGCCGCTGTTTTCTCAGCAGCGTGGGAGCCAGCAGCGTGTTTCTTCGGCCGGCTTGAAGTAGCTTTCTTTGCCTTCCTGCCCTTGGAGCTACCGCGAGAACGGCTTCTGCCCGCTGCCTTGCGTTTCCCACGTGGGCCTCCAGCTTTCGCGTCGGCAGCCTTGGACTTCCCCGCTCGCTTCTTTGGCGCCTTGGAGCGCGACCTGGACCGCGACTTGGCCTTTTTTCGACCAAGTCGCGGTCTTCACGCGCGAGCGACTCCTCTTCCGGGACGCCGAGCGGGAACGCCCGGCAGCGGACTTGCGTCCCTTGCGCGTGGCAGCATGGGTGGCTCCTCCAGGGGATTTGGACCTCGACCTCCTGGCCTTCCTTCCCGAGCTCTTAGCGGTTGCGCGGGCTCCGGTCTTCCGAGTGGCGGCCTTTTGGCTCCTAGCCCTGGAACGGGAGCCGGAGCGAGACTTGGCTCGGGCGGAACGCTTCGGCGTGGCCCCACGCCTGGCTCTCTTCGTCGGGGTTTTATCGACGGTCTCAGCCTTGCTCTTTCCAGCTGCGGTCTTGCGGGTAGGACGCCTGGACCGGGACCTGGATCGAGACCCGGAGCGAGACGTGGCGCGGGCGGGACGCTTGGCCCCAGCCATGGTGGCGGGACCGCCGCCTTGCTTCACCCGGTTTCGGCCGAGGAGGCAGGCCGGGGCGCCCAGGTCAGTGCAGCCCGTGCAACGGACCGCGGCGCGCGGTGCACTGGCGCGAGGTGTGCCGTCGTGTGCGCACGCGCTCCATGCAAAAGATCCCACCTGGCGGCGAAGGTCTGCACCTGAGCGAACTGAATTCTGACCAAAAAGCTAACCTAGGACTGCCAAGTTTAGTATGTCGCAAAAAAATCTGCGGAATAATTCCACGGAATAAAAAAACGTCCATCATTATTTTTTTCCTACGCACTTTATTTTATCTGCCTGAGTTACAGTTAGCCACCACTGTTACCAAAATGAGCGTGTATACCATTTCTGCCGGTCTAGATGTATTCGAATAAAGACTATATTACAGTATGGGTGCGGCTTCTGGGAAAATGCTAAGCGTGGACATGCGTCATTTCGTACGGCCGCCAAAGACCGATTGGCCACGCATCATTGGAACAGCGGTTCCTTTTTGAGAGACCCTTTGAGGCCCTCCCCTGTAATCCCCCACCGTACGTGTATCTACTGATTGCATCGTCCATTACCACACGGGGCTCATTACAAGCAATCTGCCCATATGGACATCCGTGACGACGAAATGCGGTCTTTGTTTTCATGCTCTGCTATCACCATCACGCTCCTCACGAGCGTCTGCGGCAGATGAGAGCAGAGCAGCGCAGGTTGCCAAACGATCACTCCTCTCCACAAAGGTGATCACGGTCCCCTTCCGGCAGAGGGCAGCACAATTTCATCTACTGGAATGTGGATCCGATTCAGGATCCCTCTAACCAACAGAATCAATCACCTTTCATTCGCTGCTCCCGTGGCTGCGTGATGGTGTGTGTGCTTGGATATGAAAAGGCTGCTTGGCTGCCTGGGCATAAGCTCTGACGAATTCACCCTTCTGTCAAGTTCGGGCACTTCACTTAATGGTTATTTATTTATTGTGTTTGCTTTTTAGCTTGAATGTCTTCATGCCGGCATGGCCGACGTAGTGCACGAGTGGCGCAAAGTGCATCCATATCCTTTTCACTAGTCTGCGTATTTCCTGGCAAGTTACGCTCGAAGGGGATCGAGAGCCGAGGACCCATTGTCGCTTTGGATGGATGTTTTTTCCCTGCTTCTCCTGTGAAACCAGGCGTGTTTCTTCTTTGGAGGTAAAAACATTTATTTGAGCTTGAGGGGAAAAGGAAGGGGAAGTTGTCAGCCTCCCATGTCCAGGAGGCCGCGAGCTCGCGCCGATTCCGGAGCTCGTTTCACCAGGGCGAGTTGCTGCTCCGGTGCCGAGCTGGTCGGAGCGGAGGATAATGAGCTCATTGAACATTCGAGGCACGGGCGCGTTCTGGCCGGCAGGCTGAATGGCGCGTTAGGGTCACTCAGGGGTTAGAAGTATGAATGGGGAAACGCGACTCTTCCGCAGTAATGTTGTACGAGTTGAGAAGGTTAATGCTAATTCGTTGCATGTCTAAGTCTGTCACCTGGGTGGCGGCTATGGGTCAGTGAACAGGGCGACGGTGCTTGGTGGTTGCTCGTGCGATGTTTCCGTGTATGCGCGCGGCTCGTTAATAGTGAAATGTTCTATTTAAATAAGGCAGCTTTATTAAATGGTTCTGGGACTTTATACAACAAGTATTTGAGCCGGCAGCCAAAGGCTAGCGTCCGGTCCACTTACAGAAATAAGTTATTGGATAGCAAAACAAGGCAAATTGGTGAAAAGCGAAGTGTAAGAATGATGTAACTACAGAAAACTAAGCATGTTGATTATACAAGTAAAAGATTTTACAAGTCAATCTAAAATTTCTTGCTAGTTGCAATTGATAACAGATTTCATACTTTCGTAGCAAAGAACTCAATCAACCGCTCACCATACACATTTTTAAAAACAGGAAAATTGAAATTTATATTTGTAGCCTGTCTTGCCGTACGAGCTGCAGCAAGGAAAACACGGTTAAGGGCAGGGGAGAGTTACAAGTTACTATGGTAGTGACCAAAAGGGCAAGTTTGTAGTCACCGATAGATGTAAATGAAAGCACTCGAAGTTCGTCAAATATGTGCTACTAGGGTGGTCAAGGGGAGAGTATGCCATTATTCTTAACGCTTGTTTTTGTAGTCGCTGAAGAGGAGTTAAATAGCTCGCATATGTGACCTCCCACGTTCCGTTACAGTAGCTTATATGACAGTGTAATAATGAGAAATATAGGCAGCGGAGAATGTTAAGTGCAAAGTGTTGGCGGGCCTTCATTTGTGTGTAGCAACCAAAAGCAAGTTTCCTACATGCGCTATAAATTTGCTGCCTCCATTGCAGGTGTTGATCAAAAATAACTCCTAAGTATTTAATAGAAGACACGTTTTCAATTCTAAATTTTCTATAGATAAACTTAATATTTCAAAATCGAGGTGTTTTGATGTTGAATTAAAAATTACGTTTTAATTTATCACTATTAATAGTTCATTTGTTATAGAAAAACCACAATGCAAAGCCGGCGTGGAGCGCAATTATGGGCGTGCATATTATGGAAGGTATTGAGACTGCGGTTGGATTGTTTAGAGCTGAGAGTTTGTTAGTTGTTTTCTGTAGTTTTCATTGGTTTAAACTGATGTTCGAGAAAAGACTGAGTATTCACATGAGAGTGTGTAGTTATGTGACTGTTGTGCACGCATATTCTATTTGTTGTTGTTGTGACCAGTTAGCGACGTAATCTTGGTGAATTGCTCGGCCCTCCTTACCCAGTGTTGTGCCGTCTCGTGAGGATTCGGGGAATGTTGTGGTCAAACGAGGGTGTCTGGTGTTTTTGGGCGAGAGGATAGCCCCACCGGATGCGGGCTTTGGCAGCCCTCTGATCTCCTATGCTACAAGTTGTAAGTAATACTTGAAAAAAAATTGCACATTTATTTACAAATATTATTTAGTGAGTAGACTGTCGTTCACGTGCCGTCGATCATAGTAATCATCATCGATTTCGATTGGCCGGTCCCTTAGGATCACATCGAATTTGAAATCCATATGTTCCTTGAATAAAATGTCATTCAGTCGAATGGTCACCCAAGGGGATACGACCTACAGCAACAGCCGCTAACGAATGACCGAGTCATTATGGGTATCGTCGGTGGATACCCATAATGACTTTACAGGCTATGTAGGCTATGCGATCGTGGCTCAGCCGTGCAATGTTTAGAGCCCACTTTTAAGCTTTTACACAAAGAGGCGGTCGTCGCACAGCGTGACGTTGAGCTAAGGGCGTTTGCGTGTATTGATGACATTGTCGTTCCGCGTATGCACGTTGTTCTTGTGAACAACCGCGGGGCGCCGGTTGTAAGTGCAGGGGCTGCCTGAAAGGACACTGAACTCCGGTTGAGGAGGCACCCAAACATTCTACTTCCGAAGGGGAAGGTTTTGTGGAGGTGTTTCCCCGATATAGAACTCGGTGTGGAGCTGTGGAGATCTGACAGAGTGCCATTGATGTGTGGGGTGAACGGTGTGTATTTATGTTGCCATTTACAAAGATGAACACAATAGCTAGACACGACAAGCATTGGCCAATATGCCACTGTGGCTATGTAGCCGCGTTTACATGAATGCGACAGAATGCGATAGCAGCGCGTCACATTTCCTAGCGCATCACGAGTAATGCGATGCGCTAGCGTTTACATGTACCGCATTACCCCTGGTGCGATGGTGGCGCCATACGGTGTCGCACATCGAAGGTAAAGCAGCGTTTCTGGCGCATCGAAAGCTTCCGCCACGGCTGGTTCTTGTTCTTTTTTCACGACTCGCATTTTCCGGCGTCTTACACTCGATTTAGACGTTTTTAAATGCAAAGCTGGGTTTGCAGGGCTTACTTTTCCTGTCGACATAATTCCTAATGCGATGCGCTCGCGTTTACATACACTTCGAAAGTCGACTTACGCGTCTCAATCCACCCCTGCCTGACGCATTAATGCGACGCGCTTTCCTAGCGCATTAGCCCCGTTTACATGGATGCGATGCGCTAGAAAATTGATGCGATGCGATGCGATGCGATGCGATGCGCCACTTGTCGTATTCATGTAAACGCGGCTTGTGGAACCCATCGGGGATGTTACACTTTGCCCGAATAACAGCAGCAACTGTCGGTAAAGCGTCGGAAATTCGGTCGGACGTTCCAGATGGAGGTCTTGAGGGAGAGGCAAATACACCAACCTAGGGCGTTTACTGAAAGCGGACCGAACGTTTCGGAGCCTACTTGGCTCCTTCATCAGGGGTGACTGGTAAGGCAAGAAGCAGCAAGGTCACTTCTTCTTTTTCTGTTTCTTTTGACTCGCATCTTGCCCTTCCGCGTCGGAGGCCCTGGGCGTAGATGGTGGGAAGGGCTCCTACGGATCTATTCAGGCCTTCCCGGTTGGATTGTATGTGCCATAACAAAGAAAAAAGAAGGACAGACCTTATATTACTGCTGCTTCTTGCCTTACGCAGTCACCCCTAATGAAGAGCCAAGTAGGCTCCGAAACGTTGGGACCGCTTTCAGTAAACGCCACTAGTTTGTGTATTTGCCTCTTCCTCATGTTTAACCCAACCAGACAGAGTTCTGTCAAAGATGTTCACATTCAACATGGAGGTCTTACAACATCAACTGGTAACAACATATTGAAGCACGTTGAATACAATGAGCACATTTTCCAATGAGGATGTTCGACCAGAAAGTGTGATGTTAGCGGTAACGTCCTATGTTTAAACCTTACGACACGTTATCGTGGGCCTTACGGTTGATGAATTTGCACTTAAAAGCGTGGCGTTTGACCTAGCGTCAGGGACTGGGCGACGCATTCTAGACTTATGACGGTTACTGACGAGTGTGAATTAACTGGGCGGAAAAATACCATGACCACACAACCAGTCAAATTACTATTCGATGGTTGTGATCATGATAGACCCGACTCTACCGCAGCGTATGCGCCCTGTCGCTCGGAACCTATCTTCGTGGACCCTCTGCTTGCACCATGAATGCTTTACGCCATCATCAGCGGCTGTTGTGTAATTGTAGTGCTGTAGATTCCGGGACAACGCAAAAGGATAGGAAACTTTTCCTTTGACCGCGATGTACAGGTTGAGTTATTCTCCAAATGAAGCGTTCGGGTATCTCAAGCTGCGTTTCCACATTCTGCTGCCTGCTTGCCGAGCTATCGACCAGCAGTGTATGATGGAGAAAATTATCCGTTCATAATGTTTGGCAGTGTAATGTGTTCGCCTGAAAAATTAAACCAAACGCCGTGATTTTAAAGGTTAGCAATAACACGGTTAGGCGGGCTAGTTGGTATACTGAATTCATGACTGTAACTTTTACGCAACTTTAGACGGAGACAGATACAAAAAGGGACACGAAGACCAGCGCAGACTAACAACCGAAATTTAGTTCTTAAGCAACACATATATATGTACACTCACTAACAATCCCTTCATCACCGCGCATGAGCGGATGACTACACGTTCCAACAAATGCAAAACATGAGAACCGTGCAATCATATTAAACAATCTCGTATTGGTCAGCAACTGGATTTCTTTTTCTGACAAGGCGACTGAAGGGTGGCTCACGCATGCTCCGTTGATTGCAGCCATGTGCCATGCTTCAACAATTGCAGCCATGTGCCATGCTTCAACAGACGACCAGGGAAATTGTTGAAGCATGGCACATGGCTGCAATCAACGGAGCATGCGTGAGCCACCCTTCAGTCGCCTTGTAATATAAGGTGGTTCCATAACATAAGCTGGTTCCATAACATAACATAAGGTGGTTCCGTTTCGTCGTCCCTGTCGCAGCTTTGCGTGTGGTAAATGTATTTTGCTCCGTCTGCTTGATTTTATTGATTGTAGGGTTTAACGCGCTGACGCAACATAGGCGATGAGGCGCGACGTAGTGCAGGGCTCCGAATTACATTTGACCACTTGGGGATCTTTAACGTCCACCGAAATCTCGTACACACGGGCGTTTTTGCTTTTCGCCTCCATCAGAAAAGCAGCCGCCGCGGCCGGGAAACGAAGCTCCGTCTGCTTGCCGTCCAAGAAGTGCACCGAACAGACTGTGTAATTGGTCGTTGGTGCAAAGTCTTTGTGATTTATCAACGGCGTCCTGCGATGTTTCAACTCGGTGTCTGCTGTGAAGCGATGCAGCAAAAACATGTCGAACCACACTGCATTTTCGCCACGCAGTGTCGTGCTGATGTGCGCTGTCGGCGACTTTCTCGGGTTGTTCGCTAATCCACCACCGCATAGTACTGACTAAGCAAAGTTTGCACCTAAAACGGCATTGCAGCATAGGCTAAAATAGTCGGAAGTTCCACAAAAACTAAGCACACGGCGAGAAACCCTCTTGTACTTCGCAGTGGAGCACACCATATGTTAACAGCCCACCGCGCACAGGTAACGGTGGTCCGCCGGAAGCGGAAGGCGCGCGGGCCGCCGAGAGAACTGGTTTGCGAGTATTTTCCTCCTTTCCCGGCTGCCTATGGAAAATGGTGAATAGGCGCCTCTAGTTCACTAGCCGAGCCGTACGTAGTGGCTGAACGCGCTCCTCGTCATCGGAGACGCTCAACTGTGAGGCGCTTTGCACCCCCTTTGGAGCTTTCCTGGCTCGACCCTGTGTCGTAAGAGGCGTGTGCGCACTAGGACGAGGGTCGGCTGATTCGGTACTGTGCCCGCAAGCAGTCGGGGCTTATGTCAACACCACGCCAACGACAAGTCGCCAGCGCGTCAGTTTCAGTCTGCACGCAGTCTGCCAACTGGCTAGCGGAGCAATGAATGTTGCGTCGCAAATTGGTGACTTCGGTAGAGAAAACATTACCTAAGTGCAAAAAATCAACTAAAAAAAACAATTAATTGAGACACAGTGTTTCCCATATTATCTAACCAATAGCACAAGCAAATCACTGATACTTCAGTCGAGTGGGTCTACGTGCCATTCTCAAGGACATTCTGCAGAGAATACCCACGTACTTTGCGTTTCCGACGTGTTTGAAATTCCACATGCAGAAGGCAAGGCTTCCAGTAAAGGCTGCAACCACTTCGAAACTTTATTTCCGCACACTTTTGATCCTCCCAGAAGATATCCCTTAAAAACTTCGACGTCAGCGTGAGGGCTGGCCACTATACGGTGCCTTTAACATCTCTGATCTTAAGGTAAGACCGAACTAGGCGCAGGCAGTCTTCGTTCAGGTCATATAGCTGCAGTCGCCCGTCATCTCGAGAATGGCATTCCAGTCGGCGCTTGACGACTCCGGCAATTTTCATGAACGACAGCATGTCACCGCTTCTCTGGCCCGTGAGATCAATGTTCTTGAACCACAGGCCGCAAGCTAGTCAGTTCGTACTACCACTGCTCTGGGGATGGTGACGGAGGGGCGTTGGAAGATTGCGGGAATTCCCACGCAAGGAGGTACGTGATGCAAGGAGTCTGTGAATTAAGGACCTTACTGGACTATTTCTTCTGGAGGAGACTAACTTGGGCTTGTCTTGTGCCCGCCTTATACGCCGGGGAATGGGAAAGAGAGATGAATGAGCGAAGATGTCGCGGGATGCGTTGCGGACGTAGAGACGGGGCGGCTGAACTGTGCAATGACTGCTCGACCCGTACGGGTGAGAGACAGGAGAGCTAGCTGACTTGGTGTGCTTCCAGTGGTTCGTGCGTGGTTTAGGTCTCATCGGTATATGGAGGTTCGGTATAGGGCGTTTCGGTACGGTCTTTCCGGTACACGGACGTTTCGTGACACGGGCGTTTCGGTACAGGGGGGTAGGTACAAAAACGAATTCGGGCGACCGTTTGAGGCCGCGAAATTCCCGTGCGTTGTTAACATGGGAGTTACAAGCACGCAAATCGAACCTGTTTATTACAACTGTTGTTGCTCGTATTTCTGCGTTATTTTAGACCAGTAAAAATTTATGCGGCCTTGCCAAAAAACTGCCTATATTGGCGTAACAGTAGCCAGAAAATGTATAGCTCGTTCATTACTTCGTTTCTTTAGTTATCTACCCTCACCAGTATTTTATAAAACAGATCAGCGACAGTACCATCATGTATTTTCTCTCGTTTTCTTGTAAAAAATCAGTGACACTAATTATCTTTTCTCGTTCCAGAAACTAGAATAACAACTGCGTAATTAAGCGCCACCGCAGGGCCAAAGGAACATGTGTCGGTCTAACGCAATGACGAAGACCTTGCAATATTTTGTCATTCCGTATTTGTAGGCCTTGCTTTCTCCTATTAACGCAACGCACAAACCGCCTCATTGTGAATTCATTACCGAAGGCAGCTGTTGTACCTTGCCGCACGCTTCCGTCCTGGCCTTATCGTCGTTAGCAGTTACTATGCTGGCTTTACTGTATTTGTGAATTGGAACTTGAAAAGGTATAATGGTCGAAGCTATCTGCAATGTTTTCTGTAACCTCCATCAATATATTTTATGCCACGACTGCTCGCTTGTGATTTTCAGCGTTTTTCTGCCGGAAATTATACTAGTGATACTTTGGTGGGGTTTTATTCCTACCAGAGATAAATGGCACCTGCAGCTCTCTACCATCAGTGTTGTTTAAAGACGATAGACTTTCTTGGGTTCACTAAACGCGGACGTTTTGGTGTCTCTGTATGACTGTTCGTCTGCCTGTCTGTCTATCCCTCGATTCAGTCGCCCGGCCATTTCTAAACATCTAAGTCCGGTGGCAATGTCAACAATGTCAATACTTGTCATCATTGTTGAACCAAAACAATACATTACGTATATTTTAGGCAAAACATCAGTACGTAACAGATATTTGCATCGTTCCTTTATTATAAATACATGGATGCCAGGTTTTTTGAAAAATGCGCCCAGGAAACTACAAAAGCGGTCGCCGGCGGAACCCCGGGCGGCATTCTAAGAAGTCAAATGACAGCAATAACTAAAGGTTTTATTTTAACCGCTCACAATCACTCTTGAAAACGAAGTCCGCCGAAGGAGGCGTCGCGAGGGACGCAGGGCCTTCGGTAATACATTGGTAATAACGCATTATGTACATTGCGTTATCAGAAAGCAACGCACACACCTTTGCCCCTGCGGTGGTGCTACATGACACGGCTGTTATTGCATGTTCTGAAAGTAACTAAAAAGTTACTGTCACTCGGGTTTCAAAAAACAAACAAACCGTGTGAATAAATCATGATGATATTCATTGCGATTCGTTAAATGAAATAGTGGTGATAATAGGTCGCTAGAAAAAAAAGAACGAAATAAAAAAGCTAAAGATTTTCTGGATATTGTTGCGCAACAGACATTCTTTGACAAGGCCTCGGGGGAAAGTGAGGGGATGGCCTGAGGGAGAACTTCCTAGGGCATAACAGGTGCCGTAATGCGCACCACGTAGAAAGTACCCGTGGCTTTTAAACTTAACGACGAAGCGTACCAAATTGCGCTATGCGGACAGCGCCGTGGGTATACGCGTTGCGTTATGCATATCCGATGGACGATGCCACAAAGCAGGCAGGATTCTGCGTGCAACGCTGTGCAGCAAATAAAATAAAGCAGTTTTCTTTTCTTCCCGTTGTCTTTGGGACGCTATGAGCGGCGGCTTCATGTTGTTTGAATTAAAATTGCGATTGCTAATTACCCGTGATATCGCGTAAAATGAAACTCCCCGCGATCGTGTAGTCGCCCTAGCAGTCAAACGTCATTGTATGTCTCGGGGTCTTTCCAGCAAAACAAGAGTTACAGCTATTTTTTTGTAATCATTCTCCGCCCGTAGATATCCACATGTTGACAGCAGACGGGATTTCCTCAACGCTTACCACTTCACAGTGGACTACCTAATTACGATAACTAAATGAACTCGCCCTAATAAGAAATCCGTTTGATCGCACCATACTTTTTCCCGAGATGTCTACGCTAGATTTAGAGCTACAGCAGTTTCCCTAATAAATTGACTTTGTCGCAAAGCTAATGGGCAATAGCATTGCGGAATTCAGAAAGAGAAGAAAGCAAGTCAGTTTTAAACTTTTATCTCGTCCGAAATAAAATCTTTTTATAGCAATTTAAACTTCATTTTTACCCTAGTACTTATAAAGGTAAAATATCATGGCTGTCTGTCCGGCAGTCTATAAAAAGTACACAGCGTGCTTATGTACTAGAGGTAACACAAAGGAAAAGTCAAAAGAAAGGCCACATAGTCAGCATGCAGGAGACACAAAGTAAACAGAAAGGAAAAATTCATTTTCATGAGGGGGATTGGAAGGCTTTCAAAGAGGAAGAAGGAGAAGATGAGGAAAATCCTTTGGATGACCTAGAAAAGTGCACAAAAAGGCCAGTAGAAAGGACCAACAAATAGGCAAAAGAAATTCAACTGACAATAAATAATCTGGGAGTCGACCCTCACCTTCTGCGCATCTGGGAGGCCCGCCGCAGCCTCAGCCGGAGTTAGAAGAAACAAAAGTGCAATAGGAAGCTAAAACTCCAGATTGCAAATTTAACAACGCAATCGGAAGAATGCGCAGATCAATTGGCTTGAGAGAATTGGAGCCAACTAGGCGACAGGCTATAAGCGACTCTCAGTACGAGGGACACTTGGAATATACTTATGCCTCAAAACAACGAATCGAAATCATCTACCAGAAAACACGTGGCACGCCTTATTTACGATATCCCGGGGACAGAAAAGGACGTCCTCCATGCGACGAAAGAAAAGATCCTTGGAAATAATAGCACCACGTTCGCGCCACCAGCCGTTACCTATCTAGTCTACGGAGGGACCCCCAACCCCGAGCTAGACAGACCATTCACCAAGTATGAGCTGGACGCCGCTCTGGCCAAACTCACAACAAATCCTACCCCGGGAAGTGATAAAGTGACGAACAAAATACTGCGTAATACAGACGAACACATGAAGAACCAAATACTAAACAAAATCAGCGGTGTATGGAAGCAAGGCAGGCTGCTGGCCACACGGGAACACGCCAACGTCACAATGATTTCAAAACCAAACAAACCCGTCAAAATGTCCAACCTCTCACCCATGTCGCTGACGTCGGGCATAGGTAAACTAATGGAGCATATGGTTCTCAATAGACTTACCTGCCATATCGAAGAACCACCAGAAGACAGTGGAGGATTTCTGTACACCATGTACGGCTTTCGCTCCCACTGGTCAACCCAGGATATTCTGTCACAAATTAAAGAAGTGATTGACAATCTGAGTACCACGCAAAAGAGCGGCATCCTTACTCTAGATGTCAAGGGAGCGTTTGATAATGTGTCGCATGCAGCCATACTCGAAAATCTCCAGGACACTAAATGTGAAGAGAAAGCCTATAACTATTTAAGAGACTTTCTATCCTCACAGACGGCAACTGTGAGCCTAGCAACCCTACAAAGCGGCAGATTCGACAAGGCACACTCCAAGGCTCAGTGACCTCGCCGCTATTATTCAACTTCGCCATGATCAAACTACCAGAAGCACTAAAAGCTACCCCAGGTCTGAGACACACTATCTATACGGATTATTTTACCTTCTGGACGACGACAGGGTGAACGGGCACACTACAGAATGCACTACAGGAAGCAGTACACCACACGGAACAATAACTCAGCAATTGTGGCCTTTACCTAGCTCCGGAGAAATCAGCACTCTTAATACTCAAGTAACGTACAAGAGGACGACCACCACCGGAGTCCCCCGACCACGAAGGGACGCTTCACGGCGTCGTCATCCCAAAGGTCGACACACTGAGAGTCTTGGGACTCGTCTTCCAAAAGGGCGGCGCGGGATCAGCCACTCCCCAAACATTACAGTCTACCGTCTCCCAGGTCACCCACCAGATCGAAAGAGTGAGAAACAATAAAAACTGGCTCTAAGAAGACATGCTCAAAATGATCCAGTCACTAATCTTAAGTCGAATCACCTACGGCACCCCTTACCTAGGACTGAAAACAGCAGAAAAAGAAAAATTAAACACCCTAATTAGACAAACCTACAAGACAGCGCTTGGATTACCGACCAAGAACAAAAACGAAAAACTCGGGAAGCATAATACGGCGGATGAACTAGCAGAAGCGCACAGGGTAAGCCAACTGGAACAGCTCAAGCTTACAAAAACGGGTACAGCTACCTTGTGCCGCTTAAACTATGCGGGCCCAACGGAAGCCGAAAACCAGAAACAACGCTTCCCCTCGAGTTGAGGACACACATCGAAGTGGCAAGCATCCCGAGAAACATGCACCCCGTCTACCACCAGAAGCGTCGAGAAGCCAGAGAGAAAGCGCTCCACAGATCATACAGAACTGATCACAACTCGAGATACTTCGATACGGTGGTGTATCTAAGCCAAAATAATTAAACGAGCCTATACAATAAGTGTGTTCGAATTCAAAGGCTCCCACCTATCATCGGCAACAATCAACACGGTAGACACGGACTCGGCGGAGGAGTCAGCGGTTCCGCTTGCCATCACCCCGGCGCCGGAAACCCAAGAGCATATCACAGTGCTCACAGACTCACAAGCAGCCTGCCGGAACTACCAAAAAGGACAAACTTCTAAGACGGTGCTTCAAATATTATCCAAGACATTCCAAGCACGTCGAAACCGACTAAACATCTACGTTGTGTGGACGCCGGGGCATGAGTCCGTAGAGGGTAACGTAGTGGCCGACGTCGTAGCCCGCGGGACCTCTCACTCCGGGCAGTTGCCTTGTCGGGAACACACCTCTTTCCCGGGATGTCACATAGCGATCCCATTGCCACACAAAGTAGAGACATCTTGGAACACCACGTGCTTACAAGAAAGAAATATCCGCCTCCGCATCCAAAGCTCACCAAAAAAGAATCAACACAACTACGAAGGCTTCAGAATAATTCATTCCCACATGCCACACAATTTCATTTGATGTACCCCGCATTATACAGCTACGAATGCAAGTTCTGCAGCGGAACGCCCGTAGGCCCTGTCACCATCACCAAAACAGTGGGAAGCCGTGCTGACCAGCGCGGTCCTGGAGAACCAGCGTGGTCTGGTGACCCGGGCCGTTCGGGCTGCGGCCGGCCATGGCATCCCGGACTGGGGACGCCAACCACCTAGGATGATCACCTCAAGACCAACGCAAAAGATTATCCCTCGCTACTTTACCCACTTGTGGTAAAAAACGTATACACTACTACTTGGCCAATCTTGGCAATCTACCTAAGCGGGTATGCTTGGCTTGACAAACGTGCGCCGGGAAGCGCATTTCCAAACGCTTCGCTACACAGCGCCCCACGTGACATGTCTCTTCGCGCGATGCATAACGTTAACTAAACGTGCTCATAGGTTGCGTCCCGAACGTAAAGCGACACAAAACATGCCAAATAACAATTATGAAATGAGTTATGAAATGCGTAGAAATGAGTTTAAAAAAGAAAAATTGCAATAAAAAATTAAAAAGTACACCCATTCGGTCTCGAACCCTGGTCAGCGCAAGCAGACAGAGCTGTACTTACCTCGTGGCCACAGAGCACGAACGCGGACTTCTTTTAGCAGGAGCTCAATAGAAAAGCGCGCGCAGGGACATCACACATGTCACGTGGTGCGCTGTGCAGTTAAGCCTTTGGGGGCACGCCGCCGGGCACTCTTTGCAGTCACCGTTACGCACGCACAACGAGCGCTCGACATTTTCTTGGTTTTTTTTTAACTGCAGCTGGGCGGTCGCCGCAATCTTGGCCAATCTCACTGAGTGGGTATACTTGGCTTGACAAACGTGCGTAGGGGACGCTGGGCGGTCGTCGCGAGGCACGCACACACGAGCGCTGGGCATTCTCTTAGTTTTGTTAACGGCCGGACGGTCACCGCGAGGGCCGCGCTCATGTGCGTGCGCTCGGCATTTTCTAGGTATTTTTAACTGCGGACCCGAAAAATTACGATTTGCTTAGCAGCTTCGCTGTTAAAAATGAAGTACACCTTCTCAAATTTGCTTTTTAGTCAAATGCCCACCCTTAAGTTTGTGGGGGAACATAATACGGACATTGATGTCATAGTTGTAATTAGCTTAATTTTTCCCCGGAATATGCAAGCATTTCGTGCCGTGGACATGACTAGTCGGTATAACCCCCATTCGACAAAATGTAGCTATTTCGTTTCTTCTCGTCACTTGTTACTGTCCCATTACTATCACTAGAGTTTTGCT
Source organism: Haemaphysalis longicornis (assembly GCF_048455015.1). Taxonomy (NCBI): domain Eukaryota; kingdom Metazoa; phylum Arthropoda; class Arachnida; order Ixodida; family Ixodidae; genus Haemaphysalis; species Haemaphysalis longicornis. The sequence continues at coordinate 241,395,400 of NW_027526203.1, read as the reverse complement.
GCCCCTGTAAGAACGCGTAAGTTATTTCCTTTCCAAAATTTTATTCACTATATCGATTTTATCGCGCGCGAAGGCGCTTGCAAGTGGAGTTTGAGGGCCATGCAGAGTGTTAGATTGCTCTTCCTTAAATAAACAAACAACTTTCATTATTAGGTTATGTAGGATGTTTCAAGGGCTGTATATTGAAAATATTGGGTTTGGTTCAAGATTCAGTTGGCAAAGCCAGGGCCAACCTCTCTGAAAAATCAAACAAAAACCCTATTTCCTACGCCTGAAAAAAAGATGCACATTTCAAAAACACAAAACCATCATCATCACCACCACCATCATCATAATCGATTACATTGGCACCCCAACATAAAAACACTTCCGAAGCCTCTGACCTTGACTGTATCGCTGTGCGAAGCCGTACCGAACACAACCGGTGTGAGAGACACCATCACCAACTGCTTTGGCTCGCGTTCGTATGGGCTGGCTGGTTGCCCTGCCAAATTACAGCTCCCTGTTCCTTACCGAGATGGCGCTGACAAATATTCTGAGCAGCAATATGCTACTAGCGGAACGTTGTTGGCGCTAAACTAAAAGCGGGGGTGGCAAGGGGGGTGGCAAAAAACGTTATCGGCGCGCAAACGCAATATTTTGGCACGGTAAACACATAGCTCGCGCTATACTGAAACTATTATATATTATATTCCCGCAGTTATAGAATATTGTCGCAAAACGTCTTCTGTTTTGTTTACTTATGCGTTTTGCTACCAGCGCCAGGCTATTCCCGGCTGTCTTGTCTGCTTTCGAAGCGAAGCGCGTGTTTCCTTCCCTTTCCTACGCTGATAGGGAAACGGTGTTGCTCTGCAGTCACTACCCTGGATTGTTCTTGTTTAATCGGAAGTGCTCCCAATCTGAATCGATGTTCTATACTAACCAGAGCACAACAGATCAATTTTCGGAAGGCAAGCGCTGCGGAAAAATATTCGCGCACGCTCACCTGGGCATCTCATTTCTTTGACTGCTTTTTTGCCGCTAGTATTTTAAGTTATTCGGGGAGCACACGTTTACTCGAATAAACGTAATTTCTACAACATTGCTCGTTATCTAGGGAAGATCTGGTGAAGGCGCTGGATACGCATTTTTTATGAACCCTACGCCACCCGAAACTCGCCAAATAGGTCCCGATCCAGCCAGCCGCCGACTGCAACGTCCTCCCCCTGAGTTCGTCCTTTCCAATACAATGCGCAACACATTCTTCACCAATACCGCCCTCAGCAACAGATGCCCAGCCCGAAAATTTCTTCGCGCTTTGTTAATAATAATACAAATAATAAACGTTTGTGTATGATAATACAAAATTTATAGCCGTTCCGCTACTCTGAAGATAAAAGACAAGAGAAGCTGTTTTGGGGGATAACTATATTGAGTTATGCATGGTGACTTACTATATTGATCGAATAAAGATATAAGTTCTGTAGATTCAATTTTAAAATTTTCAATAATTTGTTCCTGGATAGACGGCCATGTTTACTGAGCAGGCGGTAATGTTGTAACGTTCACAACTTCTTTGTGAACTCAGCACGACAAATAAATCTGAGCCTAGTGATAGAATCCTGTTCCCGGCGAACTGTAATTCGCTTCGGGCTATTTTCGATAAAACAAGGTACAGCCGTTTTCTGTAACCATACTCCCTGCGGGAATGGCCTTGTTATTGACGGCAGACAGGAATTCTGTAACGTCTACAACTTCACAGTGAATCAACTCTGTGAAATAAAGGAAACTAGGCGGAATCTTAGTAATATTAGCGGCCAATTTCAGAATTTTAAGTAGCTCCTGAGAGCTGCAGAGCAGTCTACGAGCTCTTAAATGCAAACGTGGCTTAAAAGATTTTGTCGACGTGACCCGATAGACGCACACAACTTTGGTCAAAACCTAGAACAGAAACATTAAAGACAGCTTCGCTGCCTTCAATATTCCCGCTCTTGTATTATTGTTCTTTTGCTCAAAACGTGTAACAAAATCAAACCGAGCTAGCCCGTTGTCTGATAGGTTATGTTATACCTCGGTGGAACGGGAAGGGTTTCAGTTCATGAGCCCGTTTAATAAGTAAGGCTATGTTCCCATACATCGGGACTTGTTAAACAACCATCCAGACCACGAACTATTTTGGTATTTTTAAGCTTAATCGAGGCTTTGTGCAATTAAGTTAACAAGGTGGTTCCCCTTACCTGAAGACATTAGAAACAGCTTCAGTGAGATTGTAAAACAGCAAAAGAGAAACGCCAACAGACTGCTAGACTCCCTTTGGAAGGGCGAACAGAGGGGCAATGTTTATTATAATTTTGTTTGCCAAACGTAAGTGCGGACCGGGCAGGGTTCGTGTGTCTGAGGTAGAGGGAACGGCTTGGCACGGGGAAAGTGTAGAGCACGCTTGCTCCACTGCTCAAGGGACAGCCGGGCTGCCAAGGCATCTGTTACGGCACGGGCCGGCATCACGATGACAGGCACAGGTCCTGCTCGGACACAACTTCACACTTGCCAAGGCTGCATTCCCGTTGATGCTGCATCAAAAAGGAGTTCTTTTGTGGTGCGCTCTACTTCCTTAAAATCCGAGGACATTTACACATCCCACCCCGGCATTGTAAATAGACCTGGGTTTGAACGAAATAGGATATCGGAGGATTTGGGGGCTCTAGAACATTCCAACCCACCTTTTACCTAGCGAAATCCCCATGATATGTAACATCACAGGAGGTACGCCTTAGCATTGGCTGCGACCTCTTAACAATGCTCGTAAATGCCATAGACAGGCTTTGTTTAAGGGGTCATTATTTTTGTACTTGCTCGGCTCCCGAATAGTCCTTGGGTGTTGGTAGACACTTGGCTGCAAAAACAGTCACTGCTGTGCTGTTACTGTTTTTCTGCTGGGTCAAGTGATCCGGTTAGCACACTTCAAATGGGTCCGAGTACCACTGCAGGTCGGCGACATCATCCCTCCAATTGTGTTCGTTTTCCCTCAGACTAAATGTGCTTGGGAAGACAACGTCGACTTTGCGCATGGAAGAAAAAGTTTTGACCTTCCCACCACTGCGTGCGCTATGAAGTCGACTGCCTCGTACAACAGCTGTGCTTTGCAAAAAAGCCAGACACAGAAAAACAAAATAAACAAAACTGTTGGCCTCGTGGCGCCTTCTCCCACAAACCGGAATCACTTTTGCAATATTTTCACTTCTATTCTGATCCTGATTCCCGCTGAGAAAAAGTGGCAGTCAGCAGGACCGTAAATGGGGCCCGCGTACCATTCATTGCCGGTCCTCAATATCTTTCAATAATTTTTTTCCCTTTGTCTAACTGGGCTTCTGTACTCCTAAATGTATGCTTTGCAAAAATCTAGGCGCACCAAAAAGGTACAGAAAGCTGGTTGGTCACGGGACACTTGTGTCACAAGACGCAATCGCTTTCGAAATATTTTAGCTCTCAACATACCGTTCCCTTTTCCCGCAAAAAAACCTTACTGCTTTTGCTGGCCTAGCAGGTGTAGCCTCTGCAAATGTGGTCGAGGGCCACTTTCATACAGCTGGGACTAAGGAGAGAGGAAGTTGCTACATATTCAGATTTACACAGGCATGGAGCGAGGATATATTCAAACCGGGCATCCAAGGTTTTGTTTTTCGCACGGTCGAGCTTTCTGAAAATCAGCTGCAATGAAAAGCAGCGATATTAGTGTCGTATTGGAGTGTAGCTTCTAGAAACTCTACGCTACAAGTAACGGGTAACTTTAGATAACGTGAATCTTCTTAGATAAAACCGAAAAAAAAGTGCCTATTTTGGAAACAAATTACTCATTCACTAAAAATACACTGCCGGACTGCGCGCACCTCATCCCGTCTCGTGTGCTAACGACAGACACGTCGTTTTTAATGTCACTGCATTACCGTCACCGACAAATGAACAATGCCAAATGGCGTCATGGCCCACCATCACTGACGACGACGAGGAAGGGTCTGGCGTGCAGCAGGCGCGGGCTATGTCATGGCTGCTCGTAAGTTTTGTAACTTGATCATCAACCGTGGTTCGTGTCCCACCGCCACGTAGAAAAGGATTTTGTTTTGAGTTTGGCAATCATTCTTTAGCGTATATTTTTCGCACTTCACCAATACTTTGATGCCGGCGAGGCTTCACTTGGTAACAGCGATTTTTTTTTGTAGAAATATGTCTTCACCCGAGAAAATTAGATTTAAGCTCCCGTAATCAAGACTAGCACAAGATTTACGTGTTTTGTTGGGATTTAACTTTTCATGGATTTTTTCCTGGGTTACCTGATCTGGATTGTCACCCACAAAATAATAACAAAACACATCGCACAACCTTCACTTGGAAGAAATTCAAAACTCTTGACCTTTCACCTAGCAAACGCGGGGTACCAGCGAGCCGTTGGGCATGGTCAGACTCCGCCTTTAAACTGGTCTTGTTCAACTCGTTGGAGGCGCTGGTATGCGCGGGATCGGCAGCTGGCTGTCCATGTTTACGGCTTTGAATATACACTATGTGAAATTCCATTTGACTTGCTCTCGAAGGGCTGAGAAGAGGCGCGTTGCTGTGTATTTTCATTTTTTTTTCGGGGTCGCGCCCGCTTTGATATCGAACGCCGCGTGTAGAATCCTTTCTGCGTTCCTGCTCTGGCGTGCGTTCCTCCGTACCTTCCCCGTGCGCGGGCAAGGAGCCCTCGTTCTCCGACGCTCACTTCCCTCTCCGAACTCGGCGGCCTCAGATTTAGTCTCGCTGGTTTGGAACTTATACGCTTGCGTGTGAAAATGTCTGTAAATGCTTTTAATACCTCTTGCGTATGCGGGAGGTCCACATACGCACTTCATATTTTGCTACATTTGTGACCTCCACCGGGTACTCTCCTTCAACTGCGCATTTTTTCACCATTGGTCTTTTTTGTCTGCCTTGTGCACTTTGCGTTAGACTACAGTGTTAGCCTCGTATAGGAACGTTGCGCTGATGTTTGCCGCCAAAGCAGCAGCGCCATTTTCAATGCCATGGTGTTTCGAGGTACCGCTTGTTTCTATTGTGAAAGAAATTCTCATCATGGCGTCCGTTCGCAACATTCTATTTCCGTAAGCGCCGGCACCCTGACGGAGATACCAACAGCCATGATGATCACGAGCCAAGGCACGAGCGCCCACACAACGAAGGCTCTGGAGTAACGTTCCAAAAAAAAAACGTTAAAAAAAAAAAAAAAAACTGCGCCGCCTGTAAAGGGTGCACCACCGCAGATTGGGGGTTATAACAGTGAAGCCGGCTTTCGCGCCTCCTCGAGTGTGAGAGCATAAGGGGCATTGCGTATGCGTGCCCCTTACTATACCATTCTAAACCTGCTGCTCTTTCTCGGGCTACTAAAATAAAAATAATTAGCGCAGCTTGCACTATTCGTGCAAGGTTGGAGAAAAAGCGGCGCTGGGGTCGACCTAGCCTCTTCCCCCCTGGGGTCCGAGTGTGCGGGACCGACCGGAACGGCCTTGTAAAATCCTGCTCAACTTGGCCTCACCCCTCAGCACTTAGCCTAGTCTTGCAAGAACATCGCAAAACCTAACAAAACAGAGCCAAACCGGAAGAAGCTAGGTCAATCGCCATCTCCATTGTTTCTCCAGCCTTCCACCCCACTTCAGGCTGCGCCATTTTGTTTTTAAATGGCGCAGCCAAGCAATACGGTTGCAGATAATAAAGTAGCCAAGGAGGAATTTACGCATTATCCCGGTTGTCTTAGTTTGCGCCCTGTGTCAGTGTCAGCACTATCTACCGTTGAGACTGCACGCCGCAGGCTGTAGGGGATGACTGGTCGAGAAATCGCTGCTTCTTTATCGATGCCCTACAGTGAGCAACAGGCAACTTTATTTATGCACTCACAGCGCCCTCTGTCCGGTGCAGCGTGCCTATATAATACTGTGCGACCTAGTTGGGGAGCACATATGTTAAGCAAGCATGAAAGTCGTAGGGTGGCTTTCTCTTATTTCCTGTCCGCCGTTGTAGGCCCAGTAGTTTAGGCTTGGATTCACGGCAGCAAATGCCGTTTTTCAGATGAGAAACTAACAGTCGTGTGGCGGTGACATTTGGGATCCGCTAAGATATCCAGGTGGTCTAAATCAGTCCGGGGCCCTCTACTACAGCGGGAATTATATAGCTCCGACGTTGCTTCGTCATCTAAATTTCCTATTTGAATTTGGGGTTCCTTTCGTCTTCATGTTTCACCCTTCTGTTTTCTTTTCAAAGACGTTGCGTGAGTGCCCGAGTGAACGGCGCACTTATAAGCTACGCGAAATTTCTCGGCCAGTCGGAAAGAGAAGAGGCAATGTATGATGATTTGCAGATTTGGTGAAGAATACAAAGTTTCTACTTATGTACTGCCTCCCTAAATACTGACATGTTTAGAGAATCCTTAATGTGTCCAGTTTCAGAATCCATGGAACTTTCGCCCTAGCAGCTATACCCCTTACACGCAATTACATCTAGCCCACTCTTAGGCGAAAACACCACCGCGCCATTATATGCAAAGTGGTCATTTGCAGGGCCTGTGAAGGCCCAAAATCACAGCTACTTGCAACTAACCATAATAGAGCCCTAAGATGAAATCTTCCAGTAGATGATGGTATAGCGATAACTAAACAAAGATATAACAAATATTTGTAATGAGAAAATAACAAAAATACAATACCCGTAAAACTTGGGGCGCCATTACCTGCCATTTTTTCTGGAAATATAAGGCTCCGGGACAACGTACTGAATACGCCGACAATAAGAAAAATCATTTTCTGTCCTGAATTAGAGCACGTTCAGACAGCACACATATAGTAATGTCTGGGCACTTAGCACTCATCCATACGCCGTATCCATACAGAATTGACTCCCATTTAGTGAATGAGAAACAAAGGGGCAGATTTGAAACTCAATGGCATTAAATAAAATCGTGCACTGTATGTATCTATACATGCACAGAGAAGAACATAGTCTGTATTATCCTGATACATATATTTGCAGAAGCTCGCGGTCTCGTATAACTGACAACAGCTCGAAAACGAAATACCAAGTTTCTTCATACCTTCACAAATTTTTGTGGGATGTCCGGCTCCCACCACTCCAGCACTCGTCGGATGCGGAGTCCTAATTGCTGCTGGCGTCGGGTGGGGGCGCCTGAACGCTTTCCTGGTTCGGAGACTTCTTTCGCGATTTTCCAGACTTCGGCTTCGCCGCTGTTTTCTCAGCAGCGTGGGAGCCAGCAGCGTGTTTCTTCGGCCGGCTTGAAGTCGCTTTCTTCGCCTTCCTGCCCTTGGAGCTACCGCGAGAACGGCTTCTGCCCGCTGCCTTGCGTTTCCCACGTGGGCCTCCAGCTTTCGCGTCGACAGCCTTGGACTTCCCCGCTCGCTTCTTTGGCGCCTTGGAGCGCGACCTGGACCGCGACTCGGCCTTTTTTCGACCCGTGGTGGTCGTCTTCTTCGTAGCCGCGGTCTTCACGCGCGAGCGGCTCCTCTTCCGGGACGCCGAGCGGGAACGCCCGGCAGCGGACTTGCGTCCCTTGCGCGTGGCAGCATGGGTGGATCCTCCGGAAGATTTGGACCTCGACCTCCTGGTCTTCTTTCCCGAGCTCTTAGCGGTGGCGCGGGCTCCGGTCTTCCGAGTGGCGGCCTTTTGGCTCCTAGCCCTTGAACGGGACCCAGAGCGAGACTTGGCTCGGGCGGAACGCTTCGGCGTGGCCCCACGCCTGGCTCTCTTCCTCGGGGCTTTATCGACGGTCTCAGCCTTGCTCTTTCCAGCTGCGGTCTTGCGGGTAGGACGCCTGGACCGGGACCTGGATCGAGACCCGGAGCGAGACGTGGCGCGGGCGGGACGCTTGGCCCCAGCCATGGTGGCGGGACCGCCGCCTTGCTTCACCCGGTTTCACCCGAGGAGGCCGGGGACGCCCAGGGCAGCGCGGCCGGTGGAACTGACGGCGGCGCGCGGTGCACGGGCGCGAGGTGTGCCGTCGCGTGCGCCCGCTCCACGCAGCAGATGGCAGGGATCCCATCTGGCGGCCAACTTTTGCGCCCGAGCGAGCTGAATTCTGATCAGATATTTAACTTAGCTCCGACACGTTTAATATGACGGAAAAGAAAAAAATGTCCTGGGATAATCACGCGGCATAAAAAACGAGTCCATCATGATTGTTTTTGTGCACTTTGTTTTCGATCCCACTCACCCACCACTGTCAGAGTTACTGCTGCTACTCCACTGAGTGTGTAGAATTCTCTTTCTTCTCGAGGACTTTCCGAATAAAAGCTAGAATACAGTGCATGCGGCTTGTGGCCAAATGCGCTGTGTGGGCGCCATTTCGTATGGCCACGAAAAACCTATTTTTACGCATCGTTGGAGCGCTGTAAAAGCGACACTTTAGTGTTCTGACTGATGTACGTCTGTAACATGAATACTGATGACGATGATGACGACGACGACGATGATGATGATGATGGTGCCCTCAAAGATTTTGCAATGTACACACAAGGGGGGATCGGCAAGGGGTAACTCGCCTGTTGAAATTCGTGAGGACCTCAAAATACTAATTTATTTCCGGAAAGACAGAGGCCGTAAAATTACACTTGGCTGTAATTTTAGGTGGCTGATTCGTCCCCACCATCCCATAACCAATAAAGTTTCTATCCATCCATCTATCTATCCATCTGTCCGCCCATCCATCCATCCATCCACCCGTCCGTCTATCTATCTATCTATCTATCTATCTATCTATCTATCTATCTATCTATCTATCTATCTATCTATCTATCTATCTATCTATCTATCTATCTATCTATCTATCTATCTATCTATCTATCTATCTATCTATCTATCAATCAGTCAGTCAGTCTGTCTGTCTATCTATCTATCTATGGGTCTGTCTGTCTGTGTATATCTATCTATCTATCTAACTAACTCCTACCAACACTTCATTATAACTGGGCCTCCATACAGACCTACCCCTGTTATCTCTGCTGCATACACAGCCGTCGTGAGCTGCTACCGCCGCTGGACGTACAGAGTATGACTTGTCTTTACTTGTACTAAGGCTGCGGATACCTCTAAACGCCGTGAGACCTGACGGAATCACTGAGAAATAAGTATTTGTAGAGGGGAATCTGCTGGCCTGGGACAGCGCGGGCGGGCGCCGCGTTAATGTCACTGTCTGGCGACGAGGGAAAACAGCTTGCCGAGCAGCACAACAGAGGTCGCGTCAAGCGCGTTGCCATTAAGGTCCCTAAAATTACTAAGGTAGCGCCAACTGCTCCCTCCTTCTCCGCTGCCCTCCTCTTTTTTCTTTCCCCTCACCCGCGGCGCCGCGGTCCCTTAACTCCGCGGCGGTGCCGCCATATTTGTTGGCCACTTGAGAGCAGACGCCCTCGCAACGCTTCGGGGCGCTCGCTGCAGTTTTTCGTGCAGTTTGTTCTTGTTTTCACCCCGAAATCGCTCTTTGGTAGCATTTATAGAATTTCTAGAGCCCCGTTTTACCAACACGCACTGAGTGATAGTGTTTTGTTTTATATTTTTGTCTACAAGGGGATATTTGCGGGGCGGATGCCGCTGGCGCATACGCACAGCGCGGTTTTCGTTTACGTGTGCGGCATTCTGTAACATCTCAGGATAGCTCGTGAATGCGAAAGGATCGAGCGTGGACATTTCAAACTGCTCTGTTACGGTAGTTCCGTCCTTGCATTCGCGTGACTGTGGTCGTATGCCGTCGTTCGAGCGCCGCGCTGGCGTCCTTGCACTCGCCTTTCTTGCGATGGTTGTGAATCCTCAGCGGCGTTCACTCTGCGCCCGCTTTTACTAACGACCTACCTTCGTTCCGCGCAGTTTAGAGTGCTTTGCCGTTTTTGTAGAAATGTTTTCTTCACCTTCATGTCTTTATAGGCTGCTGTGAATAGATTAACAACATACACATGCTGTTGTGCGTGTGCACGTACAGCGAGGTGAAAAGTCTCTACTTCCCCGACTTCGCAGCCGGATACACTAAACTGCACTCGCGGCCGTACGTTCATGTGCGAACCGAGTGAAAAACGTAGGCTTGTAATTCTGGGAAAACGCGCCAAAGACTGCGACGAATCGACCGGTTAAACTGAAATTCCAGATTTGTGGCTTCTTATTTCTCACACGAACCAGAGAACGAGACCCTCTAGGTACAAATTATGTAACTAGTTACTGCAGTTAATTAATCATGCAATACGTTTTCTCACCGAGCGCGGTCGTTTACAGCCGTTATTAATGGAGGCGCCTGGACAGAATTGTTTTGTGCTGGGATATATTCTGGCATATTTGTACATTGCACTAACACAGGAATACACCCGAAAGAAATTCGAAAGAGGACCAACGTCACGATGATTATCAAGAGAAAACAATAAATCACAAAAATGAATTGGTGCCACCAAATCGATATTTTATTGGAACAAACTTCCGTAATGACGTCGTGCAGGTGGCTTGTGCTGCTGACGTGGCTTCCTGTGAGAAAGAATGTTGGGACGTGGCCTCCGCGATCGGCAACCGGCGGCGCGCCGTTGCTCCGGCCGTTCCAATCGCCCGGAGAGAGCGTAATTTCCAACACGGCCGGGCTAGAGAGGGAGCGGCACAAAAACCTGCACCAGCAAAGCTATCACACGTCATATTGTGGAGGATTGATGCGAAGCGGATATATCTAGTTCTCCTCGAGCCTCATCGAAGCACCCACGGCCTAACGTGCGAGTACCGATTTCCCAGAAGTCGCCTAACTTTGCCCTCAGGTGTAACTTGCGTCTAAGAAAGCGCTTCAGCCGCGGGCGTGTCGTTGGGCCACTTGTCGCTACTCCTCAATACTGGCTTGCTGAACCGCTCCCTCTCTAGCCCGGCCGTGTTTCGAAGAGGCCGTTTCGCCGTTTTCCGCCGCACCGCGGCGCGCGTAGCCTAAGGTCGTTTGCCCTGGCGCGGGTGGGTGCAGAGGACGAAAACTCGGCCTTCGCAGCCTGTGTGCGACGTTTAATAAAAAAGTTACCGCACACCAATGCAGGTGAAAGGTAGAAGTAGTTACTGGTGCCATTAGGGTAGTTACTAGTGCTTTGAATTTTTGACGTAGACTATGCCCGGGGTGATGCATAAGTGAATTCATTGCACAGCAGTATTCTTTTTTGTAGTCACGCATGGTTCGAAAACACAACACGTTTTCCGGTTTTATTTCTGAAAATCTCGTACGTGTTGTTTGGAACGCACGGAACGCATATTCCGTGCGTTCCAAGCAAGAACCAAATTATGGGAATTCAACCGACCGAAATCCAACCATTAGTAAACACGAAAATACCCCCTATGTCGTTTCCTTTTTTCTCCTTTAAACGTGCGGTTTTTGACAGATAAAGTAGATGACATGGCAACACTACTTTTTTTTTGCGATAGTATGCCCTTTGGCATAAAGTCTTAGAGGTACAAGTTGGCACCCGTTTCCCGGAGGAAATCCAGAAGACAGCGGTGGTGGGGCCCCCACAGCCATCGTTGCAGGTCAGGAGGTCTCCCAGGATGCAGGCCTGTGCCGCGAAAGTGTCTGGATCTCGCTGCACTCAGGGAAGGGTACGTCCATAGCAGGCAACACTACTTGAAACGTTTGGCGTAACTTTTACCGCGATACTATTAACAGAGACGTCGTATACTTCAGCATCTGAAGTGTATACTGTTCAAATGGCTGTCGGTATTTTTTCCGCAATAGGCAGGGTAAACGTGCTGGTGCCGTTTATTGGCATGCATGCTTGCATATACAAACGTACAGAGAGACTTCCAGTCTACCATAAATGGACGTGGTCTAAGTAATGTAATAAAAATCTTTACCTGAGTTAAGATTGGTATAGTTCTTCACTTGATGTGTTTATTCACTAATATCTCGAACAACTTACTTACAGCCGGTGTTGTGCATACAGATATTAGTGATCAGCTTAACTGCTCACCGAAAAAAAATAATGCCCTTAATATGTCATGACAACAAATTAGCAAATCTAGGAATTCAGAAACAACCTTTCAAAAAAATACATAAGTATAGAGTCGATAGCGATATGAAAGGCATCGCGGAATATCATGACTTTTTCACTCACGGCAAATAATTTGGTAGCGTGATTGCAGTAGGTACTTGAAACCCCTAAGCATATTAAATAAAACGCAAAAATATGATTGATTCGTACCCGTGGAAGTCTAACAGATTATTTGACTATCGTAGTCGCCTGCCTATAAACAATACACGAGAGCTTATCGGTATTACGCTGTTTTCGCGCACGCACACACACACACGCGCGCACACGCACGCACACACACAACGGATACCCAGAGCGTTCGAAACAACTTAAAAGGCAAAAAAAAGCATATTTTCGCGCAGCGATATCGAGCGAAAATGATGTATAACAGCGAAAAAAGACTTCAGCACGCTGGCATTCTCTGCCCGAGATGACAGAACCCTTCTCGGCATTCGCCTATCAAGAAAACGACCACTAAAGCTGCGTGCAAAGGCGGTGTTAAACAACGTACGTTAAACAACTTTGTACTTGTAGGATCGAGTCAAAACACATTCAAGTTTTCTATCCCGAAGACGCGACAACGAAGGCTGATTTACAACTCAAAGCGCAGGCAGCGTCGGCCAGACGAGCCTCGCTTCAACCTTAGGCTAACGGCGGCGCCTCGCGGCGTGTGTCGGAGTTAGCAAAATTACACCGCTCCCCTTGCTTCCGCGCCGAATGGGACGGCCGGAGCAACGGCGCGCCGCCGGCAGCAAATCGCGGAGGCCACGGTTGGGAGTGGCATTTGGGTTTAGTTTTTTTTTTTTAATGCCAAGCTTCTCCAATATTCGTTGCTCAAATTGATCCGTGAAATCATCCTATTGAGAAGGGAAAAAATGTCGCCACCGAGTTCGAGATGCACCACAAACACTCCGCAAATATAGGCAATAATGCATTCCAGAAGAGAGTTAATGAGCGTTCTACCGTAGAATGGTCAAATTCGTGTTCGCGCATCTGCTCAGTGCCGCGTCCGCTCAACTCCCTACACTAAACCCGTTTAGTAAGCGTTTAGCAACCCTTTTAGCTGGACAAAAATAGGTCTGCTGAAAATAATATAGTCGCCCAGTGTGTTTTGGTTGAAATCGCAATGACTGGATACGCTGCGCCGTTGACTACGAAGATGAAGTAAGCGCGCGCACTGCAAATGCACGGCATCACGTGTAATGCAAACGTAAGATGTAATTAACGTTCCTCTGTGCATACACGGAAGAAAGGGCGTACTGCCGGTACGGTGCGAATATGCATTTGAAGTGCCCATTCAAACGTGCGCGAATTTAAAGGAGCCATGAAGAGAAAATGCAAGTTGGTTTTATTCGAAAGATTTCGTGTTTTATAGTGCCCCCAGCGCTTGTCCGGATACAAACGGTGCTTTATTCACTGAGAAATTAAACAATTTAGGTTAAAATTTTGATTTTCCCGCTCAATCGTGCGTTTTCGTGGCCCCAAGTGACATCACGGGAACCGACCGCTCTGCGGCCTAGAGTGCCTTCATTCACGCATCCACCGTACAGGGTAGAGACACGTAACGCTGGCGCCGCCATGTTCGGTTGCTCGCTCGCCGCCGAAGCAAGTCATTGTGTCAAAACCGCGCTAAAATTATCGCCGCAACGCGGTTTACTGAAGAAGTTTGAATCATATTGTCTGTTTTGCGTTGCTAGGTCTCGTGGGAAACGAAAAGAATAACGCGTTGAGCCCGTTGGCCCAATTGCGGCGGCACGGGACCGTTCAAAGGTTGTCTCCACCCTGTAGGGTTGTTGGTTTGTTTTCGCGTTTCTTTACGTTCCGTAACCTAGATGGCGCCACCATACCGTGGCAAGCGTTTGGTTTGTTTTTGCCCGCATTTAAACCTGGCTTGTTTTTGTTCTGGGAGAAAATATTCGTTCCCTGAAACAGTGCTCGCTCGACAAATGGGGTCACGTAAGACACCGTTGCTTGCGTCAATCGGCCAGTGTCGTCTGAGACAACCCCAAGCCCCATAGTGCTGTGCAGCTAAACCAAAGCATGCTGTGCGCAGTACGAACAGCAGAACGCATCAGTACTTCTATGTTTACATGTGCTTTCGTAACTTCTACTGTTTGTCCCATCATTCCTATTGCTTTGTAAAGAATGTGCCCTAAATTCAAGCGCAAATCGCTCGTTCGTCTAGTTTGTAAGCTCTACCTAATTTGCGTCTGCTTCTGCCAGCCTCCGCCAATCGCTGAGCTTAGCCCATGTGACATCACAGGTTCTGTTGCGGGAAATGAGCTGGTGGGTCGCATGACCATTCCCGTTTTTCCTAATTATGTAGCTTATTTGAGCGAAGTTTGCGTTAAAAGTGGTGTCAGTATGATTCTAACGAGACAATCTTTTGAATGAACCAAACTTGTGTTTTCTCTTCATGGCTCCTTTAAAGGAGCCATGAAGAGAAAACAAAAGTTTGTTTTATTCGAAAGATTAGGTGTTTCATAGTACCCCAAGCGCTTTCCCGGAAGCAAATGATGCTTTATTCACTGAGAAATAAGGCAATTTAAGCCAAAATTTTAAATCTCCCGCTAAAATTGAACATTCCGTGACGTGTACAATGGCGTCATAGAGCCGGTCCATGAAACAGATACTTAGTATGTCGACTCCATATAGCACCCACACGCGGGAGTCGATCGAGACGGCGGCCATTTTAAAAATACTAGTAAAACCTAGTGCACCCGCAGCCCTAGTCATGGAATCGCCTGATCCGGAGAACAAAACTCTCGCCGAGGAGCTCGGGCTTGCATTTAACAACCTCACACCACAAAAACGCTCAATGCTTCTAAGTGCACGAGCGGCAAGAGTTGTGGGATACGCGGTGGACGGGAAAGCGACCATTCCGCGATAGCCACAACAGACGAACGCCCAGCCGTCGGCACCGCTGCCTCGTCAGCCCCGTCGCGACGGACGAATATAGACTGGTACGTATGTGCCGTATTTTGATTACGGTTAATAATAGTTCAATTTCAGTAGCAGTATCACTTATGCCAGTTGGCCGGTGTCGTGTATGGAAAGCCGTTCGCGCGAGCTCTCTGCTTCGACCAGAAAGATACGAACGTCAATGCGCGGTGTTTACGGCATTTTTTTCCCCAAGGTCAGAGCGATTTGACGAAGTCGGCGACGAGCGCCAGCATGTCCCAGGAGTGAGCTAACGTAAGGGTCCCTGCCGTAACTGAACAAACTGAAGTTTTCAGTGGTTGTAAACTGGAAACGAGCTCGTAACGACAGCAGCAAGCCAACACCATTCGAAACTTACGCGACGACTGGCACTATCTCGTCGCTTCTTGCTGTTCCTTACTCCCCTCGTTTCTATTTTTACCTTTGCTGGTTGGCGATATGACGGCCAACCTCCTGTGAAGGGATTACGATACGAAGCAAGGTCGCGGCTGTGCGTGCTGGAACGGTTCGTTGGCCCCGAAGAGCCTCGAACCCGAAAATTCGTCTGCGCGACGGCGAGATGTCGAGCTCGGCCGCGGCGCTAGTTTCGTACGCATTGGCGCACACGCTTGCGAGTTCGTTCGGACCTTCAACCGTTTACTCCACCGTTCTTTGTCATAAAAAGAATGTGCAGTATGTTTCACGGGCGTTTAGCTCGCTATGCAAGCTGTAAGCCCTGCCTAACATGCGTTTGCTTTTGCCGGCCTCCGCCAATCGCAGAGCTTAGCCCATGTGACGGCATAGGTTCTGTTGCGGAAAATGAGCTGGTGGGTCGCATGGTCATTTCCTTTTTTCCTAATTATGTAGCTTATTTGAGCGAAGTTTGCGTTATAAGTGGTGTCGCTATGGTTCTAACGAGGCAATCTTTCGAATGAACCAAACTTGTGTTTTCTCTTCATGGCTCCTTTAACAAAGCGATAACAGAAATTGCGAATCAAACGTACGTCAACGGCGCGGTCACTATATTAGCTGGCCTTAAATTGTTTTACCTAGCCGCATTTTTTTTTTCTCTCAACAGCCTCAATTTGCACCGCACCGACCAAGCCCATATTACGCAGCAAATCCCTCTAATGTCATAACTGGATTATAATACCACCCGGGTCGCTAACACGCAAAACATGACTTCACGCCAAAAAGCTGAGCGTAGACGCATTCGGAACCCACACGCTACATGGTCAGACGCAAGCTGCCGTCGGCCAAAACAAGCACGAATTCAGGTGAACAATTCTCGCGTCACGAAAACCTTACGAGAACCGACTGAACATGCTACGCCGCTGATAATGATGCTGGAAGTTAAGCGCGCACATGACAAATACACGGCCTCTTATCCAAAGCAAAGCTTACGACGGGACGAACTCGGCGCTGCGCGCAATGCCTACTCAGAACAAAGGGTGGACGACGGTCGCGGAGGGAATACGCATTTCCTCGTAAGTGACCGTTCAAGCTCGCGAAGAATTTAACAGAGCAAGAACAAGCATTCAGAAACTTACCTCGAAAAAGAGTGATGGCAGCGTCGGCCTGAAGTATGCCCGTTCAAATCTATGCAACCAAACTTTTCTCCTTTCTGCGTTGCGTTTCCCGGACGGAATAACGAAGTCTTTTGCCCTCCCTGACGATATTCGCGCTGCCTGAGGCACAACACATCGGCACCGAGAAGAAACATGAAGCGACACCGGTGCGACATTTTTTTCGGAACGAGCAGCTAATTCTTACTTTGCTATTAGCTGGCGCTTACGACAAAGCCGGTACTGAAGCTCTGTGGCTCGGAAGCCAGCAATGGCGTCGCAGCGGCGGCATCGCGCAATGTCCCAGGCGGCGAGGCCATCGGCGAGACGACCCGGCGGCGGAGCAAAAAAAAAAAAAAAAACCCACGTGACTTTTCTGTTGGCCAATGGCACGCGGCGTTCGCCGGCGAAAAGAAAATGGCAAAAAACGAAGGAGGAAAGGAGCGCTGGTGAGGGCGAAAGGCGGCGCGATCTAAAGATGGCGCTACCTTAGTCATTTTAGGGACCTTAGTTGCCATAGTTTACACGTTCTTCTACGGACGCGACGCACAAAAATCGTATTGTCATCCAATTTATTGTGAAAAATGTCAAGATTTCTTTCTGTGAAATAGATAAATAGAAGTGCTGGACATTTTAGGAGCAGTTATTAATAAATGCTGCCCTAGTTACAAGCTGTACCGCGCTTGAAAGGAAGCACTAGAAGGAATCCGGGAGCAGACGCTCGCCACGAGTGGTTCACTCGCCGCTCTCGCCTCTCGCTGGCTTCTCAGATTTGCGCGCGCTTTTCATGTTGCTCAGGCAGGGCGAGGAAGTTAGGACAGTATAAATATGAACTAATGGCATATAGAATAAGAACCATCATTCACTAGACCTAATCATACCTAGATTCTCAACTACATGTTGTTTTAAATGCAGAGCATTTGTTAGTCGCACGATGTCCGGCGTCGGCGGCGGCGCCGTCCACCCGCTCACTGGGCATGCGCGTCGCGTCGAGGCGACAGCGAACACTCTCTCGCGAGGGGCATTGGATTGGATTCGATTGGATTGGCTTGGATTGGATTGGCTTGGCTTGGCTTGGCTTGGATTTGGATTGGATTGGATTAAAGTGGATTGTGTTGGATTGTGTTGCGTCTTAGCCGCGGCAGACGCGCTGGGGCCGGCGCATGTGCAGTACTCTCTCTTCCGCGGTTTCCTCTCCTTCGGGCGCGCTGCGCATATAACCGGTGTGCCGTTCTCCGGCGAAGCAACATCCGCGCTTGGCTCAAACACCTAGAGTCCACACCGCTTTACAAGTACGCCAACGTCGTCATCGACTGGGACCGGCTTACGCAGTCCCCTCAACGTATATAAGCGGCGGAGCGCGCGTTCGG
Source organism: Haemaphysalis longicornis (assembly GCF_048455015.1). NCBI lineage: Eukaryota > Metazoa > Arthropoda > Arachnida > Ixodida > Ixodidae > Haemaphysalis > Haemaphysalis longicornis. The sequence continues at coordinate 241,377,511 of NW_027526203.1, read as the reverse complement.
AATTCAGTCAAGGGCGTTCTTTGCTTGGCTTTCGCTTGACGTGACGCTTTGCTTGACTCGAGTAGATGCGACGCAGTTACTCGAGTTCCCCCCATGGGAAGATGCGGGCGGGTTTTTTTTAATTTTTGGGCTTCGTGTTCTGGAAAATCAAAGCCCCTTCGTGTAACGACAACGATGTTTGAAACGCGCAGATTTCTTCCGCCGCAAACCGACTCCAATGAAAGTCCAGTCGCGCAAGGGATTCGTCGGTGTCGTCTGCCCATGAAGCACTCGGCTATGCACTAACTGACCTTGAACCGGCGAGCCTTTTCCCTTTGGCACCTCGCCACAGAGGACGCGTCGGTGCCAGGCCCGGCGCCGTCACTGCCGTGACTTTATCGGGCCGCCTGAGCAAGCCCCGTTGCGCCTCCTCAATAATTCGTGCTCCGTGGCCGGAACGTAGACGTATGCCCCCCGACCTCTGGTACATACCCGGCTGTTGCTGCTGTTATTGTATCAGTGGGCATAAACACAGAGTTTAACGCACCCGTAGGTGAGTAGCAGACGACGCTTTAGGGAATAGGAATGTGTGCTGGTGGAGAGCGAGTTGCTGCAGACGCTGCCCAAGCACGCACCAAGGAATCAATAAATGAATTACTTACGTCTTATAATCAATTCATTACGCTTTGATACCGGCGAATGAATTTTCCGTGCGAAAGTAATTCGCGGAGTCGTTTGCCAGTGCCCTTCGCCCGTACCGCGACGTATCTGGAAGTACGTGGCCTGACAGGCCGTAAAAACCCCAGACTATCACACACTGTACGTGTAACAAAATGAAATTATCTCCGATTCCTTATCCAGCGTCCTCGTTACCGCGGCGTACCTTGCAGTCGCCCACTCTTGCCTCCTGGCACTGCACACCTCGGCTTACAGGGCTCGAAGGTCAGGATCCTAGTGGATAAACCCTCACCTTCGCTGCGAGGAGAGGGCGATGCGGATCACTGGAAGAGTAAATACAACTCAAGAAGACTATAAGTATGCAAGTTAGTTCAGCTTTAAGGAGTCACATTCTGTGTTTTTTACTCTCTTTCCCGAGCAGGAAGCCTCCCGTGCTGCCCAGGCTAGCGCAAAAGTTGACGCGTGATAGTCGGAGGGGGCGACGCGGTTATGTGACGGCCTGATGTCGCATACTTTAAAGTGTAGTGTGGGCACCGTTTTGCGTCGTACGAGCTCAAAACGCGATGATAGGCCTAAAATCCAACCTCCAGGCTAGCTCCTACCAGGCAGTCGCCGCTCTTAACTTACAAAGCGATATATGGCCGCATTGCTGCACGTTCACGCAGAGACGGGGGGGGGGAGGCGATAAGGGGAGGGAATTAGACGGCGCTTTATAAACATGAGCACATGTATTCTGTGATCCCAGACTGAACAAGAAATAAAAGTTTGTGCCCCGGTGTCCAGTAACTTCTGTTGCAGACATGCCAGTTGGGGCCAATTACTCCTTCAGAGAAGAGACTGCCGGCTCACCTATGTCGAGCCTGTGCGAAGGAGTCCTCCAGGCCACAAGCTATTCTGGAATTCGTCGTTTCATTTCACGGGCGGAAAAGGCCACAAGATGGTTGCATAATTGCAACACCCAGATTGCTTTATAGTGGTTTTTACCTAACGACAGTGCAAACAACGTCAGTTCAGTTACATAGCAAGATAAACAATCAGGGCTTCTAGACCTCCGTTCGGACTAGAAAAGGCGAACACGGGTCAGCGATTTTTGTTATAATTTAGCTTGCCGAACGAAAGTGTCGGCCGGGTGCGGGGCGTCATGGTCGTGTCGTAGCTGGACATTCATGCTCTATTGTTAGAGGAACAGCATGGCTGCCAGGGGCTCCTTGTCACTGCGCGGACCGACACCCGGATGAAGGGCGGCCGCAGGCTCAGCTTGCGGCAGTGAACTGCACTTCCGCGAATGCTATACTGCCGTTGATGTTGCAAAAAAAAAGGGGGGGGGGGTGGCCTTGCGGTGGTCTTTTTTCTTGAAATGTGAACACATACAAAGGCAATACGTCGCGCCTGTTTTGTAATGAAGTTTTTGTTTCTCTCTCTCTCCATGAAGGAAATAGGATATGGGGGGGGGGGGGGGGGAGCATTGCCTTCAGAACTTTATGAACTCGCAAGTTGAGGAATAGAAACTTGGTTGGTAACCGAGCAGGCGGGGCTAACGCTTAGCAATACCTGTTAACAATACTCGTTAATGCGGTAAAAGATCAACAATAATGTAAAGGCAACGTTCCTTTCAGTATTTTTTTATCCTGATGACTTGTCTTCCCTTGGCGGTAACATAACACGCACTGGTATGCTGGCACTGTTTTCCAGCTGTTAAAAATGGGCAGGTTTTCGCACCTCAAATGGTGGCCCGCGTACCACTGCCGGTCGGTCATATCCCTCGGGTGAAACTGTCGTATGTTTAATTCCTACTTCCTGCTAGTGAAGGAAACGCGGCATTTGCGCATGGCACGAGCACTATTCTGGGTACAGAGTCTGTTGCCATAATAGAATTCATTCATTTGCAGTCGGCATCCCATCATGACGTATTGACGGCCGGAGACACTATTTCCCAAGGCCCGACTTTCGCTCACGATGAAGCAAGGGAAAGCCCACTGGAAGTCATCACAGCCTGTTTCGATGAGTTATCATTTTAAAATAAATAATTAATGTATTTTCATGATGCGTTGCTAAAGCTTTTCATGATGTGTTGCTAAAGTTGAAGGATGTTTTAACCGGTGACCTGGCCCGTCAAAATCGCAGACTATTGCATACTAGAAACGTTTATCTAAACGTCATTCTGAAAAAAAAAAAAACTCAGGCTAAAGAAAATGCACAACTGACTTCATTGCAATGGCGTGCTTATTTACTACTACTTGTCGATTTTGCTGCATCGTGCGTATAAAATCTTAGATCGCGTAAACACGCCTCGCACGCTTCATTTTACGTGGGTTTTGTTTTCGCAGATTTTTTTCCCTATTAAGTCGGGCCTAACATAGCGCGACCGACACCATAACAATATTATAGTATAAATATATTTATAGTATAATTATAACCTAAAGTGTGTTATTTATAACATGATTATAATATAGCACAACCTTCACACAGAATAAAAATTATTAGAGTGACGTTTCACTTCATGAAGAGAGAGAGAGAGAAATAACTTTATTGTGTTCATTGGGTATTGAGGCGTGGTAGGTGTCCCTTAGTTCAGTGCACGGGCCGCGGACCGGCCCGAAAGCCCAAGCCCGGCCCGGCCCGAGGGCCGGGCTCGGGCCGGGTAGCACGCATTTTCTCGGACCGGGCCGGGCTCGGGCTTGAACCAAAATTTTGTCGGGCGGTGTCGGTCCGATCCGGTCCGATCCGGCCCGGGCAGTTCCTGAGGCCCGGCTATCCTGTGCCGCAAATTCTAAATTGTTGGCAAGAGAAAATTTTATTGCTGATATTTCAGGTAAAGTGAAAACAAAAAAAAGGAAGTGCTAGTTCACTACCGCGCCGTCAAAAGATATGATAAAAAGACGATTGCACTTAGAAAGCCTTCACATCAATAAAAGAAACGTCTGGGTCCTATCAGCTTAGTTGGAGAGAGCGGGCCAGAAAACGAGGGCACTCCAGCCACAGACTACAACATGATTGTATTTTCTCTCTCTTTTTCAAACTAAAACAAACAGAACAAACGTGACCTGGATTTCGAAGTGTGTGCAGAGTTTGAAGAACCAATTTTCTAAGCAGAGCCCACGATTTCTTCGCGCAAGAATTTTTTTAGAGCCATGACTAAAGGAAAGAAAGAACAGAAGCGCAGATAAAATCATGCTGCGAACGTAACTAGAGGGAAAGACTAAAATCAAATGGTGAAACGGGACGCATCGTCTGATTAAATTTCAGCAAGGAATGGAGGAACGAAAGGTGCAATATCTGTTGAAGAATTGCAATAATAAAAAAAAATCCACTTACTCGGAATCCTTGAAGGTATCCTCGGGTGTGCCGTGATTTCGAAGACTGACAAATGAAGTAGCAAACAAAGTTACACGACTACCGAAAATACAGCTTCCAAGTGAGGATAAGTTGTACAAAGTTCGGTCCAAGTTTAAAGGAAATTTAAATCTAAAGTAGTCGTATTCGCTCTGTGCTTACGCTTTTTAGGTTAACAGCAAACTTCTTCAAGTTCATGTTAATATCCTGTCGGACTAGGGAAGATATTAAACAACACTCTGGCGGGCTCGGGCAGGGCTCGGGTTCATATTTTGAAAGTTTGTCGAGCTCGGGCCGGGATCGGGTTCAGATTTTAAAAATTCGTCGGGCTCGGGTGGGGCTCGGGCTCAATTTTTATAAATTTCTCGGGCCCGGGCCGGGCCGGGGCCGTGTCTCTATTGCACCGGGTCGGGCCGGGCCTAGAAATTGCTGCCCGTGCACTGCTCTAGTGTCCCTAGTCCAGGGCTCCAGTCTCCAGGGCGCCGGTAGCTGCTCTGCCGATCGTTCGGCACTGCTCGTCGTAGTCTGCGCTAGACAGTGCCTCACTCCACTGCTCCTCTGTTAGAGGGTGTTTGTGAATTTTGTGGTACCCCGCTGCTGTATGGTAGAAAGTGGCTACTTGGTTGCACTTGGGGCATAGCTTCGGGTATTGGGTTGGATAGAGTTTGTGCAGACGGGAGAGCTAAGGGAAGGTGTTCGTTTGGATTGAGCGGAGTGCTGTTTCATCCTGTCTTTGCAACTTGAGATGAGGATGTGGGAATTTAATTTGGTTTACTTTGTAGTAGCTTAGAATTTCAGAATATGTGGGCATAACAGGAACAGGAAACTCTGCTTGGGGGCTGTCAGCTCAAGGAAGGGAGGCCCGAGCCCAGGCGTGAGCCTCTTGATTGCCCTCTAGAGTTTCATGGCCAGGGGCCCATATGATTTTGATTGGATTATATGATTTCTAGCCGATTGTTAATCTGTGGTCTGTTTTGCAGATGCGCACTCTCGCCCATTGCCTGCAGGCGTTTTGGGAGTCCGAAACAATGTGCCTTCGTGCATCCTGTTGATCTGAAATGAGAGCTAGAGCGATTGCCGCTTCTTCTGCTTCAAGAGATGTTGATGTCCGCACGCTAGCAGTTATGGTACGTTGCTGTATTGGGTTGTGCGCACAGATGGCGGCTATGCCACCGGAACTCGTAATGGCAACATCTGTGTACCACGTGTATACGGTGAATTCCCGTATATTTCGATATTACGGCATCTGTCCAACCTTCTGCAGTGGTGGAGTGTAGGGTTCATGTTTTTAGGTATGGGTGCTACTTTCAGAGCCCTGGATATGCAATCAGGAATCTCATGGGTGGTTGTGTGCATGGTGTCACGTATTCAGTAGCCCAGTCGCTTGAGGGTTTCCCTGTCCGTGTGGCTGGTTTTTAACCTTTCGAACTGGCCGATTCTATGTCCACCGAGTATTTCTTCAACTGTATTGCTGATTCTGAGTTCATCCAACGTCTGTGCCGATGTCCATTGGGGTAATCCTAGCGCGGTTTTGATCGCCTTTCTAAGTGCTGCGTTGAGTGTTTTGATGTTACTGGCTGTTAAACATACGAATGGGGCTGAGTATGCTATTGGTGAAGTTATGAGAGCGTGGAAAATTTTTAGAATGCCCCCTTCTTTCATCCTGTTCCTTCTGTTGGTTACTCGGTTAATCATTCGTAGTTGCCCTGCTGTAGCCTCAGCCCCAGCACTTTCAGTGTCTTAACAGTTGGGATAGGTTTCCCGTCTGCGTTGATTGTCATCGGAGTTGGTGGTACGTATTTTTTTCCCGGTGTTCTTTTTAGGATTTGGAGTAACTCTGATTTTTCCACCGAGCATTGTAGTCCGCACTGGGAGGCATGCCTCTGCACGGCCGCTGCTGCTGTTTGCAGGGCTTCTTTTCTCCGTTTGACCCCGTGGTTTTCCGTATGGTTATATCATCGGCGTATACATTGTTTGTCGGGTATTGGGGATTCTGTTTAGGGCTTCTGGAAGCTTTTGCAGCGCGTCGTTGAAGAGAATTGGACATATCACCAAGCCCTGTGGTGTGCCTTTATTCGGTGCTTTGTGTGTGTCTGTGCGTATTTCCCCAATTCCTATCTTGGCCATCCGGTCCTCTAAGGAAGAACGCACATAGTTAAATATTCGAACTCCGCAGTTAATGTCGTTAAGGTTGGATAAAACTGTTTGATCGGCGATATTGTCGAATGCGCCTTTTAAATAAACGGCCATGATGACAGTTTAATTTACACAAGAAGCTGCATCTAAAACTTGTTCCTTTCCCTTACAAAAATGCTTCTTTACATTCTGTAGACGTTCTGTTGACATATCCTACCAACTTTATTGCTATCCTACATACTCTTACGTTCTATTGACAGTTGTCTGTAAAAAGTCTATTGAATATATGTTGACACTCGTCTATTGACTGTTGTATATAGAAAGTCTACTGAATTTACGTTGACATTTGTCTGTTGACGGTGGTATATAGAAAGTCTATCTAATTTATGTTGACATTTGGTTATTGACGGGCTTCTATAGGATGACCCCTGAAAGTGTTTTGAGATGCTTTGTCGGAAGTTGAATTGAACGCAAACATCTGACTCTTTAGTCTTGGAGTCCTATTTGAATTAATTCATATTGTTTTTTTTTAAATACTCGGACAGGTTCACAATATTTCGGGACAGACTATTTACTTGACTTTATAACCAAATTAGGTTACCTTGTTTGAATCAGTTTTTAAACACACACACACACACACACACACACACACACACACACACACACACACACACACACACACACGTATCTTTTTTCTCCCTCTCTCTGTGCATGTATCTTCACACTTGTGCAATCCAAGAAAAAAAAAGTAGCAAAAGGGAGCAACTTTCACTCTTCGTCCCTCGATCCGCGCAATTTCTCCCTCGGAACAACCAGTTCCTACCTCAGCCGCTCGGGTTGGTCCTTCACGACTTGCTCGCTTTCACTTTACACGCTGAAAAACTTGGATAATCAGCGGTTCCGAACAAGCCCCAGCCAGCGGCATCAACCACTCGAAACCGCTCGTCACTGTGTTTTGATTTGTGCAAGCTAAGTGCTACATGGTTGCAAGGAACGAATTATTTGCGTAAATACTTCGCGACAGACTGCTGGACGCGTCTCTAATAACGGCGATGATCGAAAATCGCCCGCTATGCCAACCGAATCCGGCCGGCGCAGATGCTTTGGCCGCTCTCGACGAACCGCCACCGGCGCCCCTCCCTCTTTGCGTACCTCCGGGAGAAACGCGTCAATCACCGGAGGCAGCCAACACCCGGCGCCGGCCCTTTCTTGCAACCCATTCCAGTTTTCCGTTTTGTTTGGTTACAGCTTGCAACTATAAAGTAAACAAGAAGATTTGTGAAATCGTTTACGTCCCAGTGTTTCCCGGTATTGTATTTTGGAAATAATAACGCACATTTTTTTAAGCATGCAATGAGAGGAACGCCTCACCGCGGCATCGGCATCCCGCGGATGGCGGCTATACATAGTTTTCACGTGACGTGACACCATCGTCTGCAAGCAGCCGTCGCCATATTGGAGTACTGCAAGGCGGCGCACCATAGCGGTGCGAATGTCGTAGCGCCGTCTCTGCTGTCTCCCTGTGTTGATTTCGCCATTTACGAACTACTGTGCGTTGAATCATGGCAACGGCCAGGCGGAAGGAGTTCTGCCCGGCATATTTTGCTGGGCTGGTGGGTCCGACGCGTGCTCGCTATGAAGAAAAAGTCAACATGTGCGACGGGGTTGACCCGTACACGTTGTGCGCCGGGACTGACACGGCGGCGGACGTCGAGCTTCTGCCGGTTACGACGCATGCGGACATTGTTAACTATTTGGTGCTATCGACAAACTACGTGTCGCTTGCCGAAATGAAAGCCTACAAGGCTCTGGAAGCTCACAATTATTTCACGAGTGGCCGAGTGAGCGGCATGACGGCAATGCGGCTTCCCTCCAAGCGCGTCATCGTGTTGAGCGAGGTAAGGTTAAATTTTAAAATTATTTCACTCGGCGCCGCCGGGTATAACAGGGTTAACACGGTACCCACTTGTGTGAACCCATCCGTTCACTGTGCATAACGGCGCGGTGCGCTGCTCACTGCTGCAAATGCTCGACTCTGCCGAGCATTGTTCACGATGCAAAATATCCTTCCTTTGCTCATGTACCGAAACCAGGCATTTTGCGTCTCTGGTAAAATGTAGGCATTGAAAATAGAGCCGAGTGCGTTATAATTTCGCTGCTATTTTCATAGCGAAAACCACAGTCACTAGGGTCAGGAGACAGAATAAAAAAAAAGCTAGACACCTTGAAGGGAAAATTGTTTCACTGCTCAGACAATGGGCTAAAATTAAATAAACCAACGTGGATATGTTGGCTGTGTAAACATTTTAAGAAACACCGCAACTGTATGGTTGCATTTCATTATTCCTAAGCATGAATATGTGCATTTTTCAGGTTGGCCACTCCCAGCGGCTGCGAGAAGCTCCACTGAAAGCTTGGATTCTGGCTGACAGTGATGGAAGCATATGTTCAGCGCACTGTACCTGCATGGCCGGTGCAGGTGAAGCCTGCTCCCACGTCGGTGCAACACTTTTTGCAATGGAGACAGCAGTGCGTATCAGAGAGTCGCAGACATGTACGCAGAAGACAAATGTTTGGCTTCCTGCACATCGCTCTGGTACCGAGTACAAGAGACTGAGGGACATAGACTTTGCGTCTTCGAAGAAAAAGAAAAGCCGCATGGATGCCCTTCCTGAAATGCCGTTTGACGAACAAGTCCGCACAGGAGCACCAGCTTTGCCACCCCCTACGGCAGAAGAACTTGGCACGTTCTATTCGAGTATCGACGATGGAGGACTCCCACCAGCAATATTTATGGTGCTACCAGAATACAGTGACAGATTTGTGCCACCCAGAAGCAGTGAGCCTCCCAACCTTCGACAGTTGCTGTGCCACGAAGCTCAGTCTGAGAACCTGCCACAACTCGTCTCTCGTGCTCAAGGCACGATTCCCCAACTAGCCATCACCGACGAAATGGTGCGTCATGCTGAAGGGCTGACCCGGCAGCAGGCCAAGTGCCCGGCATGGTTCAAGTATCGTGCTGGACGGGTCACAGCTTCGATCATGAAGAGTGTTTGTAGCACGACTACAACTCAGCCCTCAGTCAGCCTTGTGAAGAAGATTTGTTATCCAGAACAGCACCGGTTCTCAACGGCAGCCACACAGTGGGGCATCGACCACGAAGAAGATGCCATTGCAGAATACGTAGCTGTAATGAAAACTTGCCACACCAACTTTGGTCACAACAAGACGGGGGTTTTTTTGAGCACGAAATACCCGCACCTAGCAGCCAGCCCTGATGGCACAGCAACATGCTCATGTTGTGGAAAGGGACTCATCGAAGTGAAGTGTCCCCATACAGCTGCTCATACCACAGCAGAGCAAGCAGCTGTAAATAATGCAGATTTCTGCCTTGAAGCAGTCAATGGGAAGCTGCAGTTGAAGCATGGCCACGCTTACTATTATCAAATTCAAACACAGTTGGCAGTGTGCGATTTCCCCTACTGTGATTTTGTGGTGTGGACCCCACTGTCGCTGCACATTGAGAGGGTACTGCAGGACAAGTCTTTTTTTGACACCATTAATGCGGCAGCATCCAATTTTTTTGTGAGAGTAATCTTGCCTGAGCTCCTATCGGGATATTTCACCAAGAGGAGCCTGGTATCATCAGCTAGTGCAGGCACATTCTGCTATTGTCAGGGGCCCGAACAAGGACGAATGCTCGCATGTGACGGCATAAACTGCAAATATGGCTGGTTCCATTACAGCTGCATTGGGATTAAGCGGGCACCCAAACAAAAGCAGTGGTTTTGTGATGACTGCTCCAGCTTGGACAGCAGTCAACAGTGATTCGCTGCAGCCAAAATTCCAGCTAATTACGGCTGAAGGGCCTTATCAAAACCAATAAAAGGCAACTACATTTCAATCACTGTGTCAATCATTTGTGACTTTTAACATAAACACCTTCACAGATAAAATAGAATTTGGCGAGCTATCCAAGCAGAAAGCTGAGGACAAATGCAGTAACAATGTCAGTGATTGAGGCAGCAGGAAAATAATTCAGGGAAGCTTTCACTCTAGAGAAAGGCTTGAATGGAGAAGCTGTTGTAGGTGAGTATTGCCGGACAGTTAAGTTTCAGTATTATTGCTTATGTGCATAGTTGCAGTGCTAGCTAGTAATCGTCATATGCATCGAAGAGGTCGTCGTCATCTTTGCGACAAATGTCGGCATGCATTTGTACGGGTTTGAAATTGTTTTACATGTTTCGTTGCAGTTTTTAACTGTAGTCAGTTAGTAGTCATCATCATATTAATCAATATTGGTGTGTTCCTCATGCAAGCATTACATGTGCGGTAGCTCTTGATGATAGCACTGCAGGGCTTTTTTTATCCTAAAGCCACTTCCGTCATCGCTTTGCACTCTGCAAGTAGTAATCATATTCACCGATGTCGTGTTTCTCATGCAAGCATTACACGCGTAGTAGCTCCTTATGACGGTACTGGAGGGCTTTCTTTTTTTTTTCTTTTTTTGTTGCTAAAGCCGGTGCGTGAGCCGGGAACTTGGCGGTTGCTATGAGGCACGTGCTCACAAGTGCTTGGCATTTTCTTGGTATTTTTGCCTCCAATGGCAAACTTGCGGCCAGTAACAGCAGCTCCGCCGTTAAAAAGGCTAAAAAGAAATTGTATAGGTAAGACCAAAATCCACGCAATAAAATAAAAGACAAGGCAATATTTTTAGCAATTTCGATGATACAGGGAATGCAGCAGAGGACTTCCACTCTGAATTGTACAGTTCATAGACAAGTCATTCAACCTTGAGTGAAATCAACGGCAAACAGCATTGGAGTTCCATGTGCCGCTATCAATGAAGGCAGGAAGGCCGTACTAGACATGCATCACAGAAAAAGGGATGGCGAAGACAGCATAACAGTCGAACTGATTAAAGATGGAGGGGACATCATACCTGGGAAACTCTCAGTACTCTATACACGTCTTAAGACCATAATGTACTAATAAGCTAGAAAAATAATCACATGAAATAGATACAAAGAATGAAGACGTAGATCACTTGAATTGTAGACCCACCAGCTTACTTTCAGTACTTTACAAGGACCATGAAGGTTATCTGAAGCAGAAAAAAAAGCCTGATTTTCCTTAACCTAAAAAAACAAGCTGGTTTCAGAAGAAGTGTACTCTACAATGAACTACTGCCATGTGATCAATGAGATGAGAAATCGGCTGAGTACAACACTCGTAATCAACCAGGCTGATCAACCATTATTTAGGACAGGAAAGTGTTCACACAGGTTCTTTCTGGTTCGGTGGAACCACAGATGGACGGGTGTTAACAAGATCAGTAGGACAGGGAAGTGTTTGCACAGGCTCTTTCTGGTTTGGCGGAACCACAGATGGACAGATGTTACTAAGAGAACAACAAACTGTCACTATTTTGTCTAGGGATGGCACTGGGTCGTCCTGCCGACATGCAACAAAATCGATCGGTTGTACAGCCTTCATAATAACATACTTGTTCCTCACAAGACCAATCACTCGTTCCACATGGATGCGGACACTAGCAAGCTTTCTGGTGTTGTGCACCTCCAAGGCCGTAAGTTGATTCCTTCCTTTCGTGAAGGCAGGTACATGCAGCTGTACACAGTAGAGGCCAAGAGTGTCCGCAATGTCAAACCCCCGGTCTGCCAACACAAGATCGCCCTGCGTCAACATGTCTAGTACACCGCAGTTCTCTGTGATGTGTTTGTCACTGCATCTTCCCCCCTACCCCTCAGAAATAAACGTTATGACACCCTGAGGGCTGATTCCAATTAAGTACTTGGCCGTGTTACTGCTCTTATATTGCGACCAGGTCTCACTACGTGGCTCCATGGAAGAGGGCCGCTCAATTTTTACCTCAAAACAGTCAATAATTACAGAAACCTTAGAACCAAACGAGTCTAGAAATGCTTGCGGCATGGTCTTCTGAATTGCATTCCTAGATGGCCAGGAAATCAGAGGTTTTAGCCTCCAGAAGGCAGCATTCAGCCACTTTTCGAAAATTCTGCTGACAGTTGATTCAGACACGCCGAACCTGTAGCCTAGGTCTTGCAGTGGGAAATTGCACCTCAATTTCATGAGGAACACCACAAACTCCTGAAATTTGCCGAGGCCGTTTTGCTGCGTATGTTTAACCACACTCAACCATTTGAAAAACTGCAAACAGCCTAGCAAAACTGGACAGTCCTGTGTAGAATGCAACTTTGGCAGGGTCGTCTCGCAGTGAATCCGCTGTCACTTCAAGTTTCTTTTTCGCTTCCTCAGCTTCCCGCAGCTCCAATGCAAGTCTGGTCCTGTCCTCTTCTAAAGTGCTGATGTACTCCATGGTGACAACAGTTTGCACAGCAGCTTCTGTAATAACCAAACAACAGTTAGGGACATGAACATACAGCTTAAAAGAAAGTGCAGCTGCTTTTACAAGAGATAAAGAGACTGTTAGTGAGAAAACATACCTTTAACTAAGTCGGTCTCGCTGGAACCTTCAGCACACATCTCCTGCTCGGCATTCTCATTCACTTCAGACATTTCTGGCGAAGGGGGGTCGTCCTCTGCCGGCTGGGTGCCCACACACTGCTGCGCCACTGCTTTGTTAGCCCGCCGATCCTTGGCACGCTCGTACCGACCCGTAGTCTTCATACCCGGTCCGGCACCGTTTGTGTACCCCAAGTGCTGACTCGGCACCCAGTCGGGGTTGGTGTCGTCCATTAGGCTCGCTGGCTTCCCTGCAAATTATGAAGCATTAGCGCATCTGCCGCAAGCGAGCCGCAGTCTTTCGGGTAACCTGGCGCGCCGCTGCGTTTAAAATTGCAGCTTTACCGTATGAACAGCGCGAAGTTGCAGAAGGCACTCGCGATTCGTATGTAGCCCCTGGTCACATTTTTCAAATTCGATTTAGTATGGCATTATCTACAGACTACAAAACAGTGCGCTTCGAGTTGGTTAAACTAAGTACGATAGTACAGGATCGAACGGACTCGAAAGTGGCCCGATGTTCGGGTTTAATGGCCGTAACACACCGACGGCTGCGTAAGCGCTGCCTAATTTTAAGTGCGAATGCACTTCTTAAGCGAGCCTGAATCGTCCGCCGCCGTCGTCCGCATAGCAACAGCTGCGGGTGCGCGCGCTCCTCGTCTTCCTCCTCGTCTTCCCTAGCAACGGGGGGAGATGGGCGCGCGCTACTCTCCTCCTCCTCTCTCCGCTCAGTGACTGCGGGTGTTGGGCGCCTCCTCTCCACTCCAAGATCACGATATCCACCGTAATCGCGCAATCAACAACCGTGCATTCGCACTTACACACTCTCCCCCTCGGGGAAGTGCGAGGGAATTTTTTTTTTTAGAGTTCGCTTAATCTTGTGAAGCTTACCTGAAATGAAATGGCGACCGCAGACACGGACGTAATCGAGGTTTTTCATGTCTTTACGGTTGATGCGAGCGAGCCAGAGACGCCGACGCTCCTCCGACAACGCTTTCGTGCGCCCGCATTGTCGAGTTATCACTTTCGGCAAGCAGTAGAGCCCGATTCCTGGCTCCATGTTCGTCTTCTGCGCGGCGGACTTGCTTCTCGCACTGCAGCCGATCATTGCGCACATCGGCATTGCGACGCCGTTCCGTTATTACCTTTCGAAGCGAGAAAATATCGGTACCGGCACACGCACACACACACACTGAAGGCCAGCGCCAAGGCAGTGGCGCAGCGGTTCAGTTCACCGTCATGGCGGCCACCTATCCCATACGCCCCGGTTGTGACGTCCGTGAAAACTATGTATATATACATGAAGGGCACTGCTGCAAAATGTGCGGTGCCGGTGTCGTGCTTCTTTACGTTTGTGCGTTTTCGGCTGTCGCACGTTCTGAGGTGGGGTTGTGTTGTTATGTTACATTTCAGAAAGTGAGCGTGCAAATATATGCCTCCGGAAAATGTGAACGCTTATCCCTTGAAGAACCCGGTTTGCCTAACCTGCTAAAAAAAAAAGAAGAGGAAACATCTTCTTTTTTTTTTCATTTTTGCTGCCACTACACCATTTTTTAGAGAGAAATAATGAGGACCTTCAATTAAGCTGTAATGACAGCACGGTACTGTCAAAAACGCTTCGGTTAGCAACAGTGATTGAGTATGAAGTCTACACAAAACTTTCTGTACAAAGCTTACACAAACGTTTCTGTTCAAACACGGTGGCCAATGGTTGACAAAAAGTTGGTAGGCTGTTGCTAGGAGGTCTATAGACAGTAAGTAGACAGTCTACTCAATGTTGGTAGCTTTCGTCGACTTTTGTCAACAAAAATTGAATTCAATGTTGGAAAAATTTTCATGAGGGCTTTATTTGGAGTAAAATGCCCTGGATTGACAACTTTGGCCTAAAGCCGTATGTTGTGGAAGGGAGGGAATGGAGGAGGAATGCCTTTAATGATGTGGAGAAGTCAGCCTGGTAGCGAGCTTGGCTTGCTACTCCACATGAATATGAGAGGTGCAAAAGTGAAAGGAAGCGATGACACAAAAACTCACGCAGGCACTACAAACACAAATAAGCAAACACGAACTTACCGATGCAGGTTCGCGCACACAGCACACGCACAGTGATATAGTTAAGGCAAACGGTCACAGGATTTTGTTCAGGCCAAAGTCACGGAGAAATGACACCAAGGCCCGTGTACTCCGTGTGGCCGCGGCAGTTGACTGCCATGGGCCAATGACGTCGCAAAGTTTCAGTGGTGCATCAGCACGCAGTCCCAAGGTCGTCTTCAAGGTTAGCCGCGGGGTGTCGTAACGGGGACACACACACAGTACATGTTCTATGTCCTCACGAACACTGCATACGTGACAGTGAGGGGAGGTAACTCGGCGCATCTTGTACAGGTAGTGGCCGGTAGAAGCGACGTTGAGGCGGATGCGGTGAACAACTGCTTCGGCGCGCTTTCCCAGGCCACACGGCATTCGGAAGCTGCAGGCGGGATCAATTCTCTACAACGACTGATAATTGTTTCATCCAACCGTCCACATTGAGAATTGTAGCTGCCGCGCCACGGAGTACGCAAGTGTCGCGGCGTCACGTCGAGAGAAAGGAATCGGGATGATGACCTGAGATTGGGTGTGGGCCACGCAAGCTGTTTCGTCGGCCATCACATTCCCATTCACCCCACAATGTCCAGGTAGCCACTGTAACACTACCTCGTGAAGCGAGCTGGCAGCCTGTGTATGCGAAGAGATTGTTAGTCTCTATGAAGTTCTGCGGTTTATCAAGGACTACATTTTCTATTACCTTACCTACACAGGAGGTTAACGATATTGTCCTCATGTTGCCTATTGACAATGTTTTGCCCGGTTTGGGGAGAAGTATCATGTCTGCGTGCTTCCATTCCGGTGGCAGGGTGCCTGCCTGAAAGCGGGTTACGCGAAACCTCCTGCCCACACCTAGCCTGCACCTTTCAGCGGTCTTGTTCAGCTCTTGCTCAATGCTTGCTGTGGTTTTTCTCTCACCGGCTGGGTGCGGATGATCGCTACCTCGCTGTCCGAACGTCCACAGGGCGGCCTTGACTCTGATTCACGTTGAAGTAATTAGGGCGATCCCGTAGAGGCCAGTTGCTGCACCTTGTGTTTTATTTCTGAGGAGGGGGCACTCTACACGGATGGCGTCCGCTCTGTCGTCTGGCGGGCCTGTTACCCCCCCCCCCCTTTCACCGTGTGCCCCTCTGTACCTTCCCGGAGTGCGCCCCTCTCTCCTCCTCCAAGCGCCTTCCTCCTTCGCTCACTTCCCTTTCTGAAATGAGGCCTCTGACCTATTCTTGAAGATTTCCCCAGAGCCCGTCAATGCTTTATATAGGGACTCTGATTTCACCAAGAAGGCACTTGCCCATGCGCGTAAAAGTACCTGCAGCTACTATCAAAAACAGTAGAGTGCGCTGCATGCGTGCCCGACGCTCTTCGTATTTTCCTACATGTTGTACACCGCTGGAGATTGTTCCTCGAATCTCGGCAGCGCATCAGCATGCGACTGTTTTTGCCATCCATGGCCAATCAGCCTTCGATTTCAGTGTTCACTTTTAGTATACTGTGTGGTCGAGTTGGATGGAAAGCCTGTTCATCAAGCATGAAACAAGTAGGTTGTATTTCGATCGCTAATTCATTTTATATGCCCGCCGCGGCAAGCTCCATTGCCCAATAATTCGATTCACGGCAGCCGTTTTTCAGGCGGAGGGGAGAAACAAACGGTCCTGTGGCGACATTTCGGGGCCCGTCGGAGGTCGCCAGGCGGTAAAAAAAAATCTGCAATGTCCACCACTCCGCTCCTCATAGCGCAGCTATTGCTCCTACGCGTAAATCCAGTTTATGTTGGCTCGTACGCTTCTTGCCATCTGCCTTCCTTTCGAAAGCATTACTGCCTGTGGCCGAGTCGTCAGCGCTCCTGTAAGCTAGGCGCGATGTCGAAGGCGTCCCTAGTACCCAGTACCTCGCGAATATTCGGTCGTCAGAAGTAGAGGTGAAACAAGCTGAAGGGTAAGCGGGATTCTTCATGCAGTGTTCAGTTTCGATAGCTCTACTATCACCTTCAAGGGCGTGATTTTCTCACATGTTTGGAAAACCCATATTAAATCAGGTTAAAAAATCAACGGAATTTCTACAATACAACCCACCGCCTTCAACACGCAATCAAGTCCAGCGTGTTCATATTCGGGAACACTACCACTGCGCTGTATAGAACTGTGGCTATCCACTCAGTTTTAAAAGACCTACACATCACAGCAGCTAGCAGACAACCTTGTTGGAAGCGGCGGCGTGAGCGTTTCAAACAGAAATGATATTGATAAGAAACGTTGCTTCCCATTGTCTTTCACTCGGCCAGAAATTATGAGAGTTACTCCAATTCGGTAACAAGTCAATTAACCCTTCCTCTCTGCCTTCCTTGCTTAAAACTGGAGACTGGGCGCTGTGCATTCGCGCACGGAGAGCCCCGCCAAATCAGTACGGAATCGAAGCCAATATTCCCGCATCAGGTTTCAAGCCCGCCAGCATGAAATAACCTCGTCAAGTGATCTGTACATGCATGCACACATTTACAGCCTGCATTATCCTGATACGTTGTTTCGTCGAGGCCAATGGGCACATTGTAAAACTGAGCAGTGGGAAGCTACCACAAAACGTGTTTCTCCTTACCTCGTAAAAAATTTGTGGAGTCGCCGATTCCCACTAGCCCAGCTCGGGTGGGGGCGCCTGAATTGGCTTCGTCGCTGCTTTCTCGGCACCGTTGGAGCCAGCAGCGCTTTTCTTCGATCGCCTAGAAGTCGCTTTCTTCGCTTTCTTGCCCTTGCAGCTACCGCGAGAACGGCTTTTGCTCACTGCCTTGCGCTTCCCACGTCCAGTTCCAGCTTTCTCTTCGGCAGCCTTGAACTTTCCCGCGCGCTTCTTCGGTGCCTTGGAGAGCGACCTGGATCGTGACTTGGCCTTTTTTCGTCCGGCGGTGGCCTTGGTCTTCACGCGCGAGCGGCTCCTCTTCCGGAAGCCGAGCGCGAACGCCCGGCAGCGGGCTTGCGTCTCTTCCGCGTGGCAGCATGGGTGGCTCCTCCTCCGGGGAATTTGAACCTCGACTTCCGGGCCTTCTTTCCAGGGCTCTTAGCGGTGGCGCGGGCTCTGTTTTTCCGAGTGACGGCCTTTTGGTTCCTAGCCCTTGAACGGGAGCTGGAGCGGGACTTGGCTCGGGCGGAGCGCTTAGGCCTGGCGCCACTGTTGGCTTTCTTCGTCGAGGCTTTATCGGCGGCCTCAGCTTTGCTCTTCCCAGCTGCGGTCTTGCGGGCGCGACGCCTGGACCGTGATCTGGACCGGGACCCGGAACGCGACGTTGCGAGGGCGGGACGCTTGGTCCCAGCCATGGCGGCGGGACCCCCGCCTTGCGTCACCCAGTTTTAGCCGCGGAGGCCGGGACCGCCCGGGTCAGCGCAACCGGTGGCATCGATGGCGCGCGCGCTGCAAGTGCACGAGGTGTGCTGTGGCGTGCGCCCGCTCCACGCAGCAGAGGGCAGGGATGTGTATGTATGCTTGTGTTTATTATCGCAAAGGTATCTAAGACCAAAGAGCGCCAAAACTATGTTACATGGTGCTTCAATAGTCAAATTTGATAATAAAATGTATGAGATGATTGTGATGTATCCAAAATATTGTATATATGGGTGTAGAGGGCCCGTAGATTAAAACATGAACATGTTCATATTGGCAGATCAAGGGGATTATGGATGTACACGTGACTGCAGCTCGATCCGAAGAGCCTCCTATGCGAGCGGGCTCCCCCGTGCGACCATAGGAAACATCACAGCCTTGCTCAATGCCCGTAGGCTCTGAAGTCACGCACTGTACGAGATAGCTTCAAAAACGTGATGTCTGCAAGCCATAATCTATCGTCGCCTTCAGACCGGTACCTTTTACAACCACGTCATCCTCCACCAGATCGCACCTACTATGTACCCCCGTCAATGCCAACACTGCGACACCGCACTCACCACATTCCACCTCGTATACTCCTGTCCCCACTCCTCTAACCCACCCCCCTTCCCCACCCCGGAGCAGTGGGAGACTGAGCCGACCAGCCCGGACCCGGCCCGCCAGAGGGTCTTGGTTTCTCGGGCCATTGAGTCGGCCCGGTCAAGAGGCATCATGGACTAGGGACGCTTCACCACCACCCTTTTCCCTTTCCATTTTGCTCCAATAAACGTTTACTGCTACTACTGCTACTACTACTACTACTACTACTACTGCAAGATAACTTAAAGGGGCCCTGAAAGGCGTTTTGAGCACACTAAATGAACTAGCGCAATCGCTAGATTGGGTCGTCAACGTCAGCTGTGCCAAGTATTACTCTTTTACGTGCAGCGGAAAGCTCACACTTTTGTTGCAAAGTTTGTCGCCCTTTTCTCACTCTTCCCTGCGTGTTTTTGGGCGCCGCCATCTTCACATGTCTACGTCGTCGATTCCCAGGTGTTTGTCATGAGGTAGACATCCTGCTATTGCGCGGCTTTTTGACGCACTTCCGGCAAATAGATGGGTCGCCTGCTCAGCGTCGGCTCACCGGCTGATCTGCCAGCGGAGTGCCGGAGTGCTTGGACATTTTACGACAAACGAAACAAGTGTAAACAAACGCTTAACCGTTTATATTGAATGACGGCCATAACACGACATCGATATTATCTTACGTGAGTGCGTACCATAAAGAAAGCGTCGAAGCCCCGTGGCACTCCTTTCGTGCAATCGCAGAGAACGCCCTGAGCCGAATGCCCGGGTTTGACGAATACATTTTATTCAACTTCAAAACAATCCAGAGATGCGTTTCGAACCAACACAACGTCACAACATGCGTTGCAAGTCTGAACCGCGATTGACAGACGATCGGTTGCTTCCTTCTGCCCGTTGTAAATTCGGCACTCACCTCGCGCCCGGTTTGCGGGGAAGAACAGCAAGTCACTTAACTCTGGTGCGAAAGCCGAGAAGGCTTTTAGCCAGACACACTGCACATACCCCAAGCGAGGTTGAGTCGTACGTCGCTCGAGAAAGATAATCCAGACCATAGGAAGCGCTATCCACCCGCAGAAGTACAACATCGCATTTCATCGCGAAAAGAAAACACACACACACACACACACACACACACACACACACACACACACACACACACACACACACACACACACACACACACACACGCACACGCACACGCACACGCACACGCACACGCACACGCACACGCACACGCACACGCACACGCACGCACGCACGCACGCACGCACGCACGCACGCACGCACGCACGCACGCACGCACGCACGCACGCACGCACGCACACACGCGCACACGCGCACACACACACACACACACACACACACACACACACACACACACACACACACACACACACACACACACACACACACACACACACACACACACACACACACACACACACACACACACACACACACACACACACACACACACACACACACACACACACACACACACACACACACACACACACACACACACACACACACACACACACACACACACACACACACACACACACACACACACACACACACACACACACACACACACACACACACACACACACACACACACACACACACACACACACACACACACACACACACACACACACACACACACACACACACACACACACACACACACACACACACACACACACACACACACACACACACACACACACACACACACACACACACACACACACACACACACACACACACACACACACACACACACACACACACACACACACACACACACACACACACACACACACACACACACACACACACACACACACACACACACACACACACACACACACACACACACACACACACACACACACACACACACACACACACACACACACACACACACACACACACACACACACACACACACACACACACACACACACACACACACACACACACACACACACACACACACACACACACACACACACACACACACACACACACACACACACACACACACACACACACACACACACACACACACACACACACACACACACACACACACACACACACACACACACACACACACACACACACACACACACACACACACACACACACACACACACACACACACACACACACACACACACACACACACACACACACACACACACACACACACACACACACACACACACACACACACACACACACACACACACACACACACACACACACACACACACACACACACACACACACACACACACACACACACACACACACACACACACACACACACACACACACACACACACACACACACACACACACACACACACACACACACACACACACACACACACACACACACACACACACACACACACACACACACACACACACACACACACACACACACACACACACACACACACACACACACACACACACACACACACACACACACACACACACACACACACACACACACACACACACACACACACACACACACACACACACACACACACACACACACACACACACACACACACACACACACACACACACACACACACACACACACACACACACACACACACACACACACACACACACACACACACACACACACACACACACACACACACAC
Source organism: Haemaphysalis longicornis (assembly GCF_048455015.1). NCBI lineage: Eukaryota > Metazoa > Arthropoda > Arachnida > Ixodida > Ixodidae > Haemaphysalis > Haemaphysalis longicornis. The sequence continues at coordinate 241,356,162 of NW_027526203.1, read as the reverse complement.
ACACACACACACACACACACACACACACACACACACACACACACACACACACACACACACACACACACACACACACACACACACACACACACACACACACACACACACACACACACACACACACACACACACACACACACACACACACACACACACACACACACACACACACACACACACACACACACACACACACACACAGCTTCGATCGCTGCCTTGGCTTAGCTGCAAGCTTCGTTCGGGCAGTCAGCGATGTTACGACGATACAGAGCTGCGTGAGGGCGACGTGTTAACCACTTGACGTATTTCAAAACACAGGGGCAACGAACTTGGTACATCGGAAGCAAAAAATCATTCCTCCATTTTGCGCTACTTGCCGCCATATTGCGGCCTCACGTACGCACGCTATTTTGCAGCTAATAGAGAGTTTAAGTTCAGCGTTTGTTGCCTTTGCATACGCTAGACGCTAAATTTTTGCGTCCCGCTACGTAAACACCGCAAGGGGAGTTTTAGTAGAGCGTCTCATCAGTTTTGCGTAGCGACACGCTAATGCATACGGCGCCATCTGTCGAATGTTTCGCGAAATGACTCGCCGGCTGATCTTCTAGCGGAGTGCCGGAGTGCTTGGACATTTTACGACTATCCAAACAAGTTCAAACAAACGCTTTCCCGTCAGTGTTGAATGCAACACATGGGTGCAGCTTGCCAGAAGACTCAGAACACGGGTGCTCGCTGCTCGAGTGCGGCGCTGGTTTGCTCTGCGCCATCCCGTTCATCGCCACTCATAAAGCGATCCGATCCGGTGCGTTTTGTTCACGGGTTCTGTGTAGGTTTAAAATGCCTTTTTTCACATGCCCCCGGTAGGAATTACCACCGCCACAAAATAATACCCCGGCACGAGCGAGGCCATATCTGAGACGGCTTTTTGGATAAACAGTGCGCGGTGCATCAAAGCGAACGAGCGCACGATTCTCCCCGTGCGGCTGCGAGTTCGCCGCCGATAAAAAGTCACGTGCCGCCGATAGCAACTGCAGCAACGTACACTGCGAAAGGGCAAGGCCAGGCCGCACACATGTGGCCACGTCTTTCGTTCGCTTTTCCAGCCTTGAGCGGAGTGCGGGATCCATGTCCGTGGTGTCAACAAAGATGAAAAGGCCGAAAGAGCTTGCCCGTAGCAGACGGCAGTCTGAGGAGCGCAATAGCGGAAGTACGTCACCACTGAGGAGCGCAGCATCATGGGAGGGAAGGCTTTCGCGCCGACAACAGCGAAGAAAAAGTTGAAAGGAGGGGGGAAATATGGCGCAACGATAACGCGCGGTTTTTGATTTAGGATTTCTCAGCTAATACTCATCGCTTTAACAAAATTCTTGCAGGGGTAGATTGCTAATACATTGCTTTATTTGGTTACATGTACATCCATGCATCGGCGGAAAGTATTTCAGGACCCCCTAAATACATTTGTTAAAATACATTTGTTCGTGAACATAGGTTCAACTCCTAAAGACAGTGAGGGATGTAGCGGAATATCCCATCTGGCGGCCAACTTTTGCGCCCGAGCGGACAGAATTCTGGCCAAAAAGCTAACTGAGCCCTGCCGACTTTAATATGCTGCAAAAGAAAAAAAAATGTCGTGGTATTGTCAAGTGCCATTATAAAAAGTCAATGATTATTTTTTTTCTGCTCATATTATTTTCGATAGCACTGAGTTGCGGTTCACCCACCATCATTACTCAAATTAAATTGTATTCTCTTCTTCTCTAGGTCTTTTTTCTAATAAACGTTTTTCTTTCCGAATAAAAGCTAGTTTACAGTATGCATGCGGCTCCTGGGAAACCCGTGAAAACTAGCGAAGGGACCCTTGCGCAGTTGGCTAGTTTTGAAATAAAGATTTCTCTCTTTCTCCCTCTCGTGAATGACCTCAAGGTGCCGAATGAGAAAACAGAGAATAACTGAAAATGAATTCGAACTGCACTTCGAGGAGGACCCCAAATATTCTACTTCCAAAACGAAAGATTTTCCGGACGACTGATATTTCCCAGCGCAAGAGCGTCGTGACCAGAGAAAAAATGTGAGTGATGACTTTGGCTTACCCTGCGAACGTCTGATCTACGATGCCCCGAGAACCCTGGCAGCCATGTCGGAAGCGAGCGTGAGAGGCTGACGTGGTAATCGCCCTCTAAAGCACGATAAACTAGGAGTGGCATGCTAAAGTTCTATGACTGCGATGGTGACACGCGCGATAGTATTCTACGCGCGCAGCTTCGACTCTTGTAGAAGACAGAAGCTGTTGCGCCTAGCCTGGGTGATGTAATCGCAGTGCCACATTGTGTTACCAGATGTACTGTGCCACCATCGGTGGGTTCCCAAACCATCGCTAATAGGTATGGTCCACTGCGGGAAGAAAATGCCCTAGAGAAGATCAACAAAATAATGCTACCGTGTAGCACCACTGACTCAATTCATATTACCCTACTTGTAACAGGCCTTTTTAAGATGTTTATGAAGATTTGTCTTTTTATTATTTACTCTACAAGTCCCTTTATTTCTGTTATCTATAAGCGTTTTAGTTAAGGTTCAAGTATCGGGGCGTATTTCGCCGTGGCATGTGACACTGGTGAGCTATGAAATACACGTGCCAAACCTTACCCGATGGGGTGTTGTCGATTTCATGGGCTCGTTTGTTGTTACGTGCGGCAGTGATGTGGGCGGCGTGGACATGACGTAACCGCGCAGTCTGAGACAGACGGGCGATCTCAGTGTGCGAGAGGGCTTCACTGCACAAGTTTTCGTTTCAGGGCCCCACGCATCTAACGCTTATCTAGCGAAACAACACTTAACGATGTGGTACCGCCCTTTTCCAGCTCTCCTTGCAATGCGAGCAACTTTGTCATCTAGCGCCCAAGTAGATCGAACGACAATGAAAGTATCGGAAGTTGTGCGGGGGGTGGGGAACTTTATTTGGTCCTGCAAATAGTGATAAATGAACCACTAAGCGGGCCGCTCCCACGTCGGGACCGAAAGGCCAAGCCTCACAGCCACGTCGTGAGCTTGCTGGACAGCCCAGAATTGATCGTCCAGGTTCGGACTGCGAAGTGCAGCCTCCCACCTGGACGCGTCCTTGATAGCCGGATCTTCAATTCGCTCGCAAGACCAGAGCATGTGTTCCAGTGTGGCTAAATCACCACAGTCCATGCAATAAGGCTCCGTATACGTCTCAGGATAAAACATGTGGAGCCTCCGCGGGCAAGGATAAGTGCCAGTCTGCAGTAAGCGTAATGTAAGTGCCTGAGCCCGGTTTAGTTTAGGATGCGGCAAACCGTAAATCCTGCGGTTAAGAAGATAGTACTTAGTTACCTCATTGTATGTGGAAGGAGGGTCTCTGTTCTCAGGGAGTGCTGTCACGCCGTGGCGCGGGGCAGAGCGGAGGGTAAGGTCTCGCGCTGCCGCATGAGCAGACTCGTTGAGATTCAGAGGGGCTCCTTCAATCACCCCAAGGTGAGCAGGAAACCAACATAAGTAGTGCTGAGAGATCTCACAGGTCTTCATAATTCTGAAAGCAACCTTAGCCACCGAGCCCTTCTCGAAAGCCCTAACGGCTGACTTTGAGTCACTATACACAAAAGGCCTGCTCCTGTCAACCAGGGCGAGCGCAATAGCCGCCTGCTCGGCGTCCTCCGGTCTATCAGTCCGAACAGAAGCAGCGTTGACGACCGCGCCCTCATTATCCACGACAACTACGGTAAACGCCTTCCTCTCTTCGTTAAAAGAAGCGTCGACGAAGCTAACCCTCTGATTCTCATTGCGAATGAGTCTCAGCAGGCAAGCCCCCCTGACCTTTCTTCTAACGACATTTCGCTCCGGATGCATGTTCCTAGGAATAGGCATCACTTGATACCGCTGACGGGCCTTCAAGGGTATACCGACGTGAAGCAGCGAAATCCTCTCCTGAGGAACACCTAACTCTCTCAGAATCTGCCGACCCGCGCTAGTCGTAGAGAGACGCACCATCTGCGCCCTCTCCTGAGCCTCAGCTATCTCATCCAAGGTATTATGTATACCCAGCTGGAGAAGCCGCTCGTTGCTGGTGCACATCGGCACTCCCAACACCTTCTTGGTGATCTTCCTTATCTGCGTGTCAAGCTTCTCCTTCTCTGAAGGCTTCCACTTGTGCGTAGCCGCCACATAAGTAAAGTGACACAACACAAAGGCGTGCATAAGCCGGATTAGACTGTCCTCCTTCAACCCATTCTGCTTGTTGGCCACCCTCTTCACTAAGCGAACCACATTCTCTGTCTTGGCAATAAGTTTCGCGATCGTCAGCGTGTTGGCGCCATTAGACTCAATCAGCATTCCCAAAACCCTGATGTTATCCACCCTAGGTATCATATCCCCATTCCTCGTGCGAAGTTGAATGCTAATCTTGTCCACGGGAATCCAGCCCCTGGGCTTGGGTCCCCTTCTAGTGGGACTGTAAACCAACAGCGCCGACTTGCCGGGAGAGCACCTTAACCCCGTTGGGACCAAATAAGTCTCAATTGCATCTACCGCCTCCTGCAGAACACTCTCGATATATCCCTCACTACCCCCAGGACACCATATGGTTATATCATCAGCATACATGGTATGTTTAATACCATCAATTTCCAAGAGCTTCCTGGCCAATCCGACCATGGCCAGATTGAACAATGTGGGCGAGATGACGGCCCCCTGAGGAGTGCCCCTGTCCCCAAGATCCAGTGTCCGAGACTCCATCTCCGCAACCCTCAGGGTAGCCTTCCTACCTGACAGGAAGGACCTCACATAGTCGTGAAATCGCGCCCCCAAGCCTAGATCCGAAATAGACTTCAGAATATATGAGTGTCGAACGTTGTCAAAAGCCTTCTCTAGATCCAGCCCTAGGATGGCCTTAACGCCCCCACTACCCCCGTCAATGATCTGATGTTTGATAAGCTTCATTGCGTCTTGAGTCGACAGCCCGGCCCGAAAACCAATCATGGTGTGGGGGTACACTTCGTTCTCCTCAAGGTACCTCGTAAGCCGATTGAGCACCGCATGTTCCGCCACCTTGCCCACACATGAAGTGAGCGAAATGGGCCTTAAGTTATCAATGCTCGGGGCTTTGCCAGGCTTAGGAATCAGCACCGTGAGAGCTGTCTTCCACTGCTGCGGAACCTCCCCATCTCTCCACATAGCGTTAACCTCCCCGGTAAGGTACTCGATCGATCTATAGTCCAGGTTCTTCAAAAGCTTGTTCGAAATCCGGTCCGGTCCGGGAGCGGAGTTCCTGTTAAGGTTATGCAAAACCGTACGTATCTCTTCCACAGAAAAGTCTTCATCTAAAGAAAAGTTGTCGTCCCCCGTGTACGTCTGCTCCACCAGAAGTTCATCCGGGGCTGCAACAGGGAGGTATTTGTTGGCCAGCTGCTCGACCAGCTCTTCCTTCGAGGCAGACTTCACTGCATCGTGTATAGCTCTAGCAAGGACGTGCCCCTGACTAGCTCTCGTATTGGAATCGTTGAGCAAATGCTTAAGCAAGCCCCACGACTTCCCGATGCGCACCTGCACATCCACCGAGTTACATATCTCATCCCACTGTTGCCTAGACAAAAGCTGGCAGTGCTCCTCAATCAGCTTATTCAGCTCTGAAACCTTTTTACGCAGCCTGCGATTAAGCCGCTGCCCCTTCCATCTAGCCAGCACAGACTGCTTGGCTTCAATCAGGTGGGCCAGCCTGCTATCAACACTGTCCACCTCCAGATCCGTAGTGATCCTCTCCGTAGCTTCCTTTACATCCTCCTTCACCTGGGCGACCCAATCCTCCAGAGACGGCCGGTTCAGGCCTACGATATTCTCCTCCCTTTCTCCTCTCTCCTCCCGGATCACCCGAAACTTATCCCAGTCTATAGAGGTCAACTCCCTCGGGCGCCTACCCTCAACCTCAAAAGCGACTTGGTTAATGTAATGATCACTACCGAGGTTCTCGACAAGATTGCACCAACTAGGCCTGGTAGCGTTCTTTACAAAGCAGAGGTCAGGGGTGGTGTCCCTACACGAAGACGTCCCTATGCGCGTCGGAAAGGCAGGGTCAGTGACCAGTGTAAGGTCGAACTCTGCAGCGTTCTGCCAGAGGTCCCTGCCCTTGGCCGTGTCATGCTTGTACCCCCACACGTGATACGGAGCATTAAAATCCCCCGCCACGATCAGCGGGTGGTTCCCGGCAAGCTTAGAGGCCTTCTGAAGAAGCAGCTTGAACCTCTGCGCCCTATCTCTCGGGGCACTGTACACGTTCAGAATAAACACGCTTCCCTTGGTCACCTGGTTCGGAATCACCTCAATCATGACATATTCCAGGGAACTGAACGGTATCTTAAGGTCATGCACCACCTGCGTCAGTTTGTTATCCAGCATAATGCAAGTCCCCCTAGTTTTACATCCGCCGAAGACGGCTCGGTAGCCCGTCAGAGAAACTTCTTCCGTCATTGTCTCCTGCAATAGTATAGCCTGCGGCCTACCCTCACACGTGCGAATATATTGCTGTAGAGGCGCCCTTTTACGAGCATACCCTCTACAGTTCCATTGCCATACACGAAAAGTCTCATTTCGCCGCGCCATGTTGAAGTTGTTGCTGCGAGCCACCTTGCTGAGCCTCAGACTTCCCTGTCGGGGCACCTGGAGACTGAGATCTCGATCTCGGGGCGTGAGAGGCACTCAGATTGCACCTGTTCTCCAACGCCTCGATTCTACATCGCATCTCCGAGAAACTTCCATCGATCGAGGCGAGCGACTCCGTGAGATGCTTATTCAGCTGCGCCAGACCATCGTTGACCTGTTTAATACTATCAATAACACCCGACATCATCTCCTTAACCTCAGACCTCAACTTCCTCGGCACGGGCTCCGCTTCATGGGTCAATGCCTTCCTTTTTGAGGGGCGCGACCCACCAGCCTCACCTACGTCAGCAACATCCATGCTCTCTACAGGCTCAAGCACTGCACTATCGGCCGATGCAGGGACTGCCGCACCCTTAAGAGCCGATATTTCTGCCCTAAGCATCCTCACCATTTCTCTCAACTCTGCGTTTTCTTGCTCTAACCTCTTGAATCTCTCCTCATTCTTACCATGCTCTGGCCTTACCACACTAGGCATCTCCATTCGGGAACTTGCCCGCTCCACCCAGGCAGTATCACTGGCCACTCCACCGTGGCCCTTGCCTTGTAGACCATGCAACACACCACTCTTGCGCACACCCAGCCCCTTAGTCCCCTTGGGGCCACGCACAGTCCCAGTTCCCAACTGTCTGTCCAGTCCGAAGCGCACTTTGGACGCCGATCTGCTCCCAGTCCGGCCGCCGGAGCGGCTGCGAGATGCTCTTCCTGGTCCCCTTGATCTTGATCTGGAACGTCGACGCCCACGCTCCTGTCCTTGCCCAGCCCCCGGTGTCTTCCCCAGCGACGGAAACTGGTTTTCGTCGTACCTGAAGCCTCCCTTCTCTTCTTCCTCAACCTTGGTATCTGCCATAGCCCGCTCAAAACGACGGCGCCTGACCACATATGGGGTACGGAACCGCTGCTTGCACTCCTTGCCTGCCGTGATGTGCTCACCTACACACAGTTCACACTTGGGCATACATCCATGGGGTTCCCCGGGATTGGGTGATCCGCAGCCCCTGCAGACCGCTTCTTCCGGTGAGGGGCAGACGTCAGCGCGATGTCCCAACTTTCCACACGCATAACAAACATCTATCTGCTTGCGGTAAAGCGTGCACCTAACCAGTGCGTTACCATACCGGACATAATTGGGCACCTTGTACCCGTCGAAGGCGATGATGACCGTGCCCGACTCCTTGATTCGCTTGGCAGCCAGGGCGAGGGGATTATGCGGGTTAACAATCTTGCGATGGAGCGCTGCAGGGCTCTCGCTGAGAGGAACGTTTCTTATTATCCCCTTGCACGTTTCATGTGGCGCCGCACGATATGCCGCAGCTTCATGCATGTGCCCAGCAATGCACAGATCCTTGATCCTCACGTACTTCGTAGCATTTTCTTCCTCCGGCGTGCTAACCACCACAATATTCTGTTGAAAATTCGGGCAGATCGTGTCCGCTTCTCGCTTCACATCGTCTATGCATGCAGCAGCCGTGATTGCATCAGCCACCACGGCCGCACCAATTTTGGCAATATTCAGGCCTCCCCTGATCCTGACGATAATCTTAATATCATTTTTCGGCAGCGGAGGCATTTTCGCGCGCCGGATGATACCCTTCTTCACACTAGCTGGCGTGTTTGTACTCACTCGGCCGTTCGTGGGTCCCAGCCCGACGTTAGTGCTACCAGCGTTGCCGCCAAATGGTAGCCTTGCCTTGGTCGTAGAATTCCTCTCGCTCTGAATTTTCCAGCCAGTATCCTCCGAAACTTCTTCCGGAGCAATGTCTTCACCCTCCACAGCATATTCCACCATGACAATAGCCTCAGACGGCCGGAAGGCCGGCGCGGCCCACGAACACGGCGATCAGGGCTAACACCTCCGCCGGCGTGGTCGAGACAAAAAAGGCCGTAAAGTCACGTACAGTTCACTCACGGAAAAATGTCCGCTATCCCGGTGTAGCTGGTAACTTCCCGGATTCGTTGAGCACAAAATTAGGCACCAACGAGAAAAATACCCGGTCAAAACTGCTCATAAAGGCGGCAGCCGACACGAACACGTCCTGCCACTCCGTCGCCCCCTGGCGGCCTCCAAAATTAAGGGAAGCATGCAGCATAATCAAGTTGTGCGGTGTTGCTAGCTAACTATGCAGTCTCCCGCTCATGCCTGGAACTTTGCACCAAGAAGCAGTTTGCCGACTGGGAGTACATCTTAACTTTTCCTCAAGCTTCTAGTGTCAATAGTAAAGTGAAGCTTTCCTTGGCTCATCTCTTGGTATTCAGGGGGCTGATACTTCTGCAGGCACTCTTGCCGCGGATCCGCCGCAGGGTTTTGTTTATTTGTTTGTTTATTTTTTAACAGCGGAGTGGTTTAGGCGGAGCAATATTTGCCCGTCGCACCAAAAACCTTGAAGTGTGAGGGAAAGTGGCGAGGAGGCAGGGAGCCCACGAGCAGGTGTTGGGAGTTCGCGCCTCAAGAAAGAAAAGGCGTTGGGAGGTCCCGGGAACCGGTCCCGAGACCTCCCTAATAATACCGAATGAAGTAGTTCTCAGCTAGATTTCTGGCACATGCCGAAAAAGTTACATGCGCTGTGCTTGGTTGCTCGCGTAGTGTAAAGCGTGTCCCAAATGAAAACGAGCAATGCATAGGCGTTGCTCTTCTTTTTGCTACGCACTAACTTGTAAATCCCAACCCATAGTCTTTAGCACAGCCTCATTTTGCCTTCGTGCATGCAGCCCACGTCAAGCTGGTCTCTAGAGCGACTGTTGTGCTTGCTGTCCAGTGGCTGCGTTTTGCACCGTCGGTTGGAGACGAAAAATTTGACCAGTGAGCGGAGCGGTAAATTCCTGTGTGGAGCTAGTTTGCAATAGCACTCTATTCAAAAGTGCGTAAAGTTGTTCATTCTTTTCTTCCTGTATTCTTTGACCATTCGTGAAACAAGAAACCGAACTACAAAAAAGAATACGAGGGGCGGTGTTAATCATTTTCAACCCTTTGTCGATTACTGCTGTAGCTAACAGTTTTAGCTGTTGCTATTGGTGCAGTTTCAATCTTGGAACTCCGGCGGCCTGTATTGGCAAACTTTATTGACAGTTTAGTGCCCTTTTTATGGGGAAAAGCCATTCTGAATAGTATACTCACTTGTATTGTCACGTTGGCGCGATAGTTGCAAATAAAAAATTTACACCGCCTATGCAAAATATCAAAAGAAGTCTGGAGCATGCTGAAAAATGTAAGACATGCTGATCATGCACTCAATGGGTAATTTCTGCATTTAGTGAGTCGCCTGTTTGCGGCCTTATTCAATTGAAAAATATGTCTGCCTGACATGTTTGTCGCCTGGGCGCTGCTCGATCTTGCAGTCAAGCGCTGCAGAAGTAGGCATGCTTCATTTTCCCATGACAGATTAAGACTGCACAAAAGACGAGGGTGACGCGACAGTGCTCGGACAGCGCTCGTCCTGTCACCCTCGCCTTTTGCGCAGTCTTTGTGTGTCATGAATAAACTAGCCAGCAACCGTCCTATTAGGTCCTTAATCTTCCCTCTTTAAATTTCAAATGTGCTGTATTACAGAGACATAGACGTGTCAGCCTGTTTACATCAAGTAAGGAGGAGGTGCTCAAGGAGCGAAGTGAAACGTGGTTCGGGAGGAGGCAGATCGTGGAACTGGAGGACTTGAGTTGGTGAGCTGACGAGGGCAAGAGATGGGCCTGCAGGTCCTGTGCAGCAGTGAATCCAGACATGCGAGTCTGGGCTCACAGATGACCAGGGCTTGGTTCTACACCTGGCCGTGGTTTGTGGCCCCGGCCCAGGACGGGACTATCACCGCACCCGCACGCAGGGCGTGGTGCTGCCTTCACCGAGCAGTACTTGTGATCGGCGGCCAATGCTCTGGGGCAACCTGGACCGACGATGACCCGTGACACACATCGCTGAACGACGTCCCTTAAGTCGGTGAGAACATTTACATTTTTCCCTTTCCTTGACCTGGAATTCGAGGACTTCAACTTTGAACCTTGTGTTCTTGTTTTGTGTGGAGTTTTCCTTTCACCATTCACCATTGTGACATTGTAAATAGAACTCATTGGCTTCCCTTTCTCCCGAGTTCCGTGTTCACGTCTCACTCTCCTGCAACGCCAAACCGATCTTCACATCAACGATTAATTTTTCACGAAGGGTTAGAGAGTGCCAAACACCCAACACTGGGATGCTTGTTGTGAATAAGCGAGCTGTAAAGCATGTCACGACAGCAGGTAAAACCTGTTTTGGCAACGCTGCAGATTTTCACCAAAATGGCTGTCTGCACTGCAGGGAGGCGCAGGGATGCCCCTGCCATCTTGTGCTAGGTTTCATAGGATGTAAAATTTTCTTGTGCTTAGTTTAGACTGGCCCTTTAGACGTCGACTTGCTTGTGCCGCTTGACTTCTGTGTGGAACTGTCATTTGTTGGAACTGTACCTGCCCTTACTTTTTACCTTCCCCTTTGGCTCAATGAGATATGGCTGCTCTTACTCCTCGTGTGGTGTGGATGTCCATGCTCATGGTGTGCTCCGGATTTTTACAGGTTTGTATTAAACTTGTCATTATCTCACTTCCTTCAGGTCAGTTCGTAACTGCCATTTCCTGTCCTCTAGAGACCGTAAAAATAATTTTGATTTAAAATTATTTCCAAGTAGGGGTTGGCCACTAGAATTGCACGAAGGCATATTTGCGTGGTGTAATGCTGTGAGAGATTTTAAACGTTAAACCTTGGTGCCACTCCTTTTTTATTCGCAGAGAGGTTGTATGAATACCGTGCTTTACATTTACGCGATGGCGATGACGATTGTGGGTGTACCCTTTGCAGCGGGTCGCCGCGTCTCACACGGCGGAGCCAAAAAAGAAAAAAGCACGAAAACGCAGTTTCCACATTATGTCCGGCGCAGAGCACCGTGAGACCACCAGTGTTCCAGGCGCCTCTTTGTCACTTCAGCTACCTCCCCACGCTGTCTCGGTTGCCTCTTCGGCGAAGCCAAGCGCGACATGTACGGCTGTGGTGCGGGCAGCGGGGAGGATGTCTGGGCAGTTGGCAACCACGTGCACAATAGTCTCGTCGGCGCTTCCACAGAGGGCGCAAGTCGTCGACAAGCCCACCGTGAAGCGCGCCCGCCACACTCGAGTGTGCAACACCCGCCCCTCGGCTCCGCAAGCAGGCCGCTGCCCCTGGAGTTGTCGAACAGTGTCTCCCGGCGAATGTCCTCCTTGTGGGTGCAGTACACCTCCAGAGACGGCTCCGCTGTCGCCAGACCCCACCACTCTGCCTTCTCGGACCGCTGCACTTGGGCCCGGACCACCTCCCTCGACCGGTTCACAGTGACGAGTGTCGCCGCTGGCAGTCCGAAGTGGTCCCGAAGTGCTCTGGTCCTCTTCGTCCACCTCGTTCGCTGGCTGGCGTAGATGGTGTGCAGGAGTATCTGACGGGCCACATTTGTGACAGGCAAGCGAAGCAACCTGTTCTCGAAGCTCGCCTTCGCCACTGCTTCTCTCGCTGCAATAGTGGACCACCCCATGTCCCCCTGCACCGCCTCCGTCGTACACTGCCCATGGGTGCCCAGTGCCAGTCGCCCCACCCATCGCTGGCACCGTTCCAGGAACTCGCGGGTGCCCGAGGACAGACAGAGCACGGCGTTCCCGTATGTGATGCCCGGCACGGCGACCAACTTCCATAGTGCCCTGGTCACCCCGTACCTGTTGAACGACCACAGGGACTGGCGGACCAGCATGCCCTTACTGCGGGATGCCCTTGCCTTGAGCTCACTCTCATGCTGGGCGAGGTAGCAGGTGGTCCCAGTGGTCAGCCTCACGCCCAGGTATTTCGCCGTTGGGACCAAATGAATTGTGGCTCCCTGCAGGCGCCAGGTGGGGGCTGTCTGCTGTTCCCCCACACCCCAAGCCATCACGACACACTTGGCTGGGTTAAAAACAAGGTGGCGCTCGGTCATGCCCATGGCACAGGTGTCCAGCAGCTGTTGCAGTTCCTGCGGGGAACCAGCAAGGACCGCAAAATCATCCGCGTACACCAGCGCCGGAATGTTCGCCACCACTGTCTGGCCACCCTCCTTATGTTCCAGCCTCAAGCCCTGGCCGGATCCCTCGAGGCGTCCTATAACCCCCCCCCCCCCGACATACAACATGAAGAGGAGGGGCGACAGAGGACAGCCCTGTCTCAGTCCCTGCGTAACCTCAACCGGCGCTGCTGTGTGACCCTCCCAGACAACATGCGCCGTTACATTTGCGTAGATGGCTCGCAGCAGGTCCACGTCCCTCTCCTCCAGGCCGTACCTATCCAGGATGATCCACAGGAGCTCCCGGTCCACACTGTCGTATGCCTTGCTGATGTCGAGGAGAGCGACATACAGGGGAAGATGGGTGCGCTGCGCGATCTCCACGCACTGAGTGAGCACATATAGGCAGTCATCAATGCGCCTGCCTGCTCGGAAACCCATCTGCAGCTCTCCCAGCAGGCCATTCCTCTCTGCTCACCCCTGCAGTCGCTCCCACACCACCTGCATCGCCATCCTGTATAGCACGGGGGTCACCGCAATGGGCCTGTAATTCATTGGGTCCGTCTTGTCCCCAGCCCCCTTCTACAGTGGCCTCAACAGACTCCTTGACCATTCCTCAGGAATGGCAGCCTTCTCCAGAGTCTCAGTCAGGAACATGCCCACTTGTCTGCACATTAGGGGGCCCAACACCTTCACCAAGCTCATTGGGACGCCGTCACAGCCAGGTGGCGTTCCAGGGCTCACCTTCTTGACTGCCCGTTCCAGCTCCCTCTCTGTGGGAGGAAGACGGAGTTCCGCTTCACACTGGTACGACTCCTTGCCGCTGCAGTGGATCCACAGATCCGTGCAGCCACTCTGCTGCTCCGGGGGGCCCCTGGGTGCTTGCAGTGACTGCAGCCAATTGTTCCACACTGGCAAACAGTCCTTCCCCTCTACAGTGTTGCCCTCTGGTGCCCGCAGAGATGTGCCCGTTGCCATCCGTGTGTCCCTCTTGATTTTCTGCCAGAAACGCTTAGGCCCCTGACGGCCCGCGGCCTTCAGCTCCTCCATGAACTGCTTGTTGGCCCTTCTGATGCTGGTATGCACCAGAGCTGCTGCTGAGCGTTTGCAGTCTAGGAAAGTCTCCCATGCTCTGCGAGTAGCCTCAGGGTTCCCAGCCTTGTTCAGGTGTCGATGGAAGCGGCTGGCCTTCCTTCTCTGCTGTATTGCAGCAGCCACCTCAGCACTCCACCACGCCTTTGGGCAGTGCGACCGTGCTCTCAAAGGCACCTGCCTGCTCATCTCATCCCGCATCACCCCCATCATTCCTGCGTACGTGGTAATCTCTTCCGCCCTCGTTTCCAGTCGATCCGCCACTTCCTGGAGCTGCCGTTCATATAGTCGTGTCTGCCTGTGCCCCTGACGTCTTGAGTGACTGGCTGTGCCCACGATACGGTTGTGGTCACTTCCCAGATTCCCCTTCCCGTCCTCGTGAATGATCATTGACTCCAGCACTGCATACAGGCCCTCGGACATCAAACAGTAGTAAATGCACGACTGTAGATCACGTACAGCCCATGTCACCCTGCCGGTGCATTTGCCTGTGATGTTGCCTATCACTAGGCCCTCGTCTTCCGCCAACCCCAACAGCAAGTTGCCACTGCCATCAGGGCGGTCACCAAGATCCTCTATGTGGGCGTTGAAGTCGCCCACTAAGAGGATCTCGCGCTCCTCTCGCAGGCTCTGTATGTCCTTTCGTAGACAGGCACTCATTTCCGCGTTGTGTTCTCTTGAGCTGCCTGTCCACCAGTAGACCACTGCCAGGGCAACGGGTTTCCCAGCAATGGTCCCCCTCAACCACATGTGCTCCCGGAATGTGGTGAATGTCCTAATCCATCGCTGGGGTTCAGTCCATAGGCATCCTAGGCCACCCCCACGTCGTTCCGAGCAGGCCCTGTTACACCCCTCCCACCCCAAGCCTGACTCACTCGCAGGGGCTTCCTCCTCCCGTAAGTGCGTCTCAATCACTGCAAATACTGCGATGTGTTCATCTCGCATTTGTTTGGTGAGCTTCCCCCACTTCTGTTCACTCCTGGCCCCATGCAGGTTGAGGACAGCCACCATCATCTCCTGTGCCTGCTTTCGACGGGGCCTCCTGTGTCTGCGGGGACGCTCTCTCCAAGCCCACCTGCGGCTAGCCTCTTGCCCCGCCGCTGGTAGCCAGGGTGCACTGCCCCCGTTGAAGGGCCATGTTGCCCTAGATCTGCGTGCCCAGTTGTCTGAGGATTTGGCCAAGCTGGCGGACCAGATGGACCTCGTTGGGCTCCCTGCTGCAGTGCCCCGACCTGCTGCTCCTCCTGCCACCAGCGGTAGCCTTCGCTGGTCTGAGACGTTTGGCGAAAGCAGGTGGACGTTGCCCTAAAAAAGAGCTGAACCTCCTGCTCAGCCTTACACCAAACACATCCGCTGTCATCTTTGAGTAGTGGACTCCCTCCAGGCTTGCTTCCCCAGCCGGGCGAGATAACCACACCATTTCCACCATCGGGCCAGCCTCCCGACACATGTTCTGGGCAGTGTCATTCCAGCGCTGGCACTTGTTGCGGACACTGTCACCGTTGCATGTCACCTCCGGAACCGCACAGATAAGGAAGTGGCTGAGTGGGTACTGCACGGTCCACGCTCCCAGGTACGCCTTCAGGTGCTGCAGTTCCTCTTCCATGTTGGCTCCCCGAAGTAACTCCGTGAGGCCAGCATGGATCACTACCAGCCTTTGTCTGTCTTGCTCTGCAGCCAGCTTTCCCTGCACCGCATCAGCCACCTCTCTGATTGTTGCCTTAGCGTGCGTCCAAAAGGTGACTCCGCGGTCCCCTCCCTCTTGGCAAAGTATGGCCGACTTCAGTCTGTAGGCATTGGCGTCTCCAAACACCCAGACCTCCCGTCCCGCGACAACGCTTGGCTGGCTGTTGTCACTGCTGTTCTCAGGCACTTGTGCACGAACCTGCTGGCTTGAGCTCAACTGCCTCAGGGTCTGGGTCCCTGCCTGGCTAGTCACCCTGCCGCCCGCCACACCACTGTCCCCGCCTCTCTTCTTCCCTCGCCTGCCCTTACCGCCTGTCCGTCCCACCTCATCACTGACCGGCGGTCGACCGCGATCCGTCTCCAGCTGCTGAGGTGCACCAGCACCATTTTCGTGGTGTGGCTCTAGCTCAGCATGCAACTCTGCTTGGGTGCTAGCCTCCACCTCAGTCAGGGACTCTTGAGGCCCATCTCCTTCGTGAGCATTGGGGAAAAGACCATCTGGGTCAGTTGTGGCCACTGCATCATCTCTACCCTCTGCCACTCCGGACAAGCCCGCCGCCTGCACCGCCGCGTCCCTTGTTCCCTAACGTTGCTCTTGCAGCTGTCGCCCCTGCGCTTCCAAGGCCTCCCTCCGCTGAGCCTCACTCCGCAGCTGTAGTCGGGCTTCCTCTAACTTGCATTCAAGTTCGCTTTGGGTTACTGCAAGCTTAGCTTCTAGCTGCTGAAAGCCCAACGACCATCTCTCCTCCGCCTCCTCTGCATCCGCCGCCGTCTTCTCTGCCAGCGCCCGCAGCCTCACGCATAGGGCGCAGTCGTAGTTTTGCGCCTCTCTGGCCTCTTTCAAGGTGCCGAAACGAGTCGTTTTCAGGTAGACCCAGGATCCGCAATCTGTGCAGGCGAACCAATCCTCGTCCCCGTCAGCGACATCCAGTGCCGCATCCTTCTGTCCACGGCGTTTGCTCATTGTCAGGGGATATCGGTCCTTATTTACAAACGCTAAAAAAAACACCATTAACCACCACGAATAAATGCCACAATTAATTCCACATCAAATAAACCGCGGCGGATGCCATCAACCTGGCAAACGCGTGGGCAGCAGTCGTCATCCGGAAGGCTTCATGTCACTTTTAACCAAAGCTTTATATTATTAATATGTAGTTTTCCAGCAGCATGGCAATTAAAAATGAAAAGGTAGCAGAAGCTATCGCCTGCCGTTTATTCATCTTAAATGGTGATAAAAATTGTTAACTTCATAATGAGGGAATATTGCTAGAAGTTTTGAGTTTATTGTAGAGGCTGACCAGAAACACATAATGCAGCAGTTCGCAATAAATTAGTGTGTGTACTTGATTTCACTCTGCTCTGGATGAAATACCACGCATTTTTTTTGAAACTTGGGAATTCCGTTAGGGGTTTGCAAATTATGCGAGAACACGCTATACCTAGCAATGTGAATACGTTCTTATCTTAGCCCACCTGTCGTGTCAGACAGTCTATTCGGGCGGAATTTATCGTACCACAATTATACAATACCCCGGTTATATGACGCTTTCGTGCGGTCTCTTGAAAGTCGTATTATGAGGGTTACAGTGTATAACGCTTGTGCACTAAGCTTCTCCCTAGCCAACACAAATATCTGATCATCACCGAATGCATTCGTTCAGGCAGCAAAAGTGATCGCAAGTGTTTGGTGTGCTACTTCTGCTAATTCTTGTGAAAATCTACTTCAGTGGATTTTCACAGTGGAAAGTTTCAGTGGAAAGTTTCAGTGGATTTTAATTCCTTATCACCTATAGTAACTTTGCTGACTCTTACCCTGCCTTTAGTTGGTCTTAGATTTTGTACTAGTACACTAGTCGCACAGGCACATGCAACTTACAGCTTGAGTGAGGCGAAGTGAGTGAAATGTCGTAAGCCAACATATGTATTGCAGGTGTGCTAGTGTGGAGCTACTTTGACTTTATCGATTTTACTAAGCTTCATTCTGTCTACAAACTAACAAAATAAAGCCACATTCTTCTGGGCCCAAATCTTGTTGGGGCTCAGTTTTAACTGAGCTAGCGGCCGGCCGAGTAACTCGGTCGAAGGGCCGCCAAGCTACGCAGTAGGTGCAGTCGAGCCAAGCAACCAGATTGTCATACAGAACATCATAGGAAATTGGCAAGGAGGATTCAGAGAGAAGGAAAGCACTTTAAAATTGCTTTTTAAAGTGCTGTAAACTGTAAACTGTAAATAAACTGTAAACTGTAAACACACTCAGAGTTCAAAACATGACCTAGGGACTCCAGACATTAGTTTGCGCAAGTAATCCCACAATTTTCTCAACCTTGACAATAAGAATTTCATCTTTGGATGTGTCTATCGATCTCCATCCTCGTCAGTCATTAATTTCTGTGGAGCCCTTCATGAAGTTTTCCATAAATTATCTCTTGAAGACACAAATGTAGTGATTATGGGCGATTTCAATATAAACTTACTTTATCTTTCTTCTCCTACCTCTTTAAATTACTCCAGCGCTTTTCAGAGTTTTGGATATGAATGTTTGATTTCCCTTCCCACTCGCTGCATTAGTGGTGTAAGCACACTAATTGATCATGCTCTTTCTAATCTGTCACCTGCACCCGACGCAGGCGTTCTTAATGTCGACATTACTGATCATTATCCGATTTTCCTGCGCTTCACGAGCAACACCATTCCAAGCAGCAAATCCTTCATCCGAGATGTTTTCGACAAGGAATCGTTCATTGATGCTGTAGAGCGCACTGATTGGCCCTCAGTGATACCCTTAGACGATCCCCAAATTGCATTTTCAGAGTTTTCTTCTATTTTGTTGTCTCATATTCAATGCCATACACAGAACCGTAAATGTAAAAAATATACGCCAGTCCTCAGAGCGCTTGGATAACTGAAAAATTATTGAAAGAGCTAAGAGCCAAAGAGAACCTTTATAAAAAACAAAACGTAAGCCTTTTAATTTGAAGTTGCTTGACCGATACAGAAGATTCCGTAATGCTCTTAGAATACGGCTGAAAAATGCAAAAAGGCTGTATTATGATCGCAAAATTGAAGATTCTGGATCTAATGTAAAGAAGAAATGGGAGATAGTCAACTCTTTCTTGAACAGGAACGGAAGGCACTCTGTAATAACTACTATCCAGTATAATAACTACACGTATGACAGCCGACTAGAAATTGCTGAGGCCTTCAGGAATTATTTTTTTCATACTGATGACATCCACAGTTCTGATTACAATCTATCCCTACCTCGGCTGCCCCAATATTTCTTTTTATTTCCGACCACATCTCACGAAGTCCATGATGTCATCCGTAGCCTGAAAACAACAAGTCCTGGTCTCGATGGTATTCACCCCACCCACACAAAAATGATTGCGCACGCTGTTTCAGATATTTTGGCAACCATTATCAACCTAACTTTCCAAACTGGCATCTTTCCTATTGAACTGAAAAGGGGTAAAATCGTTCCCGTCTTTAAAAAAGGGAACTGTGCAATAATATCTAACTATCGCCCGATATGCATACTACCATTTCTTAGTAAAGTGTTTGAAAAATTACTTGAAATTCGCATCGCGAATTACATCAATAAATTTGAGATTCTAACACCTTCTCAATTTGGTTTTCGCGCAGCATATTCCACTGACCTCGCTTTGTTATCTCTAACCGATAAGCTGAAGAAAGCAATTGATGGAGGGTACTACGCAGGCTCTGTATTTGTAGACTTCACCAAAGCGTTCGACAATATCAACCACCACATTCTTTTTATGAAGCTTGAAGCAATAGGAGTAACTTGTCCCGCACTATTATTAATAAAAATTACTTACTCAACAGAAGTCAGGTTGTTAGTGCGTCAGGAATTAACTCTAGGCCCAAAATAACAAATATAGGCGAACCTCCAGGTTCTATTCTCGGCCCTCTTCTTTTCATTATTTACATAAATGACCTACCGAACTGTCTTAATACTTCAGATTGCTTACTTTATGCAGATGACACGACAATTGTTAACACTGATAAATGCCTCCAATCCCTTACAGAAAAACTAAACAATGACCTGGCAAGCTTGGCAGCTTGGTGCTCTCATAATAAATTACAGATTAATCCTACTAAAACCCGGTTCGTTGTTTTTCACTCTCACCAACGTGTAATAAATTATATCCCACTAGTATTTCTGAATCATTTTGCAATTGAAGCAGAAGAAGAGGCTGTTTTTTTAGGGGTTCAGTTGGACTGTCACTTGAAATTTCACTCTCACGTTTGTTATCTGAGAAGGAAGATAGCGTACGGCATACGTGTTTTGATTAAGGCCCGTGATGTATTCTCTCAGCCTACATTAATTTCGTTATACTACGCTTTTGTTCATTCCCATATTAATTACTGTATTTCATCTTGGGGCAGTACCTACACCACCCACCTTGCCTCCCTTCAAACTATGCAAAACCAATGTATTAGAATACTTACCCGCAGTCCTTACCGCAGCGACGCCAAAACACTCCTTCTTGAGAACAACATTCTAAATATTGAAAACAGTTTCAAATGCAAGCTAGGTATCTTATTGTTTAAACAAATCAACAATCAGCTTGCTGTGTTCGTTATCCCTGAATGCAACCGATTAAATACTAACTTCACAAGGTTTGCACGTAATCACAATTTCATTTTACCTCTAGTTCATTCCAACTACGGCAAACAAACAGCTCTTTTCACCGGTATCCGGCTATGGAACACCATACCACCGGAAATCAAAATTTCCCTATCAGTTGGAAAATTCAAAAAAGAACTTAAAACGTTCCTCACGTCCATGTCACAATCACCATAATTTTAAATAGTTTTTACTTTTCTTCGTGTTCTTTACCTTTCTACTTTCTGTCCCTCTCTTTTTCATGGCAACCTTTCCACAATCTTCTGCCGATGGATCACCTCATTGGTGGTTGTTGTATATCGCTGCGAATAAATGTGGTTTCTTTTTGCGCTATCATTTTTGCTATTTTCCAACTTGTGTCGCTCTCACAATTAGGAATGTTGAATTAGTCTTGTTTTTTTGCTGAACAATTTTTGCTTTCTTTCTTTTCTTTTTTTTTGCTGTTCTGTTGTGTGTGTCGATCTCAGAATGTTGAATTACCCTTGTTTTTTTTTCCTGTTTAATTCTTGCTTTTTTTCTTTTTTTGCTGTTTTTGCTTTTTTTGCTGTTTTTGCTTTTTTTCTTTTTTTCTTTTTTTTGCACGAACTCTCTCGCCACAACGGGAGGTACGTGGCGCTCTGCCCACTGCGCTATGAGCAGAGACGTGAGCAGCTCTACGAACGCGGCTTATGTCATTCCCTATGACTCATTCAGATGGTGCTGCCGCCAAGGAGAGGCGAAGTGAAGTAGCACTTCATGACGCTAATGAGCGCCGACAGTTGGCGCCTCGATGCCAGCGCCTTCGTATACGGGGGCACCCTCCGCTGTCGCGTTGTTCCCGGGACCGTTATGTGTTTGAAGCTGCTGTTTCTGTGCATGTCATTTTTGGTTTTGTTTTCCCAGAATAAACCGGTTATTTTTTTGTTTCTTACATGTCGGCGTCACTTCGTCTGGCGGGGTCAGGCTCGCCAACGCTTCACACATGAAGGAGGTTCCTTTAACATTCAAATGCTCCTGTGAAGGCACCTTTCACTTTCATCTTTTACCGATTCCCATGAAAGAGGGATCAACCCCAATTTGTTGTTGTTAAATGGGCCGTGAAGGCAAAATACAAGTTTGGTTCAATCAGGAGATTGCATGACCATCCCACTTTTGACTCAAACTTGCAACTGCTCAGCTAGGTATTAAGAGAACCATATGAAGCAGTGGGCGACTCACCGCACACTTTCTCGCGGGTACGTTATAACGTCACAGAAACTTGTTTATGCGATTGGTGGCCGCCGGCCAAAGCTAAAAGCAAGAAGTATGAAGGCCATTGTTCTGGAATATCTAGTTCAGCTTGACCGCACCAATTGAGTGCTAACGTGCAGTTAACGCAATGGGAACCGTTTTTAGCCTTCCCCCTTGTACGCCGCTCCTGTTGCCGTGAAGCCAGAAATTTGCAGCTTTAAAGATATTCCCGATTTTTCTTCGGTTAAAAATACGTCCTTTACGGCTGGAATGGACTTGAGTGAGTTACTAACAGCTAGTCCTTTCAAATTGAATAAGGGTTGTCTGTCTTCATGGTTCCTTTTAGTTACCTTTGGTTTGCTGCGTCTTAGCTTTGTTACGTGCGCTTTTTATGTGCATTGTGTTTTTATATATGTTGGTGTCCCCTCCTCGTTTTGGTTGAGGCGGCAGGATAAGGTTCAAACGGTTACAATCGCTTCCGTATACGAGGGTTCGTTGTATGCCCTGCTTGCGCGTATGCGGTAGCGTATTCCATCTCACGAAGCGTTAGGATGGAATGTGCCCATTTTTAGCGGATGCCGTAGGCCACCGCTTGCGTTGATGACAAATGACCCGCAATCTTGGTAAACCTTCAGGATAACTGGGTCTGGTAGGATGAAATAATTTGTTACACTTATGTATTTGTGGTCGTATTTATAATTTCACTAATTTTGGGATGCCTATACGCAATTACGGTGCCATCTCTTTTCTGCCAAACCACCACAGTTGCATTGGTTTCGTTATGAAAAATCATTTGATGGCCGACTTAGAGATGTGGCCACGTGGTCCACTTGCGAATCAACCCAGTATTCGGCGGCCACTTTTTCTGTTTAATTAATCCACCTGCCGTGGCCAATGACGGGGGCCAATTCATTACCGCGCTGGTTGTTTCATAGGCGGCGTTTTGTATATTTCGCCCCGTGCTTGTAGAGCCATTCGCTGAGGCATCGCTGTGGAACTGACTGAATCTACGCCAAAACCACTGGTTCAAATAACAGTACCGCTCTAAAGGAAAGCTACGCGGACGTCTGGTGCAAGACAAGCTGGTTTCCCATGTTTTTACATCTCTCTTTCTGATCAGGAGTGTGGAATACATCGTGTAACTGCACGGAATTGGCACACAGTTAAGATACGCAGTGACAGTGACTTTCGTCTACGCTGACGGGCGAGTCGTACACACGCGGGTCCAACAGCTCAAACAAAAAGAAGGTGATGAGAAAGCTTGCTGCGTCAAGAGACAATGGTCGAAGAAATAGTTCGCTACTCACTCACCATGTAGATTCCCTTTTGGTAGCCCTGAGTCGACAAAGTTAACTGACGCCCACCGCATTAGCAATGCGAAAGAACTGGTACTCTGTTTCGGCTAGCGAGCCCTGTTTTACGCGCAATATTTAAAGCACTTCAGCAGCAGTGCGTTCGCAGCCAGAGGACGTTATGTGCTGCAAAAGCAGGATCACGCTGTTTTAACCTGATAATTTTACGACACCGTAAGCTTACTTGCGCACTTGGTGGGAGGCATGCGTCTCATTGATGAGAGCCGTCACGTCCGCCAGGTCACCTGTACGCCTCCGCGAAACTTCCTTCCCCACTTTTTTCTCTCTTTCGCCAAATCTCACCGACAACGCAAAGAAAAATTGATTTTGCCACATCGTAGTGCGATTTTTTCCCTCCCTTCTCGCCAAAGTTGTAAGGTTAGCTTTTTTGCACAACACTACAGCTGCGCAAAAAAGCCATACGCACAAAGCGACCGACTTCAGCTGCAAAAGCAAATTATGTACTACGACACGCATAAACATACTTCATTGTGAGTTTCCATCAATTTTTTTCAAACTCAGAAGAGATCCCCGGTGCTCTCTTAATTGAGAAACAGTGGCGTAAGCAATCCAAGAGCTCAGCGTACAGTTGCCTAGGGTACTACCCAGCGGTACATGGTAACGCGTATGCTGCCGCTGAAGCGATAGCAACATAGGTGTACCTACGAAGTCCCCTCACACGTGAAGGGTGTGTGCGTACGCGAGAAAAGGCTATCATGGCACGTAATACATACGCATTTTTGCGTTCTCGGCACTTAACTCTTTCGTTACCACAATTGAAATCGATCACTCATGATCGATGCTTTATATTGCCTGTTTAGGCATGTTGTAGTCGTTTCTAGTACACTTAATAGGCCCCAGTGGTTAGTATATGCATTGCACTTTTAGAATCAGTTGAACGTTTCCCGCTCCGGAAATATTGAGATTTTTTATGTTTTTTTTTTTTCGAGCTGGGATCAGTGCGTTTTTGAGAAAGAGGGCATGTCTGTTGCACTTGACAGAAAAGCATTCCGCTCGTGGTTAAGCTGCATTACCATACATTTTTTTATCAAAAGGCCCCTAACAAGTAAAATACCAAATTATGTTGTCAGCTTTGTAAGCCGGCAGCCTTGAGAGGCGATAAATACCTGAAAAGGACGGCAGCTATTCACTAGTGATCTTTGGTTCTGAGAAAGGATAGCTTTATTCTGGGAAAACTTATTGGTGAGGATCCCCCGCATGTCTAGCAAGTGTACCGTCATTTTCAGCCAGTTTCCAGCAGTTTATAGGTTTCGTTCTTGCGTTGCAAAATTCATATTTCGCGCTATTACGCAGTTACGCAACTGCATGCTGATTTGACATGGCTCCTCCGTTGCCCGCTACTGTTCAAAAGAAGCACGTCGCTCGTGCTTCCACTTTACCCACGACTTACTTCTGCGATAACAGCTTCCGCTGAAAGTCGAAAGATAACACCAAGTCGTCGGATATCAACTCAGACGAGGAGAAGTCTTTCAATTGGCCTTGAATACCGCCGGCTGTTCAGCGGCCAGTTTCGTTTCCGTACGAGGGTGTTCCCGGAGGTCTTTTGTCGCTTCTTAGTAGAACTGTTTGTTCAGACAAAGTCTCCAACAGGCTTGACATTGTTTCTTTTCGAAATTGTTGGGTGGCGCTGCGACGTGGAGGCGCGTAGTGCTGAACTCTTCATAGCGAGACAGTCGCTTGGTGAAAACTTGATTGATTGATTGTAGGGTTTAACGCGCCGACGCAACGGAGGCGATGAGGCACGCCGTAGTGGAGGGCTCCGGATTAATTTTGACCACCTGGGGATCTTTAACGTGCGCCGAAATCTCGCACACACGGGCGTTTTTGCTTTTCGCCTCCATCAGAAAAGCGGCCGCCGCGGGCGGGAATCGAACCCGCGACCTCGTGCTCAGCAGCGCAACGCCTTAGCCACTGAGCCACCGCGGCAGGTTTGGTGAAAACTTGCTGGGCACAATTCTAGCGCATAGCAACCTATTTCTGCAAGCAGGGCGACCATAGCGAGTCAGATGATGATAAAAACCACCGCTGAAAGTTCTGACTGATAAGTGATGATCAGAACGTCAACAAGCATCCACCACAGAGCTTGGTTTTCAACTCCAAGTGGATTTCTTCGCATCGCTTGTTTGCCTGCTGGTCATCACCATTGACAAGGTGTTTTTACAACGCGTGGAGACTAACTGGTGCCTTTAATAATGTCAAACCACTAGATTTCGTCTAGAAAACCATCCAAAATTGCAAACTTTGAAATGGAGGTTGGGCTTCACCACAAGACATGCGCACAACGCGTGCTAACATTTTCTTTTATATCTGACAACTTGTTCCACGCAACTCCATTTTTTCAACGACGGATTTCTGAAATGTTTCCCTACAAAATGTGTATCCCAAATTTTTTTTTACACTACTGGGCGTTTATTATTCAGAACTTTTTTTTGTCCGATGCCTGGACAAAAATTTTGAATTTGATCATTTGTATCACGATCATTATGAGAACATAAAAACTAATGTCGTTGATGTCGTTGGAACGCGCGTGGAGTCATCTCCAGTTTGTCGCCGCAATGCGTGCCTAACCAATATGTTCAGCACAAAAAAAATGTTACACCTCTCAAAATCGGTAACATTTCCTGCGGTAACAAGAGTTAAACGGGGCGGGGCTTAGTTGCATTAAAGTTGGCAGCCACCGATTCCTCGTGCTATGTTAAAGGTGAAGCTATTCCATGTGTAACGGGGGGGTTCGTTTTCCTGGCATTTCCAAGCTAATATTCGTCAATGGCATGAACATCCTCATTTCAAAAAGCTGCGTCGGTTCCAGCTCTATTGCGACACGCAGTGGTGGCACAGGAGGAGTCTTGCATAATTCCCCAACAATTTCAAGGCTAATTGTACCATTGCTCCGATAGATCAAGTATTTTAAATCATACCGAGGCCACAAAAGGGCTGCAGTGGCTCAATTTTAGAGTATACGTGTTATAAGAAACTTTGTCGGTCTTTATGTTAGAGCTTGGCAATAAGGGCGACGGATTAATGCAGACGACGGGCAACGGGCGCGGGAACCGGGAACAGTGAATTCAGGTCTGTGACGTGCACCTAATTAACGGAACATAGGCGGTGTGCTGGGAACATGCAACGCGTAAACGGCCGCGGCGGCTGTGATCGAGCAAAGGTCATTAGACATTGCTCTAGTGATCCCGAGCAGAAATGTCTCATGAAAGTACGGGTGCGGACGCATGAAAAGAAATGGGGAAGAATTTGCAGGTACACCTACGAACAGTTCGACAGCGCAGGAAGCGCGAGGAGAGCATGAACACATACTCGAGAAAAGCAAAAACACGCCTGAACGTAACAAAGGTTTTATTAAGGTAAGTGCAAAGGGCCAAAACGCGGCAATAAAAAGAGGGGAGATTCGTTAGCTCCCACACGATAGAAATTGTTGCGGACCGGACTACGCGGCTGAGCCATTGGAGCCACGAGACGAGCGTAGGAGCTTCCGTTCACAGGAGTCGGTGTCATCCTCGGACTCCCAGTGGTTGTCGACGGCCAACTTGTAGGTCCAAACTCCGACGATGCCTCCCACGTGAGGTCCGACCACGGGCACCCAGAACCAATTGTAGGAGCGGAAGGAAAACACCGCCGAGCCCCAAGACGAGATAGCGGTGAAGATCCGAGGCGCCAAGTCGCGGGCAGGGTTGAGGGGGTTGCCGCAGTTGGACGAGAAAGCGTACATGCAGGCGGAAACGGCGAGGCCGATAAGGAGGGGCTGCTGACCGCGGGGAACGGACATGTTGCGGTTATCCGTGACTGCGCAGATGCCCAGGAGCAGCACGGCCGTGCTCACGACCTGGTCCAGGAAGCAGGTGAATGTGGACACGCCTGGCGCAGGAAAGCAGGAGAACACCGGGGCGGTAGCGTTCTCGCCGTACACAGCGGTCAGTGGGCCGTCCACCTGCGTCGGGAACGAAGCGTCGAGGCTTAAAAAGTAGCCGAGAAACAACTGGACACAGCGCCGCGAACTGCTACCAAAGTGCGTGAAAGCTGCTGTACCCGTGCCCCATATATCGGAGTGCAAGGCTAAGAAGAAAACCGCGGGTGGGGAAATATTTTGGGTGAGGCACACTTTCAGCTACTAACGGCTGCCTGAACACCAAATTTATCACTCCCCACCCCGAATCGTTCTGCTCCTGCGCCAAACATTTACGAAACACTGTAAAGACATTTACGTCTGCCACGAGACTAGCAAACATACTGAAACAATGACGACTCCAACAAATTGACCCTTGCGAGGGAAACGGCGCCAACTCTTCCGTTAATGTGCCAAAGCAACGTCTCAGTGAACAGCGGTGAACAACCTACCAGCCGAAGCGCGTCTGCGTACACCATGTAGACGAGGCAGGAAGCGAGGAACGCTCCAGCGTACTGAGATGCCACGTAGGGAAGCACCTTGCGCCAGGATATCTTGCCTACAGTAGCCATGGCTACGGTGACAGCAGGGTTCAAGTGTGCGCCGGACACACCTCCGGCGACGAGCACTCCCAGGAAGACCGCCAGGCCCCACCCTAGGGGCCCCGCAGCGAGGCCCATGGCACCCAGGCGAGAGACTGTGAGGGACGCCAAAACGCAGTCGCCTACCAGGGTCAAGACCAGCGTGCCCACCAGTTCGGCTAGGGATTGGCGAACGAGAGGCTTTCCGATGGAGCACCCAGTCGCACGCTGCCAGGCATGGATGAACGCGTTCGGTTTCATGGTTGTCTTCGCTGCTGCGGCTGGGGCTGCTGCTGCTTCTTGCCGGTCCGGTCCGTGAAGTACTGTCGCCAGCTGAGTGAATGGCAGTGCTTCTTTTTTTCTGCTCGCTTAAATAGGTCGCGGACTCGCGTCACGAGGGACACATTTTTGTTTTTTCTTTGAGCCAGTTCATTGACGCGTGCGCACTTACAATTCAGACCTTTTGCGTGCCCAGACGTTCAGTGATAGCTGATCGCGCGATTAGATTGAACGGATAAATGCGATGCATTGGTACGACGTAATAGGGCAGCTTGAATAAGATTGCCAGATGACTTTGTACCGTCTGCTTGCTTTCTGGAATGGAATTAGAATATGACGCGCTAAGACGCTACATTGGAAGACTCGTCAGCAGTGGTCACTCCGAGTTGTGGGTGCACAGCTGCTGGCTACTACGAACAGCAACGACTTTATTCGAGAACTTGTGCTGAAAAATTCAGGGGCTCGGTTTACGAAGCACCTTTGGCACATCTCCAGCTATGCTAAGGTTCACCGCAATGTTTCGGGAAGCTTGCCTTAAGTGTCCCTATGAATCAGAGAAGGCGTGTTCGGCCATCGAAACCACTGACCGCCGGATTTGGATGGACATTTCCCCACATGCGCGATGGTCTATACGTCTCGTTTTGTACTCCGGGTTAGATGGCGTGGAAAGGGAATAACGTGAGGCACGGCATTGCAAGAGGCGCTGTAGGGGTGGGCGGCTTAATTACGTGCTGCCCCCATGGCCGCTCCAGTGCGCTCACAGCTGTTACCACCATGACGGAAATGAAATTGCACTAAAAGGACACGACGAACAGAGGAAGACACACCATACAGCGCCGACTAACAGACTGAGTTGATTTTCACGTTCATATATACTTCTATCAAGTAGACACTTGAAAACAAGAGAAGCTTAAAATAGAAATCTAAAACTACAAAGAAGCAAGGAAAAAAACCCTCACACTTTCACCATGACACACATGCCGTCTCCAACCGATTAGACTCCATCAAGAAACGCATTTTCTTTGTCGAACAACGATAGTGAAGCGACACTAATGCAAACACCACCCGCGCGCTCAATGTCACGCGCCTCTATTATTTTCCCCGTGAGCAAGTCACGGCTTCTACTGACAGCGCCTTAGCTTTTTTTTTGTTTTTTTTTTCAAAAAATTGAGAACACTTACAATCACGGCAATGAATGCCAGGGTGCCCGTTTATAGAGTTACTAACATTATTCTTGGGCTCACGAAGTCTATCGTTTATACATGTGCCAGTTTGGCCGATGTATACTTTTTTTGCAGGGCAACGGAATCAAGTAAACCACTCTCTCCGTGCAGGCAACGAACTTTCTTTGGTGCTTCGTGCGGCACCCATTCTCTTCTTTTCGTGCGCAGTTGATCTGGCCACAAAGCTTTGCGGATGCAGAAATAACAGCGCATTCGCCAACTGCACGTCGAGCGACACGCTTGAGGCTGTTACTCAGCTGGTGGATGTAAGGAATCACCGCGATTTTTTGTTTGTTATCTGGAATCACACCACCTGCTGGTGTCGTCGTGCCTCGCTCTACCAGCCTAGCCTCTTTAAGCACCTTTTCGGCTACTGACACAACCAGGTGTGTGGGGTAGCCGGAACTCGACAATCACTCAGCTTGCTGAGCCAGGCTAGCCGTCATCATGTGTGGGCATGATTTTGATAAGGCATTTCTGACGCACAGGGAAGCAATGGCTCTCTTGACCAGCTTCGAGAGAGAAGACCTAAACGGAAGGAGTGGTTTGTTCGCCCTAGGAGCGTAAGACCAGCACACATGGTTGCTGGTGAAACGTAGGTCCAGTTCTAAAAACCTAATGTGGGCTTCCTGGGGTAACTCGCAAGCAATAAGCAAAGGCTTCAGGTGCTCGCAAAAAAGCAAAATGACACGCTCTGCGGGGGCTTACAGGTTCTGGCCACACAGTCTACAACAACAAGGTAATCGTCGACGTATCGGAACACTTAACACTTTATAATCATCCAGATATTCGTTAATTTTTTTGTCCAGTTTGGCGAGGTACAAGTCGCTAAGTACCGGCGCAATGCATGACCCAATGCGTATGCCATTGATCTTAATGAAAGCCTTATCATCAAAACACACATAAGTGGACCTAAGGTACACGGATAGGGGCTCCAAAAGCCTACCGGAAGACATGCGTGCGTTGTTTAAGAACGCACACCAAGTTTGTCAGTACATTCTTACACACAAATAAGCCGTTCGCCATGAGGTAGGGAGTAGAAAAGTTCTGTGTCTATTGAGCAAGCGGCAAAGCTCCGGTCCGAATTTTGTTTAAGATAGTAAGTACTGGGGATTGAACCCTAAACAGGTCGCCTATATACTAGTTAAAATTGCCAGTTTATCTTGTAGGTATCTGGCAATCAGTTTTTTGCCAAGTGCCGCTTTCTGACGCGGTTGCTCTGAACGGCTGGTACACTTTGTAATTTTTGACGCTAAAAAAGACATGAATGTTAAGTTTCTCAGGTTTGTATAAGGAACGGGCAAGCTTTTCAAGTCCAATGGACCTTTTCCAGGCTAAGTAGAGCGCACGTAGTGGGAAATACGAAAATCACAATTGGAGGCTATTGCAACCATGTTTTCCGGTGACGCTGCTTCCCAATACTTCCAATCACGAAGCACGCCCGCGGTGATAGCCAAGAGGCTTTCTTGGCATGCACACCGAGCTCCGCTTTTTTAACTTCATGCGCGAAGGTCGATCGCTCTTTGAGTGCGCTGTTCACAAAATTCAGTACCTTTTCTTGAGACCGTCCGATGACTTAGCGCTTCTGTAGCGGCACCCAGAATGCCAACCAGTATGTGTTTGAAGTTAACTGAGAGCCCCCAAAAGGAATGGCGGCGCCCGAAAGTGCACGCGCAGATAGGGGTCGTGGAAAAGGCCCATTGCGTTGAATGACTTCCGCGCCTCAGATTCGACCTTGGACAGTAGAACATTGCCACGCCGCTCGAACACCGAATCCAACGGCTTTTGCAAGGTAAAACTCTTTTGGAAAAACCAAAAGAGCCACAACCTTAAGCGTATCGCTCGACGTGCAGGGGCGAATATGGTTTTTTCTGCACCCGACAAGCTTGCAAAGCTTTGTGGCCAGATCATCTGCGCACGAAAATAAGAGAATGCGTGCCGCACGAAGCACCAAAAAAAATTCCCCCGCATTTCCCCGAAGGGGAGTATGAGGAAGTGCGAAGCACGGGGTGATGCTATGAGGGGGAGTTTGTTGAAGTTTGGTGGCATTTTGCCCGTGATCACGTTCGGCTTAACACGCCTCGTTTGTCCCTCTGCGGAAATCTTGGTGAATTAACGTGTATGTTCGAGAGATGTTCGAGAGGGAATGTAATCACGCACACACACACACACACACGCAAAGTAAAGTGAAACGACAGTATTTATTTCAGCACTTGTTTGTGTTGTCGTTGTATGCGACGGTCATTACGACCGTCTTGTGGTCGCTAAAGTGGACCGTTAAAGGAGCCATGAAGACAAAATACAAGTTGGGTTTATTAGAAAGACTGCTTCGTCCCGATAACAATGATACCAATATCATCGCTATCTTCGAACAAATAGCGGATATATTAAAGAAAACGTTTGAAGCAGTCGCGACCCCCTAGCCAATTTCCCGCAACTTTTCTATGACGTCACGGAACCTTGTTTGTGCGGTTGGCGGCCGCCTAAGAGACCTGTCGTGACGACACATGACTGGACGTCTGTAATGGGGCCTCTATTTCCATTTGACCGCATCACTTGAATGCTAACGTGCAGTTAACGCACTGAAAATGATGTTTTATTGTTGGTCCGTATGACGTCATTCTTGCTCATAACACGTCACTGTGGCGCAAAATTTGAAAATATTTAAATACTTCTTGCTTTTTTTTCGTTAAAAAAACATTATTTGTGGCTCTAATGGAGCTGAGTGAGATACTGAATCCTCGTTCTTTCAAATTAAACGAAGTTGTATTTTCTCTTCATGGCTCCTTTAAGGGTTGCGCCTCCTCTCCCGGAGGGAAGGGAGAGGAGGCGCAGTCACGTGAGAGAATGCAGAACTAGCGGGTTTGTAGTATCACGTGTACACCACGCAGTTATCAAGCCGCTATAACATCGCAGAGTCGCCAACGCACGCCGCTGACGACGTAGTTTGAATGCGTTAAAGATATAAGGCGCGTTACTAACACTGATATCAGCGTCGCGTCCGTGGCTTAGTCGGTAGAGCGTAGCGCTGCGGCCGCAAAGTCCTCGGATCGAAACCTGGCGCCGGATGCTGTTTCTTTTTTTTATATAGTGTAGTGGCCTGGCTGGCGCGCCGAGAGAAGGTGTTGCGAGCTGGAGAGTAGTAAAGGGGCTTTAGGAGAGTAGGCGAGGGCGGAGAGGGGGCGCTATGCGAGCGCCCTCACGCGTCGGGAATCCGGCGCCGTTGCTAGGCGCGGTAGCTAGCTCCGTTGCTAGGCTGCGGACGGAGGACGGCGGTGGAAGCAGGAGTAGGCCCGACTAAGAAGTGCTTCGCAATAAGTTCGTTATCTGCGCGGAGGGAGTGCTTTGCTTGATTCCGTTGCCCTGCAAAAAAGTATACATCGGCCAGACTGGCACATGTATAAACGATAGACTTCGTGAGCACAAGAATAATGTTAGTAACTCGATAAGCGGGCACCCTGGCAAAAAAAAAAAAACTAAGGCGCTCGCTAGAACCCGTGATAATAGAGGCGCGTGAAATTGTGCGCGTGGATGATGTTTGCATTAGTTTCGCTTCGCTATCGTTGTAGTGCAGAGAAAACGCGTTTCTTGATGGGGTCTAATCTGTTAGAGACGGAATGTGTGTCATGGTGAAAGTGTACGGTTTTTTCTAGCTTTTTTGTAGGTTTAGTTTTGTATTTTAAGCTTCTCTTGTTTCTGCGTGTCTAATTGATACTAGTATATATGAACGTGAAAATCAACTCAGTCTGTTAGTCTGCGCTGTGTGGTGTGTCTTCCTCTGTTCGTCCTGTCCTTTTAGCGCAATTTCATTTCCATCATGTCAGACCAATTAGCCCGTCAGACTGCGTTGATGTTACCACCAATCTACCTTTCTCCGCGGCCGGAAAACTCGCTCTGGCCTCAGCTTCGAAAAGCCAACTCTTCGTGCACTTTTTACTGCGAAGCAGCATAATCTGTCTCTCCCCCCCCCCCCCCCCCGTACCCTCCCCCAGTTTTTATTTCGGTGATCCCAATTTCCTCGCCGCCTCCTCTGCGCTCCTCATCGCCATCGCCGACCCCTTTTCACAACTTTTATACCCCTCGCCACAACCGATGCGTCTTTCATCAATTGCATATACGGCTGATAACAGCAGTAGTGCCGTTGCCAGATGATTGCGCAGAATCAACAGAAGCGCTAATGGGCGTCGAAACGACCTAGCCGCTGCGGCACAAGGTGTAGCCGCCACCGCTGCTGCCTGGAATTCCACCTCATATAGCAGTTGCGAATGCCGGCCTGATGTAGCACAACTCTTGGAACGACGACGCGAGCCCATAATTGTTCTTCCGATTGAAAGACGTTCCGAGCGACATTTTCGCCTGTGTATCTCTATGTGTATCAAAGCAGTCTCTAATCACCGGTTGCCGGTTTATGCATGCGTGCACGGTTTATGGGTGCAAGGAGCGGTGGTACACTCGTAGCTACGCTTCATGCCCTTCATGCCCTTGCACGCCCTTCGTGCTCGGGGGAGATTTAAACGGGGAAGTCGCACAGCTCAATGCGACTTGTCAGCTGTCCCCCATTGTCGAGCGTTTTGGGTTTGGCTCGTTGTGTAACAGAGTCAGTAAGATGCCTATGACGAGGGAAGGAAACGGACATGTTTATGCTATTCGGGGCCCGTGCTTGCCTCTGCGCGTGCTGGGAACACATGGTACTTTAACCGCCACGGTGGCTCAGTGGCTAAGGCGTTGCGCTGCTGAGCATGAGGTCGCGGGGTCGATTCCCGGCCGTGGCGGCCGCTTTTCTGGTGGAGGCGAAAAGCAACAACGCCCGTGTGTACGAACGAGGTTTTGGCGCACGATAAAGATCCCCAGGGGGTCCAAATTAATCCGGAGCCCTCCACCACGGCGCCTCATCGCCTGCGTTGCGTCGGCGCGTTAAACACTACAATCAATCACTCAATCACTCAATCAATCAATCACTCAATCACTCAATCAATCACTCAATCACTCAATCACTCACTCAATCAATCAATCACTCGCTCAATCAATCAATCAATCAATCAATCACTCAATCACTCAATCAATCAATCAATCATCAATCAATCACCCAATCAATCAACATGGTACTTTGAATAATAATGAGATGGTGCTAGGAGCTTGACCGAGTTGGACCGCGGAGAGGCGCACCACCGCGCCACTTGGAAAGCGGTCGGTGTGCGGTTGGCAACGAATGCTGGAGCCCTATTCTCGACTGCACGAATTCCCAGGCAATTCACCATGTTTTTTGCGTACCCGCCGCGGTGGCTCAATGGCTAAGGCGTTGCGCTGCTGAGCACGAGGTCGCGGGTTCGATTCCCGGCCGCGGCGGACGCTTTTCTGATGGAGGCGAAAAGCAAAAACGCCCGTGTGTACGAGATTTCGGCGAACGTTAAAGATCCCCAGGTGGTCAAAATTAATCCGGAGCCCTCCACTACGGCGCGCCTCATCGCCTGCGTTGCGTCGGCGCGTTAAACCCTAAAATCAATCAAATCAATCAATGTCTTTTGCGTAAGCACAACGTAAGCAGTCAGTGACGTGATGCACGTATAGCTCTGACGGCATGCAGTGTAATTTCAC
The DNA here is from genome assembly GCF_048455015.1 of Haemaphysalis longicornis. NCBI lineage: Eukaryota > Metazoa > Arthropoda > Arachnida > Ixodida > Ixodidae > Haemaphysalis > Haemaphysalis longicornis. The sequence continues at coordinate 241,321,892 of NW_027526203.1, read as the reverse complement.
GCTTCACTCATAAAGATCACAAATAAGCTATCAAATATTGCCCATAAAAGATGTAAAAACCCTTGGCATGTGTTAAAAAATTTAGACGGTAGCTGAGTTTGGAAATATAAACACATTTCTGCAGGTCAAAATTGGTGTTAACACATAAAGGCGATCGAGTAACGTTGATTCAAAAGCGAGCGAAAGGCGGATGTCGAGCTCAAGAACATCACACAATTTTTTTACCGTTTAGTATATTTATTTATTTCAATCGCTTTTGGTGACACAGTAAGGCTCTCTACTTCAATGCAAGCTTTGTTACGTTATCACTTTCCCGGCCGCCACCACCGCCACACTATCGTCTCTATGTTTACAAGGTTATGGCATGATCACAGAAAAATACGGCCGCACCATCGCTTGTATGTCACTTAAGAGCATCGAAGCGCTACGCCTGATAACCGCGGAGCGCACCGATGTCACCGATTCACTAATTCGTTAAGCTCAACTTCAATCACCGCTGTAATGAACAAAAGAGTCACTTTTCTTTGTTATTTCTCTCTTGAGTTCGATCATGTGACCCAGCAGCTTACTAGGAGGAGCGTGGAGAAATACCATGCATTCGGTTCTCTTTGTCACGGAGAGGCTTGTACTGCCCCCTTAAGTTGCGGTTACGCCAAACAAATAATTTTTATTTTATTGCCAAGCATAAAAGCAAAATACTGCACGTACGTCATTTGTATGCTCCGTGATCGCTGACTTGCAAACAGTCGAAACTATTATTCCTTTCGGTAGAAAACATGCTTTAAACCGCTCGTCATGCGAAACGGCGTCTGCTGCAAATTTACGGACATTTCTTGGCGCCAAAGGTCGGGGAAATTTTTTGCCCTATTTCGCGGCAAAAGCATCCGCCATTTTCAAGCTGTTACGTAACATTACGTCACTTTTACGCAGGCTGAAGTTGCCAGTGTGTGACGTGGTCGTTTCCGCCAACTGTTTAAATTACACCACGCCCTCTCAGCCAATTAGAGAGAGGGCGTGTATTACAAGCAGTATTGTTGTTGAATATCAAAGACAGGCTTACGTTGTCATGTCCGGTGCATTTAGTCTAGCTTTTACTGCCGGCCAAGAATTATGCATTTCAGTAAAGAGAAATAAAAAAACTTTAGATCTGGTGACCCTAACCATCATTTAACCTCAAAATGACGGAAGCACACACCACCGCTTTGTGAACCGGAAGCACGTGACCAAAATTGAAAGCCAATCGGAAAAAACTTCCGGCAAATTCCCAGTTTCCCTGGGAATTTGTGCAGTCGAGAACAGGGCCCCTGGGCTCGAAGCCGTCTACGCGATAGAGAGGTATCGAATAAAAATAAGACTCTTCGCAGCATTAGGCCGTTTTAGTTTCACGTGCGTGCAGAGTTTACGTACGCAAATGTGAAAAGTATACGTAGCCCACGTACATGTACTTTGAAACCCTTATAGTTCCACGTACGCGCGCACCGCGCGCGTAGGCCGCCTCGATGAACGCGTTATCTGCCCATAGACGCGTGTTACTACAAGCGCCATCTACAAACAGACACACACACTGCTGTAGCCACTTGTGACCTCGTGAGCCCGTTGCTATGACGACGACAAACGCTACTTCGTCAGGCTTAACAGCTGTGAAATCGCGCTTCTATCTGAAAAAAAAAAACTGTTTGTCAACTGAAAGTTTGGGCGAGGGTTAGAATTGGCAAATTTAAGGCGAAATCAATAGCCTAGAGCACAATATCGCATCTAGGAATTAGAGACGAAGCTGTTATCGCTGGGAAGGGGGAGGGCCAGGCGGCGCCATGTTGGTCAACTCTACGTACGGAACGTACTTCAGAACTGCAACGTAAAACTTCGAGTCTTACGTACGTCCGTAATACTCACGGTGACCGTTCGTGTTCTAAGCATGCGCAATCATCATCCGGGAAAGCTCTGCGTACGTGAAGCTTCTACGTACGTGAAACTAAAACTTGTGTTGCCTACGTATACACGTGGCACAACGATAGGCACATGTTGCGGATTTTGGCCACGTGTCAGCACAAACTCAACTGGTCACGTTACCAAAGCACTGGAGAGATTTGTAGCAGTGGCAGGGAAGGGCTTGTTTGGAGCGTGGGACTCCTGCAGCTGGCATCATAAATGCAGGAGGCGCTAGTGCAGTGCACACACGCTTCACGACGCTCACTGTGCAAAAAAAAAAATTTGTCTCCAATCCACGGTGTCAAGGTGGTTGAACTGCGAAGCTGAAAACGACACCTACAACGATTACCCATGTGACTTCGCTTGAATTCACACACGTGGCTCTACAAAGGGAGAAACCAGAGACGACTTAATGCAGCAGCAACGGAAGAAAGAAAACGGAGAGGAGCGTCATGTGAAGGGTGAGTAGGAGGGCGGCACGCGCGGGTATGGTGTCATCTCTCTTAGTGCCTCTCCCTCACTCTTGTTTCATGCGCCGCCGCCAAAAACCGCCTCCCAGCCCTCCCCTTCCCCAGACGCTGTTCCGTTCGACGCTAATTCAAACCACGTGAGCGCCGTTAATCATGCATTATGCGGTTTGCACGTCACACAAGGGCTATGAATGCGTGCAGGCGGTACAACCGTCGCTGGGCTCGTTGAGTGCACCGTCTGTCTCCCCGTCTGCTCGTGTGGGCGAGCTTAGTCGGTAAGACGACGGGCTGTCGCTCCGTTACTCTATTCGGCTCCCAGTTCGGTTCCTGGAGGTGCCAGTAAATTCTTTTATTTGTTCGCGGGAGTTTTGTGTTGACGCGCACGGTCGCGACAGAACCCTTTGCCTGATAGAGGTATACTGCTCCGCAGTAAAAAAATCTTATGGCTTCATCAGCGGCAGGGCATGGCTCTGCCGTGGTAAAACAGCGACTGCATTTTCAGCAGCAAAGCCATGGCAGACGCATGCTATGTAATTTGCGTGCATACAGAGTTTGGCTCCGGGTGCCGGTTGACCATGGGGAATTTCTACGCGATGGCATACTCATTCTTCGAAGGCGCTTGCGGAGCATGGCGGCCATGTTGTCCACCCATCCGTTCGTCTGTCCGTAACGCTTACATTGTTGCGACAGAAGCGCAGCGGCGAGATAACACGTCCAAGCGTGCCGAGGCTGTTACTTCGCTGCGATTAACAAGCATAGCGTGCCGTTCACGTCCCGTCAACTGTACAGAAACTGGTTCGCTGAGCTTTCATCGAAACTTTTGCTATCACGCTTCACACGGAGGCGCAGTGGCGAGAATAAGCGCAGGCAGGCGCAGCGAATCTTCGCTGACAGGAAACTAATCTCCCACCCTTTTCGTCCTTATGTGCCACGCACGTTATGCAGGTATAGTAAGATGACCAGAAGTACATTTTTTTCTTGTTTTTTACTTCCATGCTGTGGCATTTTACTTCCCTTAACATCCGATCCGTAGCAAAGCATATCACCTGATATTTAAAACTAGATCTTTAAGACCACTGGTTCAGTTTTCGACACATTCTGAATCTTTGTGCCTGCATAATTTTCCCGTGTCAAACTGCACACAATGCACGGCCACTTACTTTTCCATATCTTACAGTGATCGTAGTCCAACTTGTTACCTTTGTTTTTAGTTCTGTGGGTGGAAATGCCGAAGTGCGATCATTTTTTATGGAGATGTGCAGGTGAAAAATTGTAGGAGCGCATGCTCCGCAGACGAGCTTATAGGCATTGCAGTGAAGCCATTACGGATCTAGCATGCGCAACCAACAGTTCTGATAAAGGAGCTGTACCTTGTTTCCGCACTAAACACCCAATACACCTTCAGCTTTTAGGACTCTACGCACCTTATTCTGTTCACTTTCGTCTTGTCTGCAGCTATACTGGTTCATCTTATATTGCTCTAGGTGTTACAACTGCAACGGCTTAACGCAGGCAAACATTTGTGGGATATCGGATGTGTGTGGTCTACAAAATCGCACTGTCGTGTGGGAGAGCGTATATCGGACAAAGTCGAAGGGGCGAAGCATCGAACAATCTGGCATTCCGCTGCAAAAGGTATACGAGTGCGCACCAAGTTTCAGGGCATGCACATATTGGCACGCGCTAAACACCTTACGCGAGGTAATAGGCAGTTTTAGCATATCGTTACCGTGTTTCCGTTACCGTTTACCGTGTTACCGGAAGCGCTGGCGACGGTGTAGCCTGTGCCGGTAAGTTACCGTTCGCGGTAACTCTCGCGCTGCGAAGCCTACTCCCGCAAATACGGTAAACGGTAACGTAAACACGGTAACGATATGCTAAAACTGCCTAATTGCGAGCCTTTCACGTAATCACAGAAGCGGAAGGGTGGGACAGCACACCGTCCATCCCACCGTCAAAATGGGAACGCGTCATCATCCAAAGAAGGCTATCAGCACGACAAAGGAAGCAGTCTTGCAGGCAGTCCTCACATGTTGTCAGTCAGTGATCGGTTTTTCATGTTTACTTCGTTGCTTTCTTGTCTTATTTTGTTGCCGCGCATGCGCAATATCAACGCCCTCTTATGTGTACTTTACGTGTGTTCACAACCGCTATCTATTCATAAAGAGCTGCAAGTTTGCGCCTCGTCCAGTCCACTTGTCCACCTTGTCGTAGGAACACCTAGCACAGTTCGAGGTTCAGTACCAAGTAGGCCTTTTCGTCATTATATTGGACTATGCTGTTTATTCGATTTTAAGTCATAAACCGGTGTCAACACTGTCTAACAACGCGGTTGCTTGGAATGACATTTGTGACTTTAGTCGCAATCGCTTTTTTTCTTTTTCACCTTATTTGTTTTTGGTTCTGAAGTTTCGCGATGTATATACATACATATCTGGTCCTCCGAGGACAAAGTATCGGGTATCCGGCCAGCGGTACGATATGAGTCTGAGAACGGCGCTATAATATTTGCTGTCATCGCTTCTTCTGCAGTTGAGCCTCGTCGTATTTCCTGAAGGGACGAGGAACGCAGGGCCCAAGATGCTGCCTTTCAAGAAAGGGGCTTTTTACATGGCCGTCCAGTGCCAGATAATATTTGTGCACACGCAGTGGCCGAGGTGGTGGTTCTTTAGTTCGTAAAAACACAACAGCTGCCAACAGCGATCGCGAAAGAACACGCACCTTGCGCCTTACTTAGTATAGGGATTACGGTAATGCGTTGAAACTGCTGCTTCACAGTGTACCCGGCACGCTAGCTCATATAGTGACTAGGGCGTTTTGAAGCTAAGAAGTAGGCCGGGGGTTCGATATCAAACGGTAGCGACTAGATTGCTGATGGCGGGGAACGCTTGTGTGTTCGAGACTTAGGGTACGCTTTGAAAAATAAAAATGCAGGTCAGCTAAATTAATTTACGGCACTAGCTTGAATACAGCCATGTTTGTATAAGCGTTGAAAGTTGCACTAGTTGGAAAGACATATTCATGGATGGAACCAGCGCGAACTTAAACGAAGACTGAGGAAGTTGAACACAAGGACAGCCTATGTCTAACAACTAAAGACTATCAAGAAGGGTGAATATTGCGTGCGAAACGGGTATTGTGTATAGACTTCCTTTGCCTTTCGGCCGAACCAATGTTGGGCCAACTGGACGTTGTATCACTGTGCGTTTGACAGAGCATGAATTGCCATTAAAAGGCCGCCCATCATCCCTGTTCACACTGTACGAAGTGTAGCGGCTGTAAACCGAATTTTCTTTCCGCAGGCATTTTATTTCGGCACCGGCAGCAAATGCCCCGCGAAATTATGCGAGCGTCCCACATTGGAGGAAGAGGTGACAAGTGTGTTAGCCAGGCGAGTGTGTGTCTCCACGCCACAGTGGTTGTCTATCCGCGTGGGTCTTCATTGCAGCCAGTTTCTATCTAGTTGGCTCCTCACCTTGGTTTTGTCAACTTGTTTCGCTCATGCGCCGCGCTTTTCCTTGCTTTGTGTTGTGTGTTTATATTCACCCTTCTTGACATTAAACTTTAGTTGACGTTAGACAAGCGTTCATCCTTGTGTTGAACTTCCTCTGTCTTCGTTTAAGTTCGCGCTGGTTCCATCCACAAATATGTCTGCATATCCGAGGTGTACCTTCCTGGAGTAAAATGTATGAAATGTTTGAGGGCGTCAGAAAAACAATGTTATTAACATCTTTATCAACCTGCCTTAAAATTGACGTGTTTTCAAGAAGGGTCAATGTACATAACAAAACAGTGGCGTAGGGTGCGGCAGCGGGTTGCATGAATAAATGGTGCAAGGCGGGGCAACACGTACCTTGTCCACGAACATAATTCCGCACCCCTTTGCCCCACTCACACGCTTGGCGTTGGACTGCCCGAGGAAATGACCTGCGGTGCGTCGGTTCAATAGCAGTAACTAAGAAGATCGCGTGGAGGTGTTGCGTTAAAATCGATTAAAATTCCAACGTAGCCTATAGGCGCGTACACGGTGGTGCGTTTGCAGTAATAGCGCTTTTCGTGCAGGTGAAGGCGTACTGTACTCCCGTTCAGAAAAGCGCTGAGTGTGGAAAAGTAAAACCCCGCTGCTAATACTTCTTCTTGCAGGTACCAATCGTCCCGGTGATCTTCTCGCGGTACACCAGCTTTTTCGATGCGAAGAAGATCTACAAGAACGGTAAGTCACCCTTTCGTTACCAGTGGAAAGTCCTATAGGCCTGCAGTACGGTTATTTGGAGTAGTGGCCATTCCGGCTTAGCTCTGGTGCTAGATCAAGAAGGAATTGAAGGATACTTGAGACGACGCTGTAGAACGGAAACGCATGCGTGGGCAGTGTCTTCGACAGGGAATACTGCACTCTCGTTGTCGAAAGGCGCCCGCCACAGGAAATGGCCACTAAGTGTGTTAGTGCCACTATCTAATTTCCTTTTTTAGTGTTGTTCGAGTGGGCAGAGATTAGGTGTACGCCATCCTACCGTTTTCGGCATATCGATGGGTCTATCATAGCTGTCAAGGCGGAGTTAGCCTAGTCGTTGTCTTGGAGGTCCCCGTTAGTGTTACTAGTTTATCTAGGTACACTAGTCCCGGTATTTCTCAAGATACCAGTGGAATGGGGGAGGGGGGGGGGGCTGTTGGGACGAGGCACATGCTGTGCAGCGTGCGTTGTACATACAAAAACTCTGTCCTTGTGAGCTAAAGTTCAGAGCTGAGCGTATACAATCGTGGTGAATATCGGATATGGGGAAAGGCTAAAAGATTAGAATTCTGAGGAAAGTGGTGCGTGAATGGAAGCGGATATCGTTCGCGCAGCCTTATATGACACAGTAGAGGACCCAACCACAATCCTGTAGGCGGCAGGCTCGTCATTTAGACTCTCTGATTTATTTATTTATTTATTTATTTGATTGTTTATTTATTTATTTATTTATTTATTTATTTATTTATTTATTTATTTATTTATTTATTTATTTATTTATTTATTTATTTATTTATTTATTGTAGGGTTTAACGTGCCGATGCAGCGCAGGCGATGAGGCGGGCCGTAGTGGAGGGCTCCGAATTAATTTTTGCCACCTGGGGATCTTTAACGTGCGCCGAAATCTCGTACACACGGGCGTTTTTGTCTTTCGCCTCCATGAGAAAAGCGGCCGCCGCGGCCGGCAATCGAACCCGCGTCCTCGTGATCAGCAGCACAAATTCAGGCGCTCTGTTATCTCAAGAGCGTTGAGGTGATCTGAGTATGCCCCGATGAAACTTAAGGCGTTACCTCACCCGTAGCATGGAGGTAATGACACGGCTTTTGGTTCTTAAGTGGGGGGTTCAGGCCTCAAGGAGCACTGAATGTAATTTTTTAATGCGTAAGCTTGCTTTGGCTATAGGCTGGCGAAAAGGCGCGCCAGGCTGGCGCCGCAAAATACGCAAGAGGATAGTGGCCGCAAAAAGCGTCCTCAAAAGCCGCACCCGCAGTTGACATTGGCTACGACATGTTCCATTGGCGGTGAGCGCGACCACGGGCGGCGCTGCGAAGCGTGTCTCCTTGACGTCGGGTTAGGGATTCTCGCATTTCTCCTCTGCTTCACTCGCTCTCGCTCTCCCTGCTGTTTCTTTGCACTCGGTTGACTTTTGATGCCTGTCTGCACCAGATTTTGTTTGCGAGTAACTTTTTAAAATAATCAAAGACTAACAACCGCATACACGTACTGGCTCCGGGTGTGATTTGAAGTATAGTTTTTGATACCGCTCCGGAAGAAACATTGCGTCGGCGTCGCGCCATTCCTTGCAAAGCCGGTCCTGTGCGAAGCGCGAAGAGTCGGAGCTATGCGTGACCTCCTGTATCCAGCAATCTTTCGAACAAAGGGAACAGTCAGCTGCTAATAACGGACAACAAGACAAATAATAACCGATCCAAAACCAATACAATAACCGACGCAAGACCAAAATAAATTCCCTGGCCCTCGGGGTTGTCGGCTTTGGCAGGAGGCAGTATGTCAGGGAAAACAGTTTTGCAACCTTTCCGAACGCCCGAAAGTACTGTATCACATCACTTTACGTTGTCATGGCATGAAAGAATGCCGACATGCATTATGGGCCACAAAAAATGTAGGTTGAGTTCCAACTAACCTACTATATATAGGCGCGTGCTGGTTTTATACCCAGTTTCTAACCAGTACGGGGCCTTATTGGGCAAAACGATCACGCGTACGGTAAAGACCTGGATGCATATTTCGGTACGCTTCCCACAGCCATATCCTTACATATTCAGATATGCATTTGAGTAAAACTGCACACAAGCGGAGGAGTAGGAGGACGAGGAGAAAGCTTTAACAATGAAATCGAGCTGGTTAGTGGGCGGGGTCCTCGGTCCAGGACAAAAGAGTAAGAATAATTTTCTTCAATTCATAGAACGCCATCCCGAGTAGGCCAGGATTTGTAGTTTACGCCAGAAAGTCTTGGAAAAAAATAAAGAACTGCTTGTACATATTCATCGGTTTCGAGTCTTGTTGTACCGGAAAGCGGCACGTATACTATTTATTGCGTTCGTTACCGAGTATATCAAGCCTTCAACACCGTAATGATGCCTTAACTGTGCTGGGGGAGAGTCAGTTCATTATGATAACAATGGTTACGATAGAAATTCGGGCCACAAAAAGCCGCCTTTGAGAACTCTGGACAACGTTGTCTGCGCCGTTTCGCAGTGGCGTAGCAAAAACCTTTTCATTGCCTTTGCATCTGAATAAACAACGCACGCTGTGGATATGCGCCTTCTTGCACGCAGCCATAACGAATGCCAATTTGTGAAGAAGGTACTGCATGCCTTACAGCCGGAAGAAAATATCCACACGAACGTTGTGAGCCTCCCAAACACCACCAAACTTCCCAATAAGACGTCTGTGACAGTGCAGGGAAATTAATGCGTTAGGCACAGAAAAAACATTTATCTGATACAAATCAACAACAACAAAAGAAATACAAGACAGTCGTTTTATTTCCCGCTGTGCGATGCGAGTGTTGGGGCCCGCTACTTGGTGCGTAGCATTAGATTGTTGAATATTCATAAGAGCGGCCCAAAAATACCTTAGGGAAGCCTACGCATTTTGAATACTTATCGAGGAGCCATGAGCACTAAACCTCGCAAATAAGCTAGAAAGGACGAGGTACACAGGGTCATCTGGCCGATGTTCTGAAGAAAGTTGTTCTCTCTCTCCTCGTGTGTTGCAAATGTGTGTGAGATACAGCTTGAAATTATTCAGAGGTGTCAGAAGCTGGCAAAATACCTTAATTACTGGACACACGCTTTTTAGTTTACTAAGGCATCAAAGCGGGCAATTTTTCGGACTGATGAAGAAACCCCGCGAAATATGAAAATACCACGTGGCGGTGATCCCACCATGTATCATAAAGCTGCGCCCTCAAATAAGATGATTCAAAGCAGCTGCTTTGCCCGTCACACGCCCGAAAAGACAGCGCATCACCTTGATAATGGCATGGATGGAGCAGCAACAACAAGCTTCGCGGGGCGCAAGTGGCAGACAATAGGTAGCGTTTCTTCTTTCTTTGTAGCACAGAAGGGTCTTTGTTTGGCTTCGGTATTGGGTGAACCAATGTCAGTTTGAGTTCGTCCGGAACGTCACCAGAGGCCCAGTAAGTGTTAATCATGTTTAGCAGTACTGAGTGTGCAGACTCGTCCAAGTTCCGCAGCTGCTGCCATGTCACGCCATCATGACCAGGTGCCGAATGTGGTTTGCCCTGGTGAAGAGCCGCTTTAAACTCCCCCATGGTGAATGGGGCATCGAGATTTCTATCCACGTCTGAAACCATTATGGTCGGCAGTGGAGGCTGGGGACTGAAAGAGGCACGTGGAAAAAAAGTCGTTATCAGTCGATGTTCTACGTCCGATGGTGGGTCCCGGAGAGTGAGGGAAGCGAATAGAGTAGGTTTTCCCTTGCGCTTGCCCGACAAGCTCCGAAACGTGCTCCACAGCTTGGATAGGCCTCGATCTTTACCGAGATTAGCACAGAGACTATGCCAATGCTCGTTGGAAAGAGAGCGCTGTTATTGTCGGATGATTTGGTACTGACGACGAATCCGAATCAGGTCTCGGTGACGTTTGCCGTTGGTTAGATAGCGAGTCGTGACGGTTTGCACGCACTTCCACAGGTTGGTAAGATGAGCGTGCAGTGCGGGTGTTGCAGAGTCACATAAGATTTCCTCTGTAGCGTGTGATTTCGCAGAGTGTATGGCAGCAGTGAACTGCGGTAAGGTTGCATTCTGAGGGATACGGAGGGCGGTTCGAAAAGTTTGCCAATCAATGTGCGAAAGATATTGTCGAGTGCGGAAGCGCTTGCCTCGGAGAGGGAGAAGAATAGGATAATGATCACTACCCCAAGTGGTGGTATAGGGGCTCCACGTGCGAATCACTCCTGTTGTGGCAATGGTTAGGTCAGGCGAAGTGTTTTTCTGCCGTCGATGAAGGCCCACACGGGTGGTTAACGTAGGGTCATTAAGAAGAGAGAGACCGCAAATGTCAATCGCCGCCTCAAGGCACGAGCCTCGACCATCCGTAGAGTCGTATCCCCACGTAGTGCTTTTCGCATTAAGGTCCCCGCCGATGACAATTGGGGTGTGGGTATACTGCAAGACAAGGTGGCGTAACCAATTATAGTTAATAGATTTCTGAGAGCCGGTGACTGGGCGGTAATACACAGACGCCGCGAGTAGTGGTTTCCCACAGGTAGGCGCACTTGCACTATGACCACTTCGTGATCCTTGGAGCATTGGCCCGGGACGGACACCTTGCAGCAACCAAGGTCTGACCGCACTAAGACAGCCGCTTGTTCCACCACTGATGGTTGGGTGGGAGATGGGACTTTGCCTTGGTGAGTTATTGACGGTTCCGAATAAGTTGTGTAGCATCTAATTCCATCCGTCCCAGACAGGCTTCCGTCCTCACCTTGGCACTCACGATTGCCTTTGGCTACTGCGATGCGTTCTCAACCGTACGTCACGAGCTGGTAATCCAGATTATGTCCTCACTTTCGACGTGCGAAAAGCCTGTGACAATGTTAGTCAAGCAGCGATCCTTGAAGCGACCCTTATTATGGCCGCTATAGGCTTTCCAAGCCAAAGGACCCAAAACTGGATTAGGAATTTTTTAGAAAATCGACCGATTCGGCTCCACAGCACGCATCCAGGATGGAGCCCCATGACCTTTTATCTAGATAGGGGCGTTCCACAGGGTTCTGTCTTTAGACCCGTACTTTTCAATTTGGCCATGGCACGCGTTGCCCGCAACCTAGAACGGGACACTGCAGCTCGCTTTGCCATCTATGCCGACGACCTCACAGTATGGGTTGGGGCCGCCGACTACGACTGCACGGAGTACATGGCAACAGAATTGCAGGCGGTGGTGAACAGCCTTTCCACTACTCTTCCAACTCTCGGCCTTGAGTTAGCACCCAAGAAGACCGAATTTCTCCTGGTCCACGGTCTGCACCAACCACACACTAGTATGCATCATACAATTTACATCGGCGACACACCCATTTCCTCCCACTGTGGTCATATTCGCTTGCTCAGCATCCCCCTCGCCAGCCACAACAGCGCTCGACAGTGGATAAGTCAACTGCGGAAAAATTGGAAGCCAATGCTCCACTTAATTTCTCGTCTCTCAAACAAATTTGGCGGTGCTCACCAATCGGCGGGCCTCACGCTCTGTCGGGCGGTAGCGGTCGGTCGTCTCACTTATGGCGCTCCGGCCTACAGCCTATCATCGACTCATAAGAAACATTTAGCGGTCCTTTATCGGGCCATGCTCCGCACCATCACTGGACTTCCCAGGCATACCCGCATCGATGCTCTGAACGGGCTGCTCCTATGCCTCCCATGGAAGAACTCCTCGCGGGAACTCTCGGACAACATGACCTTAGGCGGACATTAACGCCACAGGGGGCTGCACTCTCCGCCTGGGACCTGCACATTCTTCCGACGCTTCCCTCGGCCTCACCACCGCCACCCCCTTGGTCACTCCCGCCTGTCACAGTGGCCCATCAGCGAACTGGTATCCCCCGTACCCGACCAGTTGCCCGTGAGAAAGCCCTTCAGCGCGTCCTTGCGACAAAATTGCCAGATGAAGTGGACATTTACACGGACGCCAGCCTTTCGCCTTCCCATATGGGTCTGGCCTGGCGCTGCCCAGCTCGGCCGGACTTGGATGGCTCTGTCATTCGGCCAGGACACCACTCGTCTCCCTTGGAAGCAGAACTTCAGAGCATCCTCTGCGCATTGGATCACCTGACCTACAGTATTGCAACGCCGCCACCTCCACGTTTTCGGATCCTCACGGACTCCCATCAGGCACTTCAAGAACTCCGCAAGCCCTTCAGTGATCACCCAACTGTTCACGAAATCCAACACGTGATCGCCATTTTGGCTCGCAATGGGACCACTGCCCGATTGGCATGGGTGCCGGGTCACACGGACTCGGATGGGGACAACCAGGCTGCACACGATGCAGCAAGGGAGTGTCTCACTAGTACCCCTCCCCTGGACGACGACGCGTCGCGCCCCTCTCCTGACCCTCGCCTTCAACTTGACCCCGCACGCCATGCTCGGAAGGTACGCCTTGCGGGCGTTACTCCCGCCGGCTACCTGGCTCTGGCTCCGCCGATGCCTCGCTCTGCGGAAATCTTCATCAACAAAACTATTGCTAACGCAGCCCTCACACCCTACATCATGAGAAACTGGATTTACCCGGCAAAATCTCCACCTCCTTACTGCCCCTACTGTCAAACGTTAGTGTTCGCCACCCCCAACCACTTAATCTGGCACTGCGCCGCATTTTCCTTGTACCGCCCAATACTCGTCAACGCTTTGCCACGTGATTCCTCTCAAGACGAGCCCCCCTTCGAAGACGCTAATTTTCTCTCAGCCCTCGGGGTGTTCGGCCTAGAGAGTGGTCTCTCGAGATTAGTGTAAACCGGGGCCTATCCCGGTCGTAAAAGTAGACTTGACTGCACTCACACGATCCCAATAGCCCTAGCCTGGCTCTGCTGACGGCAGTGATCTCTTCTAAGGCGTTCAAGGACCCACCATTTGTGCTACTCGGCTACTCGCCTCTTCCCCTCTTCCCTTATTATGGCCGCATGGCGTTCCCTTTGAAATAAAGGATTACAACAACAATCTTTCTTTCTTTATTTTATTCTGGCTAACCCAGAGGAACCTGTTCGTGGGCGCTGCTTTATGGCACATGCAGGGAGTGGCGTCACGTGGTATTTTCATATCCCGCGGGGTTTCTTTATGAGCCAAAAGAATGAGTACGCAATTGGTACGGTGCGGAAAATACCGCAGTTTGTTGTCCCTCGTGAACAAGTGCCTCATTGACACTTTAATGATTGGGACAGTACTTTTAGAGTTAGGATCACATTAACGAAAAAAATAGTGGCCGCTATTCCACTGTCTGGAAACTATGCCCTAGGTTTTCTTCGAGTAACGCCATTGCTTGTTTTTAAAACCTTGGGGCATGATCGTTGTGACACCCTGTATATCCGGGTGCCCGAAAGTTTTAATGTGCTAATTTAGGTAAGTGGTTAATGAGCGCAGGATCAGAGGCGGGGTCTCGAGTGCAACAGGAGGACAATGGGAGGTGAGCGAAAAAGAAAAGTAACACAACGTGAACAGCTGAGTCCTAAGCTGAATGCGAACGCATTTAAGACTACTACGCCGCCGCTATGTCAAGCAGTAAGCAGAAACGTTTCATAACCAAAATTGGCTGGAACAGAAAACCGCCACTCGTTCTTTGCGTTTTGTTTGAAAGAAGTCGCCTGTAATGGTCCACTGTGTAAAAAATCCGGCGTCCGGCGTCGGCGTGCGTAACAGAAAAATGGCTCCTTTGGAAGCGCCTAAACGAAGGGGCGTTACATACCTCGAGTAGTTCCATTGCGCGAGCCTAACCTAGGCAGTATGCAAGACCGGACTCCTTACGAAGCGTTCCATAGCATGAGGCGTTCCACACAGCAAGCTTAAACCCCGCAAGAGGTGGTCGTCCACGCCAGTACACTGCAAATGAAGGGAGTCGAAGAACGCAGCCTAACGAAAGAATAGACAAGCAGCTAATTCAACTTCGTCAACTCTCCCGTTGCAACCCGGCAGGAAGGAGCAGCGGCACAACGCGCAGGAGACAGATCGAAGCCATTCGGAAGAGCTAAGGCGGACCGCAAGCGGGAAGATAACACTGCCCTTCGGTAACGCTAGGCAGTAGAAAGGCGTCTCAGGCGTTCAAACTAGAACTCATGCTCCATCATTCGTAGCCCGTAAGAAGTGCTTAGGGGCCCTATTCTCGACTGCACAAATTCACAGTGAATTTGCCGCCATGTTTTTTCGCGTAAGCAGAACGTAAGTAATCAGTGACGCGAAACATGTATAGCTATGACGACATGCAGTGTAATTTGACGCTTCACTCATAAATATCACAACCAAGGTATGAAATATTGCCCATAGAAGGTATAAAAACACCTGGCATGTATTATAAAAATTAACACGATAGCTGAGGCTGGCAAGGGAAACACATTTCTGCAGGTCAAAATTGGCGTTAGCACCACAAGGTGATCGAGTAAAGTTGATCCAAAAGCGAGCATAAGGGGTATGTTAACTAAACATCACACAATCTTTGTTACCGTATCGTAGCCCATGAGAAGTGCTTAGGTGACCTCTGACTTTCTTTAATGTTGGCCACGCATAAGTTCTTCTGCTGCGCTCCTTCCGTCTATCACTCACCCTCGCTCTTTCCGTAACGCGGACCCATGTTCGATCCAGGACGCAGCTGCTCTTTTTGAAAGGCGGAAAAAGAAAACACCCGCATGCCGAAATTACGAAGCACGTTAAGCATCCCCACGTGGCATAAATTCTTTCGATGCCCTCCATTCGTCCGCACCGCCTAAGACGGGTCCAGCCTTGACGAGAAAAACCCAGAAATGTAGTTTTTTTTTCTATGACTCCCCCCTCACCTCGTTTCTTTATATACTTTTGCTCTCTGCTTAACAACGATACCCCCTCAGCATTCTGTTCCCGACAACGGGCCAAAAGGTGTAGCCTGCAAACGACCCCTTTCTAACAAGTCTAAGTTTGTAATACTGTCTGCGGCAGCAAAGCGTGGAACGTGCTTTCGCGAATCCCTCGCTACCCTCTGGCATTTTTCTGAGCTTGTGTTTTTACAGCGAAGCTGTTTATGGCTAAATCCAGCATATCGTCTCCGGCAGCAGAGCGATGTAGACAAAAATCGCACGCGAGCGAGCGCAACGTTGTTGCGCCCACTCAAATCCCCGTGATCTTCAAATGTGCGCCACACCCTCAGAGTATGGAAAAACTCAGAAAATAAAAAAAAAGTCCTAGGGCCTTCATATATTAATTTAAGACGGCTTATCATCCCCTGAAAACAAAACCTTCTAAGCAATGCACTTGGGTTCATAGGTGAAGCCGAATTTAAAGGTATCGTTTTAAGCTTGTTTTTTATAAGACGGCTTTTCCACGTTGAGTGTTGCACAGTGAAGCACGTCCGTCATCGGAGGGAGCATCATTACAGAAAGTGGCTTTAACTATTGTTTTATTGGAACTATCCCGGAACACACTGCATGACAATGAGCCGCTAATAGCACCCTAACATTACGCCGAGTTTTATTTACGGTTCAAAATTACATACTTCACAGTGAAGCTGTAAATATTGTGGAATTCTCGTCTGCTGTCAATACTTGGGCTTATACGGGAGGGAAGCGGACAGCCGCCTTGTTTGTCCACTCGAATGAAACTGTAGTTAGTCAAAGTTTCATTCAGGTACTTAACCAGGATATATTCTCAATCGCAAATTACAAACAAACGTGTTTTGCTTCTGGCCCCCATGGACTACTACCTCGGCACCATAGCTTTGCTGGTCATCCTTCTTCACAGAGTGGAAGGGCCCTGTATTTTTTTCACTGCTTATTTTGACAGAAAACTGAATGGAGTTGAATTCGCGGTGCAGGAGAAGTCACGATGACTGTGCTTCCGCCGGTCAGCACACAAGGCCTGGACACCGATGACGTCGCCGAGATCGCCCGGAAAGTGCAGGACATCATGCAGGAACACATTGACCGCGAGGTGGCCGCCGCCGACGTGATGGGCGCGGGTGACATCAGAGAAGCTGCCCAGGTGGAGGAAGGAGACAGTGCGGGGCAAGCAGATGCAGGACGCAGCGCGGAAGGAGATGAAGACTCCTTCAGGGAGGAGTTTTTTACTCCGGAATGCTCCCCCATCAATGCCCGAGTTCTCACGTAACCTACTTCACGCCCCCGTTTCACCCATACAGACCAATAAAGCAGTCACCCCGTGAGGCGTGTCTCACAATTTAGTCAGACAAAGCATTCGCTATCCGCTACTGTAATAGGAACAAAGATGCGTGCTAATGTAGCTAAGTTGCATTTTGTGTTTGGAAGGCACAAATAACACACGCCGGTACCGACTGTACGCGAAAAGAAAAAGGTTCTAATTGCACTTAGGATGACACATCTCCGTAGGCAATCACCCGTTAAACTCATTTTATCGGTCCTGATCAGCTGTTTGCAAAGCAAACACGTGACATCCTAACCCATAGCCAACTCATAGGCGTAGCAGCAAGGTACGTCTGAATCAGGGTGTACACGAGATAAAACTTTTATTAAACTTGATCAAAACTATTACACAAAATATTAGCCAGAAGAGAGGAGAATCCATGACATTTAGGGGTGTACTGCTTACCTTTTGTTGAAAAAATGTGCAAATAGTGAACGGAAAAAAATTCGGCCACCCTCGCTACCGAGATGCGAAGACTGAGGAAACGGCGGAGCTGCTGGTCTTCACGAGCTTGAACTTTATTTTTCTTAGGTCATCCCCTTTCTTAAGAGAAAGAGTGTTAAAAAGCGAAGTTTCCTCCATGAAAACTGACTTAAATCAAAGCCCACTATCCACCCTCCTCAAGTCCAAAATCGAAACTGTTTAAATCTGAAGCCAAAGTACATTTCAGCTCCGCATAAGTTCAAAGCCGACGCTCGTTCTACGCACCCAAATAAAATTCTCCTCGCCCCGAATGCCATGATAGCGCAGTGGTATAGACATCGGTTTCATAACGCGAGAGACCCACGTTCGATTCCGACCGCGGGAAGCATCTTTTTCTTGCGGTGCGCACTCCCAACACCTGCTCGTGGGCTCCTTGCCTCATCGCCCTTTGCCTCACACCTCTTGGCCCAGCATTTTCCCCCTCTCCACGTTGCTTAGCGGAATTTTTTTAAGGACCCGCGCGGACACCAAAAAGCCTTAAAATGTCCGCTCTTAATATAGGTCATGGTGTTCTTGGTAACCTCACAAAACCTCGACAGAATCTGTTGCACCGCTGTAAGGCAGAACTAATCACTAGAATGAATCAATATGTAATAAAAATAAATATAGTGTATTCATTATTCAGTTACACCTGGAATATAACGTAACACACAATCGACATAAACTAATCAATTGTAAAAATATAACCCTTTCTGGTGAATACGTCAATTGGCTTACACTCGATCTTATTTGTCTCGAAAATGCTTCCAAAGAGGCGCACAGGCTATACCGTAAGTAGGCATGCTTGAGGGTGAGCTCAGACTCATTCTTATCGTTTCATAAGCTGCTAGCTCTCTTTTCATTGTCCTAATGCATATAGGGTGCCCGGAGAAATGGAAAAGTAGGAGCCGCCGCACGCAGCCTCAAGTGCCCACAGTGCTGCAGTGGAACGTGAACGCGCTTCGCCCCCGTCACGCAGAACTGAGCGCATATCTGCTGCAGCACGGGCCCGACGTGGTAGCACTGCAGGAGAGCTACGTGCGTGCGGGAGAAGGCTCGGAGCTCAGGCTGCCTGGATATACGGGCTACCATAGTCCCACGGCTTGCGACAACGCGCAGTGCTCGTTGGTGGCGTGCAGCGAGCCAGCCCATCCCCCAGGACCCTCGCGCGTGTCCGTGTTCGTGCGCGACTGCGTGCAGCACGCGGTGCTGGACACCAGTGGGGTGACAACAACTGTGCAAGAGTGCGTGGCAGTGACATTACGGCTAGGCACGGGTGGTGACATGACTGTGTGCAGTGTCTATGTGCTTCCATGCCAGAGCTGGGACTCGGGCCTCCTGGATCAGCTGGTGTCTCTATGCGCAGACCGCCATCTCCTGTGTGGTGATTTCAACGCCCACCACACTGCTTGGGGAGATGGCAGGATCGACACGCGGGGAGAGCAGCTGTGGGACACCATGCTGCGCCTCAACCTCACTGCGCTGAACACCGGAGAGTGCACCTTTAGGCGTGGCAGTCGCACTGCCACTGGTGGCCTACAACCTGGTGGCCTACAACCGCATCTGGGAGACGGGGCAGCTGCCGCCCGAGTGGCTGCTCGTCATCCTGAGGCCCATCCTCAAGCCGCGGAAGGGCCTTTGGGCGATCACGGCATATCGCCCCGTGGCCCTCACCTCCTGCGGGTGCAAGCTGCTGGAGTGGGTGGCGCTGCGCAGGATGGAGGCCATCGTGGTGGAGGAAGATGCGATCCCGGAGCAGCTCACGGGGTTTCGGAAGCACCGAGCGGCGACCGACTCCATTACTGACGTGGTGGCGGCCCTTGAACACGCCCGTGCCACCAGGCAGGTGCTGCTCGATGTGAAGGGCGCTTTCGACAACCTGCAGCGCCCCGCCATCTCCTTTGCCATGGAGGAGGCCGGCATTGCGGGGAAGCTGCGGGGCTTCGTCGAGGCGTTCCTGACGGGCCGAACGGCGCAGGTGCAGATGGGGAACGTCTTGGCGGCACCTCGGCCAGTGGATGTTGGCACCCCACAGGGCTCCGTCATCAGCCCCTTCCTCTTCCACCTGGTGATGGCAGCCCTGCCAGGCTGCCTGCCCAGAGGGGGGGGGGGGGCACGGGGTACACATGTCGGTGTACACCGACGACATTGCCCTGTGGGTGCTGGGACCGAAAGGAGACGGCAGGGCGGTCGTGCAGCAGCTGCAGGCAGCCATGGATGCGGTGCGGTACAAGCTCGAAGGTGTCGGCCTGCAGCTGTCGGCTTCAAAGACAGAGGCCATGCTTGTGCACCCGAGCGCAGCCGCCCGCGGACGGACGAGGGAACTCCACATAGACGGCGAGGAGCTCGAGTGGAAGACCAGGGTGCGCTACCGGGCGCTCACCCTGGACCACAGGGTGGACTTCCGCCAGGCCGCCAAGGAGCTACGTGCCAGGGCACAGCGGGCCACCTCGGCTGGGCGGAAGATGGTCGCCCGAGACAAAGGCTGCTCCCAGCAGACAGCCCTGCAGCTGTACAGCGCTTCGGCCGTGGGGCTACTGATGTACGCGCTGCCGCTGGTCACCGTGCGGAGACCCAACTGGCGGCAGCTGGAGGGTGACCATCGAAAGGGCGTCCGCGCCTGCCTGGGCCTGCCCCGAAACTCGCAGTGCGACAGGACACTGGCTGAGCCAGGGGTGTGGACGCTGGAGATGACGGCCGAGCAGAGGGCCCTGGGCCACATTGACCGGCTGCGCCGAGCCGAGGGGGGCGGCCCCCTGCTGCAGCGGCTGCGCACCCACCGGCACTCGCGCATGGGGCGCATGCTGGCCCGGTACGAGCAGTTGGTGGGCACCACAGACTTGGGGCCCTCCAGCCGCCCTCCGGACCTGGCGGCCGAGCGGCACCTGGAGATTCCGGGCCTGCGCAGCAAGCGGCGAACGCCCCACTGCGGGTTGCTGCAGCTGGCCCGGGCCGTCGTCTGGAAAGACCTGGAGGGCCACACCCTGGCCTACTCGGATGGCTCTGTGCGGCAGCGGCAGGGCTCCGCTACAGCGGCCGCCGTGCTGGGGGAGGCCACCCGGCAGGCCCGGCTGCACTACGCCGCATCCTCGGCCACGGCAGAGGTTGTGGGGGTCCAGCTGGGCCTGGACCTGCTGCTGGAGCTGGAGCCCGCACCCGAGCGCTGCGCCCTGCTGTGCGACTCCCGGGTGGCTCTGCTGCGCTTCCGGGAGGGCGACCCGCACTCCCCTCTGGTTCGGGGCGTGCGCGAGAAGGCGGAGCGGCTGGCAGACAGGGGTGCCCGGCTGCGGCTGCAGTGGGTGCCCGGCCACATAGGGCTCGAGGGCAACGAGCAGGCGGACGAGCTGGCCGCCGAGGCCCACGAGCTGATGCCTCAGGGCTGCGCCTGGCACTTGACTCCCTGGCCCAGGGACTGTGGAAACTTTTACGGGTTCCTTTTTTTTTTCTGGACCAGACTTTGTGTGGGTGTGTGAGTGTGTGTTAACTTGTAAATATGCCCCTCTCTCCCCTGTGTTCTGTAAATATGTCACCTCTATCATCTGTTTCTCCTCTCTATGAATCTGTCATCCTCTGCCCCAACTCCCACACCAGCAGGCGTTCCGGTGTCCACCCCTAGGTGTGACAATTTACGCCTGCTGGTGGTCTTTCCTTTCCTTTTTCTTGACAATAAATTCATTCATTCATTCAAAGTTATGCCTGATTTTTACAAATATGGATCACAGAAATTTTCATAGCGACTGAGCCGTTGTACTAATTGGTAGCTAAGGCGCATGCATTGTTAGTCATGTCCACGATTCGTCAGGCTGCCTCAGATTCAATTGACTATTTTCAGCGTCGCCTGAATCTCCAAACTCTTGAATAAAATTGAGCTCTGCATTCGTGATTTCTGGAATAAAATAGGGCAGCACAAGATATTGTCATGGGACCTGGCGGACGATGCCCCATGGGGTCACGGCTCACCATCCACGACAACGATGATGACAATGACGACGGAGTGGCTGGTGTGCAGCCTACGCGCGCTCTGTCATCACCGCTTTTATATAATGTAAATAGATCATCCATCATCTGCCATGGTCACTATGGTGGCAGTGGTAACATCTAAGAACGCCCTCATCACCACCGCTTCAATTCGGACAACTTCCTCCCTGGACGCTGAAGAATTAGCTATTGCGCTCGCCCTTACCCAAACCACCTCCAAGATTATATTGACGGATTCGCAAGCCGCCTGCCGCAGGCTCTTGTCGGGACGGGTGGCCCCCGCCACATGCCGAATTTGAATGAACATCCGCCTGCCCATCGGGTGGACATTGTGTGGACTCCCGCCCACTCTGCACTGACGGGCAACAATTTTGCTCATCAACAGGCTCGAGACCTCACTCACCGAGCCGCTGAGACCGGGGCTGTTTCCGCACCTCTCCTCACCTACCAAGAAATCACGCAATACTACAGAACCACGAGGCAGACATTCCCCAGTCCTCACACATCTTTGAACAAA
This sequence comes from Haemaphysalis longicornis, assembly GCF_048455015.1. NCBI lineage: Eukaryota > Metazoa > Arthropoda > Arachnida > Ixodida > Ixodidae > Haemaphysalis > Haemaphysalis longicornis. Next base: position 241,300,142 of record NW_027526203.1, on the reverse strand, counting down.
AGCCAAGAAACCACACTCAGAGAAATTCAAGGAGGTACTTTTCCCCACCCCATCCGTATGCATTTACTCTTTCCCACACAGTACTCTGATAAGTGTAAATTTTGCCACGAACCAGGAACTCTGACACACATATTATTCGACTGCACAAAAAACTCGGACCTTCCGCCCCTGAACCCGTCCCCTTCCCCTGAGCAGTGGGAGATACTGCTGTCCAGCTGTCGACCTGAGGACCAGCTCTTGCTTGTGACCAGGGCTACGGCAGCCTGGACAGCACATGGGCTCCTGGACTGAGGAACCACTCTCGCATTATTGCGTAATAAAGTTCTCTCTCTCTCCTTTCACCTGTGTCCTGCCGCCACGTAACATTCTGGCGCGCGAAGGCTGCACACCATCCACTCCATCGTCGTCGTCGTCGTCATCGTTGTCGTGGATGGTGGGCCATGACCCCTCGGGGCATCTTCCGCAATGCACCGTGACAATATCACGAGGATCTTGTTTGAAACTACACTTTAATGCAACTTCACCAATGCTTTGATTCAGGAATGTGATTTGTTATCGCTATATCTGCGTTTTTCGGTGAAATGCATCTGTAACATATGCTCGGTAAATAGATCGCGACTTGGACATCGACACAAAGGTGAACGGCGGGACATAATCATTTAGCCCTTTTGTCTAAACCATACAATGACAGGATATATATTTGTGAGTCCAGCACGGAAGTTCTGGGGTCCTCTGCAGCGGAGAGCCTAGTCTGTAGGCTGCCTTTTCGATGGCCTATTCTTGTCTCGCAGGTAGATGTGCTCGTGATATGAATGACACTAGATAGCTTCAGAATTGCGTATACACCGGCGCACGCGAAGACTGGACGTACGCTATTTATTTGCGCCGTTCGCACTGCGCATGCGCCGTATGGTACGTTGGTTTTGCGTATACGTACACGGCGGTTTTGCGTGAACACTATTATCCTACCTCTACCCATAGAGTTTCTTAGAAAGTATACCGGAGAGGAAACTGCGCCTGATGATCCATGTCGCCGTGGGGGTTTATGGGAAGACCCCTCTTTTTGGCTTGGGCTTGGGATGACAACTGGATTCTTAAGCGGTTTTGGGGATTTGCTTTTTTCACTATGTATTAACACGTCTACGAGCTACGAGGAAGCCGAAATCCTTTCTGTTCTGTGGTAGCCGTGTTCGGTGAAGCAGCAGGCAGTGCGTGATCGCACCTGACGTTGGTCATGCCGCAGGCGAAGGACGTATGACTGAGCAGGTAATATGCCACCGCGAAACTTGTAGCCGACGAAAAAAATAAACAAAAGGTACTTGGACGAAGACAAGACGACATATACGGGCGCCTGAAACTGTCCTATCTTGTCATCGTTCACGACTGTTTAACGCCACCTTTTCTTTTTTCTTGTTAAACTGTGGGTGACGGTCGGTGCACCGGTTCACCACGAAGGTGACGTTTGCGTAGGCACGCTCAAAAAATTTTCCAAACTCTTCAAACAACTTATTATTTGAAATATGGTAAAGTCAATAAAATGAGAGTCTAATAAGTTTCCTCCCCAAATATTAACATTGTTCGTAACTACCAGGTTGGCCTGCAAAATAGCAGGCACAAACGTTCCGGCAAAAATACGCTTTCCTTCCTTTTTTCTTAGTTTTAAAACAGCCTGTTTTATTTTCCACTTCCATAATTGCACACAATTTTTTTCGTTTTTGTAGAACTTCGTTTAAATTTGCGGTCACTAAAACGTTTCAATCCAAGCCAATGATGAAACTTAGGCGAGCGCATGACTTAATGGCGGTCCATGACGACCATGATGACGACACAGACGGCCTTGATGTGAGCCGCATAGCGCTAGCGCCAGATTCCTCTCTAGTGTATATTGTAAGAAATTCAATACATCTACTGGTTTCGAGGGAAAATGGTGAGGCCTGCCATATGCATTCAACTTGGAGCTCGCTTCCGCAATGGTTGATGCGCTGCAGAAGGAGGGGACGACGCGTGAAGGCGATAACCCGACGGTGGTCCTAACGTCTCACTTTGAGGTCTGACGCCGTTTACCGGTACTGGCGGCTAGACGTACAATTAATGTGACGTGACTGGGCTCGTTGCATTGCTCAGCTTGAATGTTATCGACCTACGCCTTAACATAAGGCGTTAGGCCTAACGTATACCTGCGCGTTAACATAAGACGGTAGGCCTAACGTCATTCTTGCATGGGGTCTAACGTGATCAACTGGTAACCAGTGGAAGAAAAGTGAGCATGTACGTAAACCTGCGTCTACGAGTTCCCGCCTGAAGAGCTCAAAGCAAAACGCTAGGCCCATGCTTCTGCGACAGCTTCTGCGGTTATCGCATATCACCAGCTCCCCCACCTCCTCCGCCACCCGATAACCGCAGAAGCTGTCGCAGCAGTATGGGCCTAGCGTTTTGCTTTGAGCTCTTGCGGCGGAAACTCGTAGACGCAGGTTTACGTACATGCTTACGTTTCTTCCACTGGGTACCAATTGATCACGTTAGACCCTAAGAATGACGTCAGGCCTAACGTTTTATGTTAAGGCGCAGGTAGATAACATTCAAGTTGAGCAATGCGACGAGCCAATTCAAGTCACAGTAATTGTACGTTTACCCGAAATCCCGATCCCGGAACCGTTCTCCGACCTTGAAAGCCCCTTCACAGTCGCTGAACTTTCTACAGCTATTCGTCAAGGCAGACCGAAGTCTGCCCCCGGACACGACGGCGTACACTGGACCCACCTCCGCAACCTTTCAGAACTAGCACGATATAAACTCTTCGAACAAATCAACGATTCCTGGGAAACCGGGCAGGTACCTAGCTCTATATCTCAAGCTATCCCTCATCTATCTCATACCGAAACCTAACGAAAACAGACCTTTCCTAAACATTTCCCCATCTTCGACCAATGTCCCTCACACCTGTCATATGCAAACTCATCGAGCGACTCATTAACAATCGAATAGTGCACTACCTAGAATATGTCGAACCCTATCTTCACTCAGCGCAAACTGGTTTCCGACCGAATCTCGGCACTACCGACAGCCTATGGCTGCTGCAACGCGTCATTAATCGCTCAAGCTGTTCGAGACTCCCGGACTATGTACTCGCACTTGACCTCCGAAAGGCCTTTGAGTGTGGCAGCCAGAGCGCCATCCTCGATGAACTTGCTAAGGCCTTTCCTAGCCAACGAGCGCAGACATGGATTCCAAACTTCCTAGAAGCCCGCCCCATCAAGCTTCAAGGAACATTCCCACGTTGGACCCCTCGTACCTTCGACCTCGATAAAGGAGTTCCTCAAGGCTCAATCCTCAGTCCCACACTCTGTAATCTAGCCATGACTATATCACCCGGAACCTTCAACGAGAGACTAGTACAAGGTTTACCATTTATGCGGACGACATCACAATATTGACTTCGGTCTGCCTTGACGAATAGCTGTAGAAAGTTCATCGACTGTGAAGGGGCTTTCAAGGTCGGAGAACGGTTCCGCGATCGGGATTTCGGGTAAACGTACAATTAATGTGACTTGACTTGGCTCGTCGCATTGCTCAATTTGAATGTTATCTACCTACGCTTTAACATAAGACGTTAGGCCTGACGTCATTCCTAGGGTCTAACGTGATAAACTGGTACCCAGTGGAAGAAAAAGTAAGCATGTACGTAAACCTGCGTCTACAAGTTCCCGCCGCAAGAGCTCAAAGCAAAACGGTAGGCCCATGCTGCTGCGACAGCTTCTGCAGTTATCGGCTAGGAGAGGGGGTGGGGGACCTGGGGATACGCGATAAGCGCAGAAGCTGTTACACCGGTTCCCCAAAACCGGTTATAACAGCAGAAGCTGTTATAACCGGTTCCCCATGCAAGAATGACGTTAGGCCTACCGTCTTATGTTAAGTCGTAGGTATACGTTAGGCCTAACGCCTTATGTTAGGGCGTAGGTCGATAACATTCAAGCTGAGCAATGCAACGAGCCCAGTCACGTCACATATACGTCGAGCCGCCAGTACCGGTTAACGGCGTTAGACCTCAGAGTGAGACGTTAGGACCACCGTCGGGCTATCGCCTTCCCGCTTCGTCCCGTCCTTCTGCAGCGCATCAACCATTGCGGAAGCCAGCTCCAAGTTGGATGCATGGCAGGCCTTCCCATTTTCAACGGGAGGCTGTGCAAGGTTTACCATTTATGCGGACGACATCACAATATGAACCGACTCCAGGGATCACCCGAATGAACAATCGATTATTATGGGCCTACAAAATGCAGTAGAAAACATTTAATCTACCCTACCAGCCCTCGGGCTTTCAGTAGTCCCTAACAAAACAGAGTTTCTGTCATTTTTTGGCCGCAATCCAGCTCTTGACTTTAATCCCCCTTGCATCATGGTTGGCACCATATCGATCATTGCCAAACTCGACCACATTCGCCTACTAGGCATCCCCGTCGGTTACAAAAGTAGCCCGACTATATGGCTCAACCAACTAAAACAGAAATGAAATTCGACTCAACATGCCATTCAAAGACTACATAATGAGCACGGCGGAGCAAAGCAAACAGCAGTGCAGACACTTTCCCGCACCCTAGCAGTCGGTATTCTCACATATGGAGCCCAATCTCACACATTGAATTGTACCCAACGACGCGCTCTCAATGTTCTTCATAATGCAACTCCTGATACCATCACTGGCCTACCACGCCATACAAAAATCCCTAACTTTCAATCTGCGGCTGCCCTTCCACGAATTGAAAAAATCATCGAAAGGGACGTCGGACGTACCCCGATCGATACGCCGGACGTATGCCGATCTCGGAATCTAAAGGTACGTCTGACGTACCCCGATAGCGAGAGGCTAAAGATACGTCGGACGTACACCTACCCCGAAAATATCACGGTACGTCGGACTTAAGTCCATGCTCCGATGAAGGGACTTTACGTCGGACGTGCCCGATAACCAGAGGCTAAAGAAATGTACGGCGGACTTACCGGTGGATGACAGTACAGGCTAGTCGGACGCACCCGCAGGCCGCAGATGTATTCTGAGGTTGTGCTATGAGGTTCCCTCTGGAAATGCAAATCCGGTTCCACGAAGGAAGAGCCTCTCGTGTGGTCTCATGCGATTCCCACTGGACGAGATTGCCATAATGCAGGGGTGCCTAATGTAGGAAATTTACCACTGGGATATTGGTCGCACGATTGTTCATCTTGTTGGCCCTCTGTTACGCCGCGCAATCCTGCCTGGCTTCGTGGCGACGAGACACCGCCTCGAACTTCGGATTTGAAGTCCTAGATTGGAATCCCCCTGCCCAGTTTTTTTTAACGAAGACAACCGACATTGCTAAGAATTTTGAGTCATTTTTAGATGATGGACTGCAGTGGTATTACGCTGCTTTCATTACACGCAACACTGCACCAACCACTCGATTACTGAAGGCTGATTGGTACCGCGGTACACACAGCGTGAACAAAATGCGGTTTAAATTGCTGGAATTCAGCCAGCCAGTCACTCCGCTAAGGAGTAATCGTAGGACAGGCTCATCATAAACTCATTACGAAAGAGCAAGAAAAAGTTAAATTAATTGCAGTGCGCACACAGGGAATTTTTCACAGTTGTGGGTTGTGCCGCTGCAAAACACTGCTTTGGCTGGTCAAGGAAGCACAGACTTGATGAAAGCAACACAGACATAGCTCATAAGCTGCACATGGGTCCCCTTTTTTTCGCGCCGTGAGCGGGGGGAAACTTGTGAGAGTGGCGGCTGGCACGTCGGAAGGTCCATCATCTACAGATGATTCAAAATTCCAAGCAATTTCGGTTGTCTTCGTTAAAAAAAACTGGGCAGGGGGATTCCAACCTAGGACTTGAGATCCCAAGTTCGAGGCGGTGTCTCGTCGCCACGAAGCCAGGCAGGATTGCGCGGCGTTACAGAGGGCCAACAAGATGAACAATCGTGCGACCAATATCCCAGTGGTAAATTTCCTACATTAGGCACCCCTGCATTATAGCAATCTCGTCCAGTGTGAATCGCATGAGACCACACGAGAGGCTCTTCCTCCGTGGAACCGGATTTGCATTTCCAGAGGGAACCTCAAAGCACAACCTCAGAATACATCTACGGCCTGCGGGTGCGTCCGACTAGCCTGTACTGTCATCCACCGGCTAAGTCCGCCGTACCTTTCTTTAGCCTCTGGGTATCGGGTACGTCCGACGTAAAGTCCCTTCATCGGAGCACGGACTTTAGTCCAACATGCCATAATATTTTCGGCGTCGGCGTACGTCCGACGTATCTTTAGCCGCTGAGGTAGGGATACGTCCGACGTACCTTTAGACACAGCGAAAAAATCATTCAAGAGCAAACCGACCAATACAACTTCAAGCGGAAACTTACTCACCAAGGTGCCACACTCACGGCTTGGGATAAGCAAGGTTGGGTCCCCTTACCTGATTTCCCGGTACCACATTCCTCCGTGACAACGACCACTCCTGACGGAACCAACGACAACCCACCCTATTACGCGCACAGAAGCCGCCTCAAGACAGAAACATTGTCAGAGGCTATGCAACACAAAGCAACCCGACGAAATCGACATCTATACTGCAGCCAGCCTGGCACCGCCAAATGTTGCAACTGCCTGGATCTTCCAAGATGACCGAACCATTATAGGAACCCGGCACGCCAAAATTACGGTCGCACCCACGGAAGCTGAAGCGCTCGCAATTATCCATACTCTTGACTACTTAATGTACGACCACCATCAACCTATACCAAAAAAGATCAAAATATTACCCGATTGCTACGAAGCATTTCAAGAAGTTCGACGACCATGTTGAACGCACCCTTCCGTAAACCAAATTATCAGGCAAACAATGGCCCTAAAAACTGTACGGTATTCAAATCCGCATAGCCTGAACTCCTGGCCATGATTTGGCGGCACCCGGGAATCAGGCAGCCCACGAAGCTGCGAAGCAGGCTTCCTATTTTACGAGTACCAGCATGCCCCCCCCCCCTCCCCATACACCGGTACAAACACGAGAAGAAACACTCCGACTCAAGCAACTTACACCGAGGGATCACGTTTCCAACCAACCTTCCCTTACAAGAACCCAAGAAGTATTTATTAACAAATTCTATACAGCTGCATTATTTTCACCGGAAACAATTCGCAAATGGTTCTACCCCCCCCCCCCCCAATCAATACGAAATGTCTATACTGTCAGCAAGCCGTCAGGGCTGATTTGCACCACCTAGTCTGGATATGCCCCGAATTCTCTCGATACCGGTATTTCACTCCCCCAAACCCAGATCCCTCCACCCATATTGATCCCCTCACGTTAGATGAACACACTATCAACCTTATCATTCAGTTCGCCACTAAGAGCGGTCTAGCGCGAGTTATATAGCGATGGCCTACACCCGTGAATGACCATTCAATGCTGAAGAACCTTCATGTGAAAAAACTCATGCCGCCTCCCGACGACCACGAACTCATACGAACTCCTTTCATCCATGAATCCCCCCTCCCAACTCCCCCCCCCCCCCCCGAAGCCTCCGCCCTTCCTTTTTTTAAATAAGAGATTTAACAACAAATCTGCGGTTATTTTAGGAAAGGGATACATACCAATGGGGTAGCGCATACTTGCAGTGGTGTGTCAGACAACGCCTTATACACTAATAGGCTTATAAGCTTCGAATCTTGGGGGGGAATCCAAGCTGATAAATTTGGAATCGGAGTCATCAGGTTGGAATCCTTGCACACACATCAGGCAATGAATGAATGAATGAATGAATCAACTATACTGAAGGCAAACCGTAGAAGGATGCAGTACAAGCAGCTGCAGGGATTAGGGAACAGACTGGTGTGCAAGACATTCTAGCTGAAATTAAGCGAAGAAAATGGCATGGGCGGGTCACGTTATGCGCATGAGACACAACAAGGGGGCCGTCGTTTAATGGAGTGGCTGCCAATAGACAGTAAACGCAATGGGGGTCAGCCAAGGACTCGATGGAGAGATGTGGTACGAAAATTTGGGGGAAAGCGTGGGCTCAGCCAGCCCTCGATATACGTCGCAGGAGATTCTTGAGATAGGCCTTCGTTTTGCAGTGGACACAACCAGGATGATGATGATCATCATCATCATCATTATTATTATCATCATTATCATAAGAAGGTCGTATTACAAAAAAATATCTGTGACGCGGAGCAACGCTAGCCCGCGGCTTTCTAGAAGGAGAAGGTGCCACCCACTTATCTTTTGTTTTCTTTTCTTAATTATCGGCTGCAAGAGAAAGAGGAGGAAAGAGCGTGTCTTGAGAAGAAGGGAAGATGGCGGCGGAGCCTTTAAGTCGCGCGGGGGACGTCCTCAGTGCAGGGCATCCTGGGCACGTGTGGAGAAGCTGAAGTAGATCCATAAGCTCCTAGCTGACCAGCTGGCCCTCCCACTTCTTTAGGGGAGTGGTTGGGAGAGGAGGCAAATTTGGGGTGTGAGAGCCAAGGGAGTAGCCAGGGGGGGGGTGTTTCTGTGTCGGAATACCCCCCGAAATTTTATGGGGCGGATCCCCCTCCTTTCGGCCTTTTTCCCACCCAAGCGTCTCACATACTTCATTTACAAATTTAAATGTAAAAACGGAAATAGGATTAGAAAATGAAAATAACATATTGTTGGGGCACGGCTAACTATTTAAAAATTTTTTTACTGCGGGGTATAACACCAGCCGAAAAAAATTCTGGCTACTCCGCTGGAGAGAGCACTCCCATAGCATGTGGTACAGGGTGCAGGGAGATGGGAAGAATTTGCATATTGAGGAAACCATGGGTATAACAACGTTTTTTTTTTTTGTTCTCCTACTCCTCCTCCACAGCAGATGAATCGTTCTTGAGTAATCTGAATCTGAAAGTTTGTCATACCCGTAAGGTAGAACATACCCTCTCTGGGAATGCCACAACGCTTCACTAGCCGGAATCAAGGTTCCTTTGGCACGATATTGCCTGGTTGGCGCACCCAGAACGTCTGTCAATGTTTTTTCTTGCGCTTAAGCACAATAAATTGTCCTAAGTACATCAATTATCAATAAATGTTCAGCAATGAAGTCCTGCTTGACATTGGCAATGCTTCGGCCGAAAGCTTTACCGTGCGGCAAGGTGCCGTAGCCGTAGTGCTTGCGTATCCTTCTCGCGATACGGGCAGCTGTTGACAACATGGCGGCAAGTAGCTGAGCTTTCAATTTTCCGTGGACAATAATTTGCTGCTGAATTTTTGATCCAATCTTTTCAAAGACGTCGCACCACACCAGGGTTGCTAAAAAGACGTGAAAAAAACTTGAAATCCTACTCGCTGCCTGCGTTCGACGGAAAGTTGCACGCACTTTTTGACTCAGTGATGACAGATTCTATCCAACAAATCATTATCGGCATTCGCCGAGACAGCACTGATTTCTAACTAGACTAAAGGCTAAGCTCAGAACTATGCATATGGGTCGTTCAACTGTCGGACAAGCAATGCATGTAGCATTAGAGAGCTTCCCTCCACCCGCCGCGGTGGCTCAGTGGCTAAGGCGTTCTGCTGCTGAGCACGAGGTCGCGGGTTCGATTCCCGACCGCGGCGGCCGCTTTTCTGATGGAGGCGAAAAGCGAAAACGCCCGTGTTTACGAGATTTCGGCGCACGTTAAAGATCCCCAGGTGGTCAAAATTAATCCGGAGCCCTCCACTACGGCGCGTCTCATCGCCTGCGTTGCGTCGGCGCGTTAAACCCTACAATCAATCAAATCAGAGCTTCCCTCCACGTGCTGTCTTCGAAAAATTCAGGCGATTGAATCCTTATACAACTAATACCAAAACAAACTTAGTCGACACCAAAAAGTTAAAGAACAAAAAAAAAGTGCCAGCTTACCACACCTTGAGCAAGAAGCAATAAATTGACGTGTTTTATTGTGTTCGCAGGAAAAGAATGACTCGCTATGTGGAATGTAGAAATAGCACAATTTTGATAAAAAAAATAACGAAAAGCGAAAAATTACATTTGGTTAATAGCTAATCACATACGTGCCCCGGCGGGCACAGGCGAATGGGCTTTCTCCGGCGGCGACGAAATCCAAGCATTTATTTCTGCCTAGAAAAAGATATAAATGTAAAGATAAACCCAGGAAAGATATTGGCAGGCTCAAAACTATTTGAACATTTGTTAAAATATTCCATAGCTGCCCCTTTAGGCGTTCCACGTAAGTGCCTATTTTTGTCGCGGTGCTGTGTTACTGCTCTTCCCTCCTGTCGCCCTGCGGTTTTAGCGCCTCCCTTTCTGTCGCGTGGTGTTTTTTTTTTTTTTTTGCTGCGCTGTTATTACGCGCAGTGTCATGTCGCTGCCCTTTGCTGCCTGGCTGTTTTGTCGTACGCGGTTTTGACGCCACCCCCTCTGATTTGGCGCATCAGACAGATTTCTGTCGCGTGACGTGTGCTGGGTCCGTCACCAGTATCATTAAAGACTATTCTCTTTCTCTTTAATGAAACTGAGGTCATTTGTGTTGCCAGTGACTTTATAGTTTTCCATCAGACATTTAAAGATGTTTACATTATCATTTGGAACGTTCTAAGCTTTACCGCTTCACAGACCCCGTTGACTGGCTGATCTCAGAACATACGCTGTTTGATGAGGAACATCAAACATCATCATCGTTATCATCTGCTATGAGTCATGGCGCAACCGTGGAGCTTCGCGGTCGCCTTCTTCGTGATCACGTTCACGGTGGTCGTCAAGCGCAGCCAGACGTTGCGCTACTACGTCCGCCTGTATGCCTACTACGGAGTCGTATCTATCTTCGCCGGCCTGCTTTGCGTGCCGGCGATCTTCAGGCCTTTCAGCCCAGCTAACATGGTGTGAGTGCACATCACTTATTCTCTGGCGTTCTATACGCTGCCCGCACCGGCTCCGCTGTTTGTCGTAACGGAAGGCTAGGAATGAGGGCCGCTTCTAAAGACCGCCCCTGACGTATTGGGCCAGACGTTCTTTTTACTCGCATGCGGGAGCTGGCCCGCTCTTGCTTTGAAGTTCCTTTTAGCTTGCAGTGACGCTGGTAACGTCATCCAGTGGAAAAGAGAGGGCTACGTACGGCATGGCCTAGCGTCCAAGTTGACCAACCAGCGGGCCGATCTCGGTGTTGGCACGAGCTGTTGAGACCGGCGGCTGCGAACGTTCTGTCTTTTGACTCTGACTTTGCTTTGGTACCGAGAGCCCGCGTTTTTTGAGCACTTCCGCTTAACTACGAATGGTGACCGCCAGGTGGCATGTTTCCCGTAGTAGTGGTGCATGAGAACCGCCGCTTCCTCGCCCCCAGGTTTACGCACTTGCTTGCTCACTGACTTGTCGGGCCGGAACGTTCATTTTAAGGTTTCATGCGCTTGACTACTTTCTCAAGAAAAGAAAAAAACGGAAGAATTTCCATTTGTGTCTTTTCCCTGTTTTCGTCGTTGCTATCTCTAACAGCCTTTCCTAATCGCCCGTCATAGGCCGATGTTTAGTCTTATATTATTGGCAGCACAAGCGCCTAGCGTGAAGACCTACTAAATAACGTCAAACTTAGTACATGTCAGTCTGCGGGTAGCATTTACGACGTTAGATCTCAAATCGCGCCGTTAAGCCTACAGTCAGGCCTGCGCGTACACACTTCCCCCCTTCTGCGTCTCTTCTGAGTTGCTAAAGCTTCACATTATATCCGTGAAATCGAGGGAGGTGTGGTACAGGTGGTGCCGCGTAAACTTTATTCCTCAGACATAATGTACTACATGTAGCCTCATAGAATCCCGGTAGGTCGAAAACGGAGGACATGCACAAGAGGTTCAGAATAAAGTTCACGAGGGTGCTGGTTTGGGCCTGTTTGGTAGAACATGACAAAGAATTCAAGCGCTAGGACAATGGGACTAGTGAGTCAATGGGATAAGCGCCTTGTGTGTGTTGACTCACTTGTCCCACTGACCTAGCGCTTCAATTCTGTGTTCAGAATGAAGACTTGGGTTTCTTTTGCAGGTACAAACTTCCGAAAATCTGATCGCTTTCAAGCGAGATAAAGCAATAGAAAAGTGCATTCGCCTTGAGGTCAAAACCAGCAGCTGGAGTTCTTTCATAACGACAATAACTTTTTCATAACGACAATAATGACGGTAAGGATGTAGTGATTAGTCTGCGAAAAAACTGGTCGAGCAGTGTCCTTAGGAACGACAACCACACTTTGAAAGTAGCACGTTGTTGCTTTATGTTTCCCTTCACATCAGTATAAAATTGCTACAAGAATAGTATGCAAACTACGCCGGTATGGCCACTGTAGACATGTATTCTTGAAGAGCGTTGTGCTTGACAGAAAGAATAAATGGAGAGTTTGTGCTCCACTAAACAATACTCTCACCTTCCACAAACATTAGTGACAGCGTAACGGCTTCCGTTCGAACGTACCGCTCTCATGCCCCGTATCAACGTGAAAATCCCAGTTGTACAATTACACTACACTCTAAACTTTTTTTCCTCCCATATACTCCCTAGAGGTTCTTTTTCGACTGTCCTCTAGTGGTCCTCCTTGTAGGAGTTTTTTTACTACATGGAACAGGGAGGTTTTGTTTACGTCCTCAAAACAGGGCGTTTTTAGGTTATAGAAAGGAGGTATTTAGGGAGTGTTAAGAAATGTTCGGGAGAATTTAAGGAGGTCAAAATGGAGTATTCTTTACTTCCTGAAGGGCGTTTTTAAGTGATGTTTATGGAATTTTTAGGCGGTTGAATAGGAGCCTATTATGGCTCCCTTTGGAAGTACTTATGTTAGTTTAGGGGCGTTTTTAGCAGGTTCAAGGGAAGCATTTGCTTCTTTTGAATGAAGTTTGACGAAAGCTTGGGGAGTTTTGTAGGCTTTCCGAAAAGAGGTTTTAGGCCACAAGGGAGAATTTCTAGTTCCCTGCGGGAGTACTGATTTCACACGGTTTTTCTCGATTTCAGGCTTATTTCAAACGAACTTTCGCAGACAAGTTTACATGGTACATGGTGTACACAAGGAGGTTCAGAAATAAATATTTATGGCGACCTCATATTAGAAATCACAAATGGTACATTGCTAAATAATACGCCAGTTAGGAATTGAAGACAGCAATACGATGCTAGTTGAACAAACCGTAGAAACAATATTACTACAAGAACTGGAAATATGCGAAAAACAAAGATAGGCACAAACACAACCGCATGGTAAGTGAAATCATTATAGAATACTAGCGGATCGAGAACGCGTCAGTACTTATCAGAACTTATCAGTACGCATCAGCGCTCAGTACACAGTGAAAAAAATGGCTGCAGTGGTTTACAACAACAACACAAAAAGTCAGTAGGTGGTGAAATGAGCGAGAGCTGTCTGCTAGTTGAACAAATTGTAGAAACAATAATACTACAAGAACTGGAAATACTTGAAAAACAGATAGGAAAAAAAACAACCGCATGGTAAGTGAAATCATTATATAATACTAGAGGATCGAGAACGCGTCAGTATTTATCAGAACTTGTCAGTACGCATCAGTATTAAGTACACAAAGTGAAGAAAAAATGGTTGCAGTGGTTTACAACAACAAAACAATTTTTCAATTTGTGGTGAAATGAGCGAGAGCTGTGCAACGATTTGATATTGAAAGGTAACAAGCATTTTGTAGGTGGTAAAGGCACAAGAGATAAATGATGTAGGAGACATACTGCAGTGAGATGGCTATGGATAAATGAGTAATATAAAGAACGAAAAATATGCTGCGGAAAATACCAGTGCGTTTTGATAAAGACACAAATGCGCCAAGAAAAGTGACCGAGTCTGACGGGTTAATTGCAATGATATAGAACAGGATGGGTGGTATCGCGACAGCTTCTTTAGAGTGAGAACAAAAAGCCATGAAATTCGTGTTTTTCGGATAATTTTTAGTTGATTCGTTTCGCACCAGTTGCCAATATTATTTAGATAATTGTTTCAAGTTAAATTAGTTTGTTAATATTATTGCTTCACTGAAAGATAGCTGTATTATCAGCATACAGAACGGCCCATCAAATATCCCCTTTTCAGTAAAAAAAGAAAAAAGAAAAAGTCAGAAATATAATACGGAATTCTTTTTGACTACTATCCAATGATTACAGGATTGAAAACAAATATTAGTGAGCGATATTGATGCGATAAAAGTTAATTAGTTCTAAATCCTTCACACGTGGTTTGGTGCAGGCAAGGTCCAAAAAGGCATGTTCCACAAACGTTAGAACTCTGTGTGCCTTCTTGGGATATTAAATGTTGAAAACCCAGAACGATGCAAACAGACTACACAGTCCTCCCAGTAAAGATGATGCAGTCAAGACACGCTGGCCATGGATGTGGAGGCTAACTTCCCCGTTCACGGAATGCAGGCAGGGAGTCAGAGGAACATCTGCCTGAAAAAGCAAAAAAGAAAAAAAAATGCCCCACACGTAAAACTCAAAACAGACACTATGGTTAAATGAACTTAATAATTCGGTACAGTAATAAAATTGTAAGGCCAGGTTCCCTGCGAATTCCAGTACCTATATTAGGAATGCAAAGGCTTCATAAAACCAAGTGCCAGTACATTAACCGTCGTGACTTTTGCAGCAATAAAAAAAGATATTACTTCCGCAAAATATACTCGAGCACAACTTTAAATGACAGTGAAGATAAAATGCAAGTCTCTGTAGGTTGATAGATTAGTTTTTGTTTTTGACTGAAAAACACTTTGGTATTGCATGATTTTGTTAACTGCTGTTTCTTGCTTTAGGATGCCAGCTTGCATCTATTCAAGTGAGTGGGCACACAGTTAAAGATGAAAACCCTTACACTGCCTCTCCCCTACCATGGTGGCTCACTTTCATAGAAAAAGTGCAGCTTTTGCGAGCTGGACGGCTGTTGCAAGCCGTGGCAACACTAACTTCTGCTGGAAGGGCCAACTTGGTTTCCGAATGCAGCCTTGCCTTGTACAGCACAGCCTATCCTGCCTTAAGATCTATGAAGTCATTCAACTCGATCATGTATCAGGATCTGCAGAACAAAATCGTGTCAGAAAATAATGAATTCATGCCGGACAGGCACCCACTGTTTCAGTTATACTTGCAGATACCTTCACCTATTTCCCTCCTGGTGTTACATCCAAAGCTAATTTGTTACGGCTTGTCTCATCAAGTATGGTCATCTGTCATAACACAGCTAGCCATACAGGAAAGTCCTTCACTGGGTCAGAAAACACTTTCTTTTTTTACAGTAGTAATAAACTAGGCGACTCAGTCATCCGTATTCTGACACCTTAATATTCTGTGTCACCGAGCTGACAAGCACGATTGGTGCATAAGGTCATTTGTAGCCGCAACCGTTACTACAGCCTTGTTATCTAACGTAAACCTCGTTCATGGCACCAAATTACTTGTGATTGCGTGGCAACAAAAAAAAAACAGCTGAAATGGAAACGCTATTCTCGCAAACTTACCAACGCTGCATGCCACACACACCTGCCTTAGTTAATTTACCGTGATTGTAGAAGTTTCCGTCACGCAAAACCACAGTGCACTTTTTGGAGTTGCAAGCTCCGTGTCAAAATCGAGTGTCAGATGAATCGAGTAATTTCTGTGTATGGTCTTAATATTGATTATGACAAAGTTATTACCAACAAAAGAAGAGTGTGTGCATTGTTCTTCTAAAAAAATGATATCCTTTTTTATGCCCGGCAGACTTGTGTCATGCTACCGCAAACTCGGTTCTCTTCCATAAGGGCATGAATTTGTGTTTTTAATTACGTGGCCTTAGCTGGCGACTGACGGGCCCCGATTGTATACAGACCCCTCATTATCATCCGAAAGGGAATAAAAACATTTAGGTTTCGAACCACGTCGCCGTCGTGGTCCACACTATATGCATTTAATCGTTCGATAGGCTCATACCATCTTTTACGCATGTCCCCGTTTCCTTAATAGGGTACGCTGTTAGATGTGAAGAGTCGACTCAAGCGAGCAAACAACCCCACCGAATCTACAGGGCACAGTTTTCGAAGGGGGTGGCCGTCTGATCTGCGGCTTTCGCCGACCAGAGCGCTAAGAATGAGTCAGAGCCTTGAACGAAAACAACACAAAGACTTATATTTGGACAGGCAAGCCATCAGGAGCGTTAACAAACAGATATTACAAAGTAGAGCAGTTAACTAAAAATAACACGAGCAGTTCGATGCATATGAGAGACAGAGTCCCACAATATTCACCGACCGGGCCCGACGATGCACCGCTGTCGGAGGCGATTCGGCTACCTGAGTAACCGTCACGTTGCTTTAAAACGACGCCGCGCGCGACAAACGATTTCATCTCGAATGCCCTGTTACAAACCGGCCTACAAAAGAATGCGAATGCATACCCCAAAAGCCACAAACAAGTACAATAAAACGAGTGTGCGCTTTTTTCTTTGCCCGTGCGTGTACGTGCTGTGTGCGGCACGGGTACTTCCCAGTTAACCCTATCCAAACGTTTGACAAACGCATCGACTGATGACAGACCACTTACCAGTGAGCTGTCCACAGCTGTCGCCGTATCCAAATGTTGTTAGCGGCCGTTCGTCGTGTGACAGGGGCACATAAAAAACTTTCCACCAAATGGCACTACTAGTCCTTCTCAAATAAGAAAAAATTATGGCCCAAGGCGAGGCGCTTGAAGCTCCGACCGCACCAAGTCACCGGCCGCGCTGCATTGATAGCACGGAGGTTGTTTACATCCGGGCAGCAAGTCGTGCCACCAGGGCAAGTTGAGTCGCTGCAGTCGGGTGCGTTGGCGCGCTGGCACGAGAATTTAAATTGTCTATATATGCGCAAGCAAGCGAAGCAGATGAACATTGCAATTCTTTGCAACGGCGAGAACTGTCTCTTTGTTAGCAGCAGAGTTTGACAACACCTACCGCCAGAATAAACAGATTGAAACAACACGGCCGCGCTGTCTACTTGTGATCGCGCTGATTGAAGCATCTATACGGGTATACGTACGGTATCGGTTTTGTAGCTGCATGCAACCGTCACGTCCTGCTTTCTCGTTCTAATTACCATTAGTCCACGGTTGAAGTGCTGACACACGGAAACTACACAAGACTAACATGGCGACCGCCCGCTTGAGATGATTACCCCAGATGGGGAGTTTATTGTGGACGTGGTTGTATACAAGGAACCGAACGCCATCTCACAAATGGTGTTAACTCGTTCTAAATCCTCCCTTTTGCTACACGGATGGGCAACGGTACTACCATGGAGGTTCGTCCACTTTTTTAGACCATGCCTAGAGAGTACATTTTTTGCTATAAGTACTTTTCAGGGCACATTACTTGATTAAAACTCCATTTCCGGTTAGTTTGCGTTTACAGTGTACGCCAGTTCTCAATCTCACCTTTACGCCAAGTTTCCATTCCACCATTTAAAAGGGCGCCATGGGGAAGGGCGTAATTGGTGGTACAATTCGGCCTGGCATCCTCGGTACGGTGAAAGAATCACACGGGTGTAGATGTAGATGCGACAAAAAAAGAGAAAGAAACCGAAGATACGAAAGCTATTTCTTCTTGAGTGGACGTCCTCCCCTACATTTCGCGAAATTTCACAATCAAGAAATATTGAGCTCGCGAACAAGCAGTAGTTTGCCTGTGTACGTGTGTACAAAAACACACACGCAGGTATATATCCATGTATCACTGAAATATGGTCTGAATGTGTACCCCTCCGGTGATGAAGGCAAGTCCCTTACCTATATGTAAGTAAATTTCCTTGCTGTTGTTCGTCCCGTGTGCCAGGCTTTTCACTCATACTATATATTAAAGCGATGTTTATTGGTAGGACTACTGGGAGGCCTTGACGTGAAGCCTTTCGTTTTGTCTGAGTTCCCAGCGAGCTCTGAGGTCCCGGGGCAGGTCTCACGCGTAGCCATAGGTCGGCGTACTCACTCGTGAGTACACTCATTTGTACTCATTTGTACTCAAACTCACGAGTGAGTACGATCATGATTGAGTACACACCCAGTAAAAAAAAAGGTGAGTATGATGACGAGTGAGTACAGTGGTAAGTCCACTACTCGTGAGTACAGTACTCATGAGTACACTACTCTTGATTATGAGTACTCAAGAGTACAGTATTCATGAGTATGAGTACTCGTGAGTTTGAGTACTAATGAGTATGAGTACTCATGAGTACACAGTACTCGTGAGTACACAGTACTCGTGAGTACACAGTACTCATGAGTACACAGTAGTCATGAGTACAATACACATGAATACTGGTTTTGCGAGTTCTTGCACTCTTGAGTATATGCACTCGTGAGTACAGTAGTGCAAACAAGTTTTATCACGAGCTCGAGTCCGGACGCACGTGTACGAGACGCAAACATTTAGCGGTGCCGCTGTGCAGCTTAACAGTCAAGGATGGCAAAATTAGACAACGAAAACTGCACCTCCCCCCTTTCCCGGTCCCTGTTTGGCGCTGTAAGCGTTTCTCGGCGGTCGCTCGCAAAGGGGTCACGGTGAAGAGGGAAAAACGAGGGGGCGAGGGCCCGGCGGGAAACGCGGCCGCAGTTGCTCTTCTATGGCACTTGTGGACTGCCGCAGTTATTTTTGTTGACGCGGCATGTGAACGCGTGGCGGCTTCATTGCGCTTGCTCCCTTCCAGTTGTTTTAGGGGAGAGGCGGTGGAGGCTGCTAACAATGCACGCAATAGGCGTACTGAAGTCCCTCTTTTTCGGTCTTCAGAAGTTTCCGTAGACGCATGTCACGCTGTGTAGTCGTTTCGTGAGCCGAACCGCTCATTTCAACAGTCGCAGTTAATTTACGTAACTCGCGTCAAACCGACTGCGTGGTTTGTAACGTTTGTCTCACCGAAATTGTCCGCACCATTCCGCTGTGTGTATTCAAGCGACAATCTGGCTGATGTACGTGCGCCCACATGGTTTTATTAGGTTCCCGTTTTGAAGCATTTTGCTCAGGTTCGCTAGTAATATGGTCTCGTGTAGTGCTATTTACATGTGAGCATATAGCCCCACTGTACAGGCGCGGCGGTGGAATTTGCCCCAGCAATGGAAATAAAATATCCGAGTACACCTAAGCACGTTTGTGAGTTGTGAATAGGACATCATAATATCTAGTTGAACGCGTGCGACGCCTTGTTTAGCCTCGCATATTTTGTTTAGCCTCACATAATTAGTTAAACATTTTATTTTTTTCTGTTTAGCCTTTCATTCGAGCCACGACCTAGCTAAGATGTTGCAGTCGACAGGATCAGGATTTGAGGCCATGAGAGGACGAACGGACGAAGAGACGAACAACGTGGACGAACCGCACCACGACTACGAGAGTGCGGCACGCAGACGTGAGGCACCGACGGACTCCATGTCAGTGGTGTTCGACACACTGCTGTCTTCAACGGAACGCTACGTCCTATCCTCTGCGAAGAAACAGCAGTTCGTGAGCGCACCACGATTACGAAGGCTACCCTGCTCTGGCCGTAAGGACGACATCATCTTGCGTCTTCTAGAGGACAAAGAAGAGCGTCGCCATCTCTTCAAACGAACGAATGTGCCAACGCTACTTCAGGCTGCCTCCGACACCAAACGGCAGAGGACCCTGCAAGCGGCACTGTTTTAGAGCAGGAGGCTGCGTGAGGAGGAGGAGGAGGAGGAAAAACTTTCTTAATGTACAAGACAGAGTTAAAGAGAGGGAGAGGTGGTTAGGCCTTTCTTGAGTGGGTGGTATTCCTCAGTCCGGGATCCCATTGGTCGATGCCGCCGCCCGTGCCCGCTGGACGAGAGCCCGCTGAGACTCTAGGTCCGAGCAGCCGGACAGGGCCGCCTCCTAGCCCTCCCTCGTTGGCTTCACTTTGACTTTTACCCTGGATTATACTGGCAGGCCCATACCATATATTACGTGTCTGCCCACTGCCCGCAGAAGTTACACGAACCCGAGAAGGACGGGTTGATGTGTTTGAGCATTGCGGGGCTGTAGAATGAGCCCGTCTGCAGCTGGCGAAGATGGCGCTCCTCAGTTCTATCCAGGCCCTTGGCGGGCACCGGGAACGCCCACCTACCGTGGCGCAGGTATGTTGTGACCTCAGAGAATGTGGTTAGCGGGTAATGTACAAGTGTACGGTCAGAGCCTGGGAAGTCAGAGGAACTCCGGGGGAGAGACGCTCGGGCGGCTGTGTGCGCAGCCTCGTTCCCCTCTACTCCCTGGTGGCCAGGTACCCATACAAGTTGTTTTATGGTGTCGGATATTTCTGGATTGGCATTTGTGAGAATTTGTTTTCTAACTAGGAGTGCTATCCGACCCCTGATGAAATTTCGGCAAGCTTGTTGCGAGTCAGTCATTATGTGCGTTGCGTCAGAGTGAGTGGCGGCCAAAGCTATAGCCGTCTCTTCAGCAAACTCAATTTTACTTGTTTTCACCGATAGTCCATCCACCTGTATTCCCTCATGCAGGACCGAAACCGTACAGATGCCCTCCGGTGTGGGCCCCGCTGCGTCTACATAATACACGCCTTTACGGGTGCCATATTGTTTTGGTATGGCTGTTGCTCGGGCTTGCTTTCTTCCTGAGTTTCGGTCAGGATGCATATTACGGGGCAGAAGTTTAACGATTAGTTTGCGGCGCCAAGGGGGAGGGATGTCCGCTGTGTCTTCAGTGGTAGGGGGTAGAGCGATGGGGAGATCTTCAAGGACATGCCTGCCAGTAGTTGTCATTGACAGTCGCATGATTTGACTCGTGTACTGAGCCTCTATGAGCTCATTGATCGTATTGTGCATCCCGAGCTGTGTTAAACGTTCGGTGGACGTTTTAGAAGGGAGTAATAACAAACGCAATAACGCCATTGCCCTTAACAAACTTAAATCCACGTGTGAACAAATCAGCCGCATGATCGGTCGAGTATCAGACAAACACCGGGCCTCCAGGAATGCGAGACGCTCCGCCTAGTGCAGGCCTTCGTCATCAGCCGCATAACATATGCAGTGCATTATCTCAAGGTACGACAAAACGATCTTAAGAAACTTGACAATATGATCAGGTCAGTTGTTCAGAGTGCGTGATGAACGAGAAAGTTTTCAGAGACAACTGGTGAGAGCCGGCCGCACGTTTCCCACGGTGCCTGGACTGCACGAGATCCGGACACAGGCAGAATGCACGACGGCACGCACATGAACGAGATTGCGTGCTTGCGTGCTCACCGGACCTGTGATTGCGTGCTCACCGGACCTCTCCCAGGTAATCGCCACGATTATGGAAGCGCATCGAAGGTCAGTGCATTTCTGGTGAGATAACGAACGCACGTTGCTCTGCTACATCGCCCACGAGCTTCATCGCCCAGGCGCAGGTCATTCCAGCCACGAGCAACGAGACGCGCAACGTACGCAGCATGCACGAGCCAGAAGGCACCGCGTTCCTGGCACCCGCTATTCCGGTACAGACGTACACGAACGGAACGCTGAGAGCACGGAACGCAACGAAGCCAGTACGTGCATTTTTCCCTCGTGCTTTCCCGCCGCCGGTCCACGCAACCAACGACATCACATCCGGATTGGTGGATATGGCCACGACAAGCGAACAAGACGCACGGCGGCCGAAATTCACCATACGTGGCGAACAACCGCACACCAATTATAGGGGAGTTTCCTAGATAAAACGAGACGCACAGCGCACGAAACGCACCAGAGGCGACGAACGACATTCAACTTGAACCAGTGGTGCTGACGACGGCGAACGAAATGCACAGCGCACGGAACGCCAGCAAGCCAGCACACACGGAGGAAACTACTATACGCGACATCCTCCGCTCCCACTGCCAGTGATGCCAATTTAGCGGATTTTCCGCTAAATCTGGCGGATTTCATTTTGTTCTGACGGGGAAAAAATTAGTCTAGCGGCTAGTGGATTTTTTGGCGGGCCATTTTCATACATAGCGGATTTCTGGCGGATACCTCACACAGTGCACCGATTCAAAATCGCCCTGTAAGAAAGACCTTATGACTTTGCTTTCAAGCTTGGTTAAAAAAGTCGTAATTCCGACAGAGCAGATTGACGTTCTGACGTGCAGACTTGAGGACCACTTGAACCCCAAGCCATATCTGGGCTACGAGTTTGAGACGTACGTTAACAACGTGAAAGCTCAGAAGACCGACGGGTTCTCTCTCGAAGATGAAGCTGTGATGCGAGAAAGCTGCATAAGGTTTATTACCACGCTAGTAGATCAAATCAGACAGCGACTTCCCTACAAGATCACAGTTCTCCAGGAAACATCACTCTTATCGATCGAAAACGCTTTGTGCGTCGTGAAGGAGCCAATGGCAGTGCCACCTGAGACAATAGAAAAAATTTAAAAACCAGTGGAGCAAAATCACCCTTCTGAACTGGAGGCAAAAAATTACCCCCCCCCCCTCCCCGAAGGGAATCGTGAGGAAGTGCGAATGCATTTCTTGCGCCGAGAGTACACGGCGTAGTAATTCTGCCATCGCCTTGAGAGGCGCAGTACCGGCGAGGGGGAGCTGTCAGGCGAGGGGAGAGGCGCGCGCCGAGGGTGAGTGCAAACCTAACGGGGGGAGAGGCGCGCCAGCTGCAGAGCATGTGACGTCACGGCGCGAGGAGAGGGGGAGGAGACGCAAAGGCGCCAGCGCGCGGTCACGTGGGAGTGTGACGTCACGGCGCGAGGAGCGGTGCGGGAGCCGGCGCGGGCGCGCGCAGCCACGGCGCGGGAGGCGGAGCGCGCGCGGGTCACGTGGGGTGTGACGTCGCTGCGCCGTTGCTACAAACGCTCCTCGCGCCGTTGCTAGGGGAGAGGAGGAGGAGCGCGGATGACGGCGGATTCAGGGTCGCTTATAAAGTGCATCGCACTTAATATCATCTACGCAGTCGTTCTGGTGGGAAGTTCACTCCTGTAAGGACGCCTGCGGCGAAAACCTGTTCGCCGAGCTGGCCAGATTTGCCATGTCGATGCTCGTGCTGCCGTATTCAAATGCCGAAGTAGAGAGGACGTTTAGTCAGCTTAAAATACTAAAATCCAAGCTGCGGAACAAGATGAAGGCTGAAACTAGAAACGCCATCTTCGTCGTAAGAGCGGGGCTGAAGCGACACCAGAAACGTTGTTTTGATTACGAACTTCCCGCGGCAGTTCTTAGTGCCATCGGGACATCTGCAACGTATGTGCAACCAAGTCTCCTTTCTGGTCCCTGAACAAGTACCTGAACAAGTTCCTGTAGAGATGATATCAGACGACGACAGCGGCGACGAAGACCTCGATGTGTTTTTTGTTGACCTGTGAGTTCTTTTTTTCATCAGTGGGAACATTTATAACTTTTAGCCTCATCTGTGATGAGGTTGACAAATGACGACCACCGCCGCACTGAAGCTTCAAGTGTTCTAGTTAGACTCCTTGGAAGACTTATGTTATTTCAGCTCTCGCAGTTTTGGGGAGATTCTAAGAATGATAAAGGTATTTATCATACGAAATTGCACTGTTTTTCTAATAAAATAGGCCCTAGCGGAAAATTTAGCGGATATGTTTTAGAATCTAGCGGAATCTGGCGGATTTCTTATGGCTTTTTAGTGGATATCTGACGCCCAGCGGTGGCAACACTGCCCACTGCTGCTATCCGGACTTGGCCAGCGAATGTTACAACCGCAGAAATCCCCTGGCCACAAACAACAATAGACCCAGCGCACGCAGTTCAACCCTACCGGAACGTACGAGCTCTCCACACCCGCTGCTCCAGCCCGATGTCCAGCCGACGAACGACATAACACTCGTGCAGGTAGGTCCGTCAACGAGCAACGACACGGCCAGCGCATGCGGCATGTCCGAACTAGAACAAACAAGATCCCCGGCACCCACGCTCCGACCGAGACTCACACGACAAACACCATTTCGTACAAGAGGACGCAACCACGAGCAAGCGGACTCGGGATGAACGGAGCCTGCTTGTATGGGAGAGATAGCGATTATAGCATTCTCGAAACAACGGGAAGAAGACGAGGGCTTGAGCGACGACACGGACACGGCAAGAACGGAAACAAATGAACCCGA
The DNA here is from genome assembly GCF_048455015.1 of Haemaphysalis longicornis. Lineage (NCBI taxonomy): Eukaryota > Metazoa > Arthropoda > Arachnida > Ixodida > Ixodidae > Haemaphysalis > Haemaphysalis longicornis. Next base: position 241,276,063 of record NW_027526203.1, on the reverse strand, counting down.
TCCAGACGAAGGCATCGAATGCACTAACGATGAAGTCACGCTTGCGACGCCAAGGAATGTGGGACCGAACAGACGGCATGAACCACGCCTGCTTCCCCACCACAACGGTTTCACTTCCGAAACAACCACTGCGACCGCGAGCACGGAGCCGCAACGACCTTGACCGATCAGCCATGCCACCCTACGAAAACGCCACGCTACTGCACACTAAACGAAAAGCCAAACGGCTCCCGCACCATACGCAACACACACGACAATTCAAGCAACGTCCTCAACGCGCCGAACTATGCCATCCCTACACAACGCAGCTCGCCACCGAACAAACCGGACGTCTACGCCCCCACATGCATCAAGCACGCGACGAGCTACACGAACACAATCGCCGACGGAAGCGGCGCGGCTAACGCAACGCCGTAAACACTGTCAAGTTCAGGTCTGACGAATGCAATCCCACGGCACACACACAATAAAATCAAGCAGATGTGAAATTCACCGAAGCTCAACGAGACGAACACCCTCTTAACGGAGTTTCTAGTATCCGGAACAATAAAAAACAAGCGCCAGAATCGAGCATCCGTGAATAAGCGGACAGTGATCTGGATACGAACGGACGTCAATCTACGCGAACGTTTCATTGTGCCTGCGGGCAGACACAATTCAGATTTGGAGCACGATTACGAGAGCATCAGCGCACCCGGAAACGAAAACGGTAGACAAAAGCTGCCACCCGAAGACACGCAGAAAACCGCAGTTTACGGCCACGGCCGCACCGACAAGTCCCGAGCTCCCCTGAGCGCGGCCCGGCCTAGACTTCGTTGTTTTATTCCTGAAACAAGAGAAGACGCCAGACGCAACGCGAGTGCTTACGTTCCGTTTCGCTGTCTCTCGCTCTCTCGCCTTCGCGCAGTAAGTCCCCCTACGACAGTTCACCGCGTCAGACGTTTTCTTCCTCTGTCCTGATATATATGTAACCTGTGTTTTTCTAATCAATTAAACATTTTATTTTTTTCTGTTTATTCTTTCATTCGAGATACGACCTAGCTAACAGTGCAGATAAGTTGATTATTCGTGAGTAATACAAATTGAATACTCATGAGTACAGATTAAGTACTCATGAGTGCAGAATGAGTAGTACTCATGAGTGCAGAATGAGTAGTACTCGTGAGTGTAGAATGAGTAGTACTCATGAGTACAGAAGATTGAGTACTCATGAGTACAGATTGAGTACTCATGAGTACAGAGTGAGTACTCATGAGTACAGATTCGGTACTCATGAGTACAGATTGAGTACGAATACTCGTGAGGAGAAATGAGTTTGAGTACAAGTGAGTATGATTACAAATGAGTATTTGATGAGTGAGTACGAGCGATTTTGTGAACAGACGAGCTTTTTGAGTCTGAGTTTGATTGAGTACAGCGTGAATGACAAAAATTGTGATTGAGTTTGAGTGAGCTCTTTCTGTTTTGCCGACCTATGCGCGTAGCAGACTCTATGTGGCGTCCCTGTTTTACATCGAAGCACAATCCCACTTGGGCAGAGTGTCCTTTGCACTGTCATATTCTTTGCTTCGTACAACATACGGAACATATCCGTTGAAGGGAATGCTTGGTGCTCGCGTTATCCTATTATCTCCATTACAGTCACCCCTTCCCCGGCGAAGAAGAGGGGCCACACTTGGCGACCCAAGGAGATGCAACAACGAGCGTGTCGTGGGGTCATAGTAGGGATCCATGCGCTGCACGTGGACCATTTTGCGTCCACGGTGACAAAGTTCGGTTGTGGGAGTGATCACATCAACAAGGCAGTTGACAGGAGGCGTTTTCCCGATGTCGTGGTAGGGGCTGTGGTATTTAGCCTTTGATTACGGCGAACGGCCTGAGCAGTAAACAACACCATAGCCACAGGAGTGGGTCTTGGGGTCGTAGGTAGGTGTTTCAGCCGACGCGTCATGACGAGACATTGGCGTCTTTTATCCACAGCCTTAAATGATCGAGCCAGTTGGCGGCACTCTTCGGCGTGCCTAACCATTTTTGAAACAGGCGTGCAGTCAGAAACATCGGGGCGATAGGTAAAAGGGGATGTCTATGTACACAGGGCCAGAAGGCTCACGCCTTTAGAGTAAAATGCATGGCGAGGACGTTGTAGTAGACTGCATCGCCATATTATCACCGTACGTGACAAAAGGCAGAACTGAATCCCAGTTAGAATAGTCCGAAGAAACGTATGGACAGGTCAGTCAAAGGTAATTGGTACACGGTCTCGTAAATTTAAGAAAATTTTTTAATTCCGGAAACTGCCTGTCTGCATTGGTGTGCGTTTAAAGAAGTCCTTCCTAATAGAAGAAGCTTCCTGTAAACCGCTAATGGCTGTCGTAAAGCCAGTAATACAAATATTTTGTAATATTCACAAATCCGTGTTCCAATTACTTATGACGGCGCCTGTGCAGGGGGGATTAAAAGAAATCTGAACGACGGAGTGCACTCCCTCCGACGTATGTTGTATACCGCATGGCTGGCTGAAAATTCAGTAAACTGCAGAAGTGCGCAGTTCTTACTGATATCGTGAGAGTGTAGCCTACTCTGAGAAGCCTGTGTTTGATCAAGAAGCGATGCCGATAATTTATTTTGAGGCTGTTTGCTCCATTGTTCGTATTTCTTTTAATACCCCCTGTACATACATAGAAAGCATATCGCTGAGCGTACAGTTCAATCACTTGGTCAGTCAGTTGGTTTGTGGGGTAATAGGTGGTACTCTTTGTACGAACTTGGCACGGGGTAACGCTGCCTTTGCACGACGAAGGACAAACGCGTCCCCGGTTACGCAGCAGCTCCTTGGACGCACCGCGGCGCAGAATAAACCTTTCAAGGTCGAATGTGGCAACGTAGTGGGCCGATGTTGCGATGAAAACTTGTGTCCTCAGGACCCTCACAGGCACACTTTCAACGTTACGCTATTCAACTCGCAGTTTGGCGGTCCCAAGCACCCTCTTCGAGGGGCCATTGTGCTGATGTTGTTTTCTACCTTGTTGCCAATGCAGGCCGATCTCTGTCGTTGCAAGGATGGTGGCGTGGGCAATGGGCGTGAAGTTCACTCTGCTCCACGCCGAACGCATACCAAAGGACAAGCGCTTTGTACTTGTCGCCAACCACCAGTCCAGCCTGGACGTGCTTGGTGAGAACCGCAGCGTGCGACCTACTCTCGATTTTCTGCTGTAATTTTGCGTTTGTTGGCCTGTGCTTCTACCGCGTTAGGTGTTATGGGAAACGAAAGCGAAATCAGCCTGTTCCCGCCAAGAACCCTCGCAGCGATGAGCTGCCACAAGTACCATCGTAACGGCGCGTAGAAAGCTCAGCTCCTACTTTGTGTGACATGGTAGGAGCGCAACGGTTAATAGCGACACGCTCTATCGGTAGCTACGCGCGGCGGAGAACTCAAAAACGATCAGCCGGGTTTGCTGTCATCTCTGTATTCTCGGGGTCGCTCTTTCCTCTTATCACGCGATGCGAGCACGACGTGTGCTCACTATTCTATTGTGTTCATTAAATGACACGTTCGAAAATCTTTATGGTGATTGCGAGATACCCGAACTTTAGCCGCGAAAAATCAAGGTTGTAGGTGCCTTAAATTGGCACTGAAAAGTGTCATTTGGGCATATATAAGCGTCAAATACTATCGTTCATGCATGTATAGGCTCAAGTTATATTTACTTCAATTTTCGATTTTCGATAAAAACAGCGGACAAATCTTGACTCTGAAAAAGTAATTGATTTTCTTCGTGAAAATAAGCCAGATAAGTATTGCGCTTTCAACAGATTTCTCTGAAATGTAGGAAAATGTGACACTGAGAGAAAGGCTACAAACGCCTTAATACATCAGCACTATCCTAATGTTTTATGGCTGGATGTTGTGCTTCCTTTCCATCGATATTTTTGTGAGAAAAAAGCACGCTAACCGTCCACTGAATTTGGTGAAGCCTGCTCGCGTTTCGGAACGCTCGATGATGCAATTGCATCTGAAAGTGAATGCGTGCCGCTCAGAACTTTTGCTAGTTCGTTTAGCAGACAATCCGGGGAATCTTATCCGAGACAGATTTTAGGTTCGAGAAGGCTGTTTGCAGCCATGGTCTGTGGAGGGCTGGGCTACCATCGAGCTGCAAAATGAGCTGAGCATTTTTAGTCAGAGTAGCGCCCCAGTTTCCAGTTGCTGAATGTTTTCCTTGTACAGTTTCAGTACACATATTTAACGTCTGTTTCTCGGCAGGAATATTTCCTCGTTACATGCAATGCGCAAAATGACCGTGGTTTTTAAAAAAGGCGACAGTAATGACATCGGTAACTACCGCCCAATGTCATCCTTCCAATTTTTTTCAAAAGTACTCGAAAAGTAATTCTTGAACGCCTATTGTCTTTTTGGGACCTCCATAACATTTTAGGCTCAGCCCAAATTGGTTTCCAACAAATAAATCCACTGAACTAGCATTGCTGTCCCAAATGGAGTATATTTTACAAAATGTTGCAGCGACAGATTTCCGTCTAATATATAAGTGTGAGAATCTTTGTTGACGGACGACCAGCGACGACCAACAGCCAGTTTCTAGCCGCCATAGCCAGCTCGTGGGCATCTGAACTGGGCTTTAGATACGTTCGCCTGGCGTCCGGCTTCTCCCCGAAGCGGCTGGCAAACGTTTGGGGAAGCGGCCAAACAAGGCGTTTTTCTCGGCTACCGCTTGCTACCTGTCGTTGAGCTGACTGGCTGCTGTTCAGTTTTGGGGACCGGAGTTTTGGTGGTAAAGCACTGAATTAACGGCACCCATCGGGCGTTTTACTGGCTGGTCCTAAGCACAGACTCTTTGTTCAGTTGTTCAAGCACGATCGGTGTAACGATGCAAATTCACCTTGGTGTAAGACACTTCACAATGCTCATAGTCGCTTCACAGCGAATACCTTGGATGTGTGTATCTGCGCGCTGCTGCCTTGCAAAGCGGGTTCTCCGTGGTTTGTGGACCGTATGACAAGAACAATGAGCAGCAAATCGTAACCAGCGTATGCATGCGTTGGTGAACTGCTTTCATTAGCCATTAATTCAGAAATGCACGTATATAGAAAATATGAGGCACCAATGTTGTCTGTTCAACTCATTCTCAAGCCCGATGCCGAGCTGGCAACTCTGAAAACGCCGCAGCGGAGTTTGCCACTTTCTAATCGCATGGGGTCAAACCCACGACCGGCTTTGTTTAGGCGGACGATGGGCCCGAGGTGCGCTGTGGAGGCTCGAGCCGCTATGGGGAGTTTGCCGTGAAAATTCGCTGCATCTGTGCCACACTTAAAAGACCTTGTGGTAAAGAGCGGTGACAATTTTACCGTTGGGTTTTCCTGCCATTATCACTGATCATAGCTGGTTTGAGTAAAAATTAGGAATCATTCAACTTCGTGGAAGTGGATAACCAGTGAAGCTGTTTTAGCACTCTACATAGAGGTGACGCAGAATTTAGGCGAAAGGTATGAGCAAAGTTTATTTTTCTCGGGCGTGGATTGCTGTCGAGACACGATACATTACATGCAACCGTAAGCATAAATTTTGCCGTGGTTCAACTCGGTTAAGCCAAGTTTGTCGAGCAATTCGGGATAGAGCGAGAGGGGAACGCGCACACAATTGCCCGGCAAGAGAAAAAAGTTCGCCCAGCGTGAAAGCTGCTGAAACGGCGGAGCTGTGCACGGTTCTCTCGTGTCGGGTTGAACCTGCACGGGCGCAGCGGCGGGAGGCTTCCTCCCCTCTCCCTGGAACCGAGTTGTGTGAGACCACTGCGCTTTCTGTTACTCGGTTTTGGGAACCAGTTTCTGCGTGTCCGCCGGCGGGTCTGCGAACCTGCTCCTACCCTTGAATGACGCACGACCTTCAGCAGACTTACGAAAAGGCTCGACCTGCAACAGCTCCCGTTCCACAGCTCCACAGACGCTGCTCGGTGCAGTTCCGTTCTGGGGCCGAACCCACAGGGGAGTAATAGCAGTCAGCGTCTGCTGGTATCGTTTTCTGATGGCGCGTGCCCTTACTCTTTCCCTCTACCCCCTCTTTTCGAGTTTCCCTTGGAATTAACGAGCTATTAAACGACCTTCGCGACCTATTAAAAGCTTTCACTGCGGAAGCCGTCGCCGCCGCGCGTTGTTTCGGTCGGTGGCCGAAGCGGGGTAGTTGGCTCTTCTGTCGGCGTGGCGAACCGCCCGTGCGCTTGCTCGACCTTGAACGTATGAGGCGCTTGCTTGAAAGTCAGAGAGGCGCTACCGGGTGTTCCCTGAGTTTGCACCTGGAGTAGTAAGTTTCGTTGAAAAATCGCAAAGCCGTCCCAACAGTGATACTCGATGGGCACTAACATTATGTCCACCGCGTCTATTCACGCATAAACATGAGGCATGCCTGTCCGTCGTCCCGAGACGCTTCACTGGTGTTGTAACGCTCCCGATGGTCTCAACTATATCAATATGATACGACGTGCTCCGTCGCCTTTAGTGCTAGGTCATGATGAAACGCTCAGAAAGTACGGAGTTACTCGAGTGGAATTAATTTTCAGGGAAATGAAACAAAAGAGCTCAAACTGCGAGTACAAATGCGAATGTTCCTCTGTTCTAAATTTGCATACCCTACAAATTGACCGAATTAAGCATATAAGGTTGGACGCCAACGGGATACTGAAGTGGGTTAAAAACTGTGTAGAGGCGGGGTGAGGGGGGGGGGAGGGAGATATATCTTCACCGAAAGCGCCTTAGAGGTTAACGTAACACACCGACACAAAGGGCTGTAAACCCCCAGCGCGCGGGCTCTTTGGTGTCGGCCTTGATCCGCCCTGGCTAGCGCACTTTTAGGCGTATCAATAATTCGTAAATTCGGTGTGGGCCACCAACGGCCCTTTTGTGGGCCGAGGAGGGTGCGGGACTCTGGGCGTTCTCAGTGGCCAGTTGGAATTTCTTGGGAGAGCGTTTCACATTGCACACGGTGAACCAGCGACGCTATGCGTGTGGAACGAGTTCCACCCCCTGGCGCCGGTGCTGAAGCGTGAACTGATGTACACGGGCCCGATGGCGCTGCTGTGCTACCTGTCGGGAGGTATCTTCCTCAACCGCCACAACCCGAAGCAGAGCCACGGGGCGGTGAATAACCAACTAGCGGACGTCCTCACGGGCAAGGTGCGTCCCATTTCGAAGGCATGAACAAGTGTATACTCGCGCACAATTAAAGAATGACAACGGAAGTCACCCCTGCGCCTCGCCACCGCACCGGCTGTTCCAGCGGGCAGCGCAAGCAGTGCCTTAGTGCGAGTATTTTGAACGCGACACGAGCATTTTTCGTGATTTTTCGGGCTGAATTTTGGAGTATATTACTACAGCTACAAAAAAAACTGGGTGAGAAAAAGTTGACAATGCTGCGCATCAACCGCAATGTACTTTCAAAACGCCCGCATTGGTTGACGCCAGGGTCCGTCGCCGCGACGGAGGGATACATCCCATTAGCTACTACAGTTCTTGACTTGTGAGTATAGGACGAACGTAAGACCTAGGCCAGCGCGACGGCAGGCCCGGCTCCCTTTTCGTGCCTCAAGTCGAGTATGGAGCCCTTCGTCTCAGTGAAGTGCCCGCAATGATGGAAGGATAGAAATAAAGGTGCTCGCTAGAGAACTTGTTGCGTGCAAGGTTACCTTACGTGCAATATTACCTACAACCTGCAGGTTGCCCAGTGTTAGCTCGTTGGTTCTCTTAACCTGTCAGTAGATGGAAACTTGTGTTAATCAATTTAGGGGAAATCCCCAAGGTCGACTAAGTTTCTGCTAAGGAAAGTCCAACTTTCCTCCGTAGATGGAAACTTCGATGCTTAGGGCACAAAGCGTTCAGCGCTGGGCAACACTCACTGCTTCACTGAACTACGTATACACAAATTTCGGCCGCGTAGAGAATCATGCTGCAGTCATTGACAACGCGTGCTCATATATTCCTTATAAAGCGAACATTCAGTGTGGTATATCTGCTTGGATTTGATAATGACGGCTCATACCAAAGTTTCGTGGTAGAAAAAAAAGCCGAAAAATTCATCCCAGCGTTGTTCAAGAGGTATGCGGCATATTTTAGCTCATTCCTGTAAAGACGACTTGCGGTGGAAGATTACAAAATTGTTTAGGTAAAACGAACTAGTCTCAGTTGTATTACTATCGGTACTTCCACTGTGCTATGCTAGTAAGTCCAGAAAACCTGGGTGCATGTTAATCACAAAAGGAAACGACCATTTCGAACTGAGGCTGTAGACACTCGAACCTACCTTTATTCACGTTTACAAAAATTTGTGGTGGTAAGGTGATATTGTGTGGTTACAACTAGTGCTTACAACTAGTGCATGTGCTTACAACTAGTTTTGAAAGTATATCTATATGCACTATACTGCTTCCATTCCAAAAGGGCCGCTGTAATTGTGTCGGCCTTGCACCAACGATTATAGTGAACCCCCTAGCATTTCGATACTGTGCTCCTCCCGCGTGGAAGCAAGATAAATGGCTGCTCTCTTGCACTATGAGCTTCTTTTGTAATGGGTTGGGTTGCCTCTCTACGGCTGTGCTTTCTTTTCCTGTTGCGCTGAAAAGTCCAATACGAACAATCTTAGTGATTTTATGTCGTGTGCAGGAGCAGTTTGGCATGTGCTGCATTTTTGGTAACACTGCTAGGCAGCTGTACGGTAGGCATGACGTAACAAGCACAGTAAAAACACCTGGCATGGTGCGCTTTAAAATATATATATTGCATCCTAAAGGAGGCCGTATTTGCTTAGGGTTCTATTCCGTGCTAGAACAGACAGCCGCATACTTTTACTCAGTTTTCTATCGCCCTCTTCCCAACACCCGTTTTACCACCTGTAGAGAACGCTCTATGCTATCAAAGAGGCAAAGTAGGCCAATCACGGGACCTAGCATGCAGGTCTATCTTGGGGTGATTGGTTTAGCAGATTCAGGAGAGCATGTGAAAAAGTCAGACAGCCGCAGAAGGGGAATTTCCTCGTGCCCATTCGCAGGCGAGCTTCCTGTTTTTCCCCGAAGGCACCCGGAGCGGGGAAAGGAAGATGCTGCCGTTCAAGAAGGGCGCTTTCCACATGGCAGTGGACAGCCAGGTGAGCGCGCTCGACGCAGTCGAACATCTGCGTACTTGATTTTGCGCTCAAGGGGCAACAGCTGTTGCATCCTATACTCCGGGTATTTACGCGTTAAAGGGACCCTGCGACACTTTTTAGATGCGACGCATCTCTTTAACTCGCCTTGTCCCTCCGACGTCTTCCGTCGTCCGTAGTCCGCATCCCTCCCCCATTCTCCTCGCCGCGCCAGCTGCGCGCTAACGCCGCTCTCACCGCAGCGCCATCTGCGTGTTAGCGCTCGCTCCCGTCGCCGTGCCAGCTGTGCGTCAGCGCGCGTTAGCGCTCGGTTAAACATCGAACACATGCGCATACGCTGCTCTCTCTCATTCCCCTCACCGTTAACGCGCGGTACATATAAACGCGGTAACTGCGTCGCTCCGCTCAGTCGTTCCGCCGCTCCGATGACATCCGATGACCACCGATGATTTGAATGGAGACTAACAGGCCTGCTATCGCGATGGTCGGCGCAACCGTAGGTAATAAAATGAAAACAACAACAAATTGACACGCTAAATGGAAACAACATAACGGAAACGCAACGGAAACCCCACGATGCGTCGCATCTACCCATGGTTCCCCTCGCGGGAAGATGATGTAAATTTTTCAACTTTTTTTGAAATCTTAAATGCTTGCAGAGCGCAGTCACCCAACAGACCCAGTACTTGGATTAGGGGGTCGATAAGTACCTTAGCCAAAAATTACTGCTCTATGTCCATCAGATAACTTGTTAACTCGCCCAAAATGTTTTTCCCCCTTTCCCGGT